>NW_017728993.1:69358111-69374320 GCF_001723915.1 Gavialis gangeticus
CACAGTTAGGACAAACAGAGCCTCTGCTTCATATATACTCTTGTACCAGCACCGCATGACAGTGATTTTCCACCTTTTTCATTTGCAGACCCCTAAAAAGTTTTGAACGAAGGTGGGACCCCTTTGGAAGTTTCAAATGGAGGTGCACACCACTTTGAATTGTAAGTGTGGGTATTCACATATTTTTGATTGACCAGTCATCTTTTGCGGACCTCAGACATATTCTGTGGACTCTCAGGGGTCCACGGACCACAGATTAAAAACAACTGCCATATGATGACACCTTTGGACAAAAACAACTAAGCTGGAGATAAAAGTACAGTAGCAGTCACTGCAAAGAATGCATTCATCATGTGGGGGGGGAGGGGTACACCTCCGTTCTAATTATCCAAATAAACAAGCATTAGAAACTCAAGAAATGATGACTTATGATTACAATTTACAGGGAAGTCTAGTATATGAAATTCTGGAAATGCACTATTAAAGGCACCCAAACATCCTTAACTCTGCCCTCTGGTGATGCACTGATTTCAAGGCCAGTAAGAATCACTAGAATCGTCCAGTCTGAACTTCTAAACCAGAAAGGAAAGAAAGCTGACCCAGTAGCACCTGCCTCAAAATACTCATCTACAGTATTCACCTGTCCTTACCATCTGATTCCACACCCCACTGCTCTCACCAATGTGAGTGTGCAGGACAAGGCCTCTACAATGCCAGCTGGGTTTGAGCTACTTTGCTGTGGTAACCCAGGCAGCCAGGGACTGTGCAATCCAATGGTGCATAAGAGCTCCACATGGTCCTCTTCCAGCTTCCTGCCGCCCTTGCTCCCTCAGGCTCCACATCTTGACCCCGACTCCCTTCTGTGTCCCTGTGAGTTTTCTGAAATCCACAGGGCCTGTTGCAGCCCCCAGTGGGCCAGCAGGAGCCAGATCCACAATACAGTTTCCACCATGATCAACAGTAGCTCCTGTGGATTTGTAGAAGTCCACAAGACATGACATTCCAGGACTAGGACCAGAATTCAATGCACACAGTAGGGGAAATGGGAAGCTGGAGACAGATAAGTCAGGGAAGCTGTTTATGACACAGGGAAACTTAAGAGCGTAGAGGAAAATAGCACTATATGCACACAAACATCTGACTAAAAGAAAGAGATTTTAAAAGTGATGCTGCAGGACAGCACCTGTGGTCCAAACCGCAGCCTAAATCTATTATTAAAATGTTCAGTATCCGAACTAAAGGACAACTACAAATCAAGCACTGTATAGTAAATATAAGGGCCTTAAATCCAGCCTGGGGCTGGGCACAGATAGATGCAAAGGAACAGGGTCCGTGCTGCACTGACCACTCTGCATGAGTTCCAGAAATGGGTGATCAGCAGACGATGAAACAAACAACATGTGCTAAGACTCTTGGGTTTCTTTTCTTGGCCCCAAAACATTTTTCTAATAACTGCTTCCATTGCCAGGGTGGGTATTTTTGCACGTGTGCCTATAAATATTTAAGGGCAATTATGTGCCAATTCTAGCAGGAATAATGGACTATTACAGTGAAGTCTTTTAAATAAACATTATGAAATGTGTGAAAGCATGCCGTCGTGCCTGTGTCATCATATATAGCTTTGCTGTGCGATACCTTGAAAACACAGACACCAGGCTGCTTTAATGGATATCATGCTTGTTTTGGAAAGCACCTGAGTGAGACTGAGTCATCTCTATACTACTGTTGTTTGGTTGCCCTGAGATGAGCCTGATGCAGGCTCCTTGGGTTTAGCATTTGGGTCATGATTATTAAATTATTAGTTGTGATACCTGACGCAGCTTGAACTGTTCCACCATAGCTGGTTTTTTACAGGGTACTCTATTTAAGTGCACTGCCTTCCTTCTTCACATGTCCTTAGGCACCTATACATGTGCTCGATGCCTGCTCCAACATGTGCTAATTAGCATGTGTCAGAGCCGACTCAATTAATCAATGTCACATGTATTCAGTGTCCCCATGCTTCAAAATGGCAGCAGGGGAGCTTGTGTGATGAGCTCTAGTTAAAGTGCCATTTTGAAGCACGGGACACTGAATACGTGAGACGCTGCAGGCGCTTTAATTAGAGTGGCTCTTGAAAGCACCTTAGCACCTGCACCACCCTAGCCCCTACTGCATTGCCTCAGGCCTGAAAATAGACTGTGCACTTCCCCATATATGCACTTATTCAAACAAAGCAGACAATGGTTATTAATCACAAAGCACTGACAGGGCAATGCATGTAATGATAACTGCCAGCACAGGAACATGTACAGCCTAACTGGCTCTTCTCATTTCCAAGGCTTAATAATCAGTTCCAGGATACTTGAACTAACCAGTTTGGGCTGCTAATACCACAGCACTGACAACAAGGTGTACTTACCAGGCACTGTTAAGAAGCATTACTTGGGTAATGCTCTGCACAGTGTGCTGACTATTTTGGATCCTACCCTGAGATGCCTAACTCTCCCATGCACTGTTCAGGACAGGTGCCTAACTCCCTTATTAAATGTGGCCCAGAGTGAATAATCTCAACTCACACAGTTGGTCTATAGCAGAACAAGGAATTGAACTCGGTTCTCAGAAGTCCCAGATCCTAACCCCTGGACCTGTCTTCCTCTCTCATCTTGCAGGACATATATTGGGTTGCCAGTTGCAGTCTTCAGACTTACCATTACAAGGAATTGAGCAAATATATGATCACATGACAGCACACATTAACAGGGGGAGGGGGAAAAAATCAATAAGCAGCTGGAGGATAATGGAAGCATGAGTAATAAGCTGCACTGAGGTTTATAAAGAACAAGCCATGCAGATGAACTCACTGGCATTACAACATTAGGAAACTGCAGCTATAGGAGCAGGATTGAATTCATAAGGCCCCAGGGATGCAGCAGGACCCTGGCTGAACAGGCATAGTCTTGAGAAAGGGCTCTTTACCTGTCATGTGACTGGCTCTGGGCACCATTGCTTTCTCATCGTCACTGCAATAATCCCTGCAGAGAAGTACACATTGGGCGATGTCATTATACAGCACAAAAAAATAGTGCCAGTCCCCATGACAGGATGCTTCTCCTGTTATTAGACCCCAAGCACTGCCACAGACCCAGAGAGAGCTAGATACAAAGCCATGGGCCCCACCTGTGCTCAGGGAGCTTCCCACACACAGACCTTCCCTCCCTTGACTTGTTCACACAGGATCGGTAGTACGGACACTCCCAACCCCTCATTGATCCACAGCAGAGCTGAGGTTTAGGATTTCTCCTACTGGAGCTCCTCTACTTTCTGTAAGTAACTAAATACTCACTGGAGCAGGGACCTGAACCTCAGTCTCCCAGACGAGTGTCACAGCCACTATGCTACAGGGTCCGTCTCTGGCCCTATCAGTAGCCAATGTGTGTTCCCGATACAGAGCCCTCCTCGTGTACGCAGAGACCTCAGGGCACTAAATCCATTCCCCACCACTGTTGTACATGAGTCACAGCTCCATTAGAGCAGTTCCAAAGCCAGCTCTTTTTGCTGCAGACTGCCCAAGCTCTATTCCCCCTGGCAACAATTTCTTTGCATTTACTTCTGACTTATCTGAGCAATTCCTCAGCTAAGCTAGCAGCTTTCATTCCCATTGCAGAGCTCTGGATAGGTTCAATGGCATCAGCTCTGCCAGCCATCACTTCCAGGTCGAGCCCCATTCTGGGACTACCTGCGCTCCTGCCATAAGCAGTCTGAATCCCCAAGGAATGATGCCATCTCATACCCACCAGAGCAGTGTTTCTCAACCTGTGGACCACGACCCAAAAGTGAGTCCCAAGAGTATATGAAAGGGTTGCAAACAAATTTTAAAAATGGATTCCCCTTGAAAGGAAAAACCTGTGGCTTTTCCCTTGCATGCCAGCAGAGTTCCAGCCTGCAAGTGGCTGTTTGCCCCCTTACACACACACACACACACTGGAGGGCTGGGGCCAAGGGTGGGAGGCAGCAGGCTGGGAGTAAGGGGCACTGGGTAGGGATTGGCCATCAATGTATACAAATGGCTCCTGGTGCAAAAAAGGTTAAGAACCGCTGCATTCGAGGTTCCAGGCAGCACACCTATGGCAGGAGCCAATGGACCCACCTCCAAGGCTGTCACATAAGAGGATGATATTTGGGCACTGTAGGCAAACACATGAGCCCACGCAGTGCTCACTGCAGGATGGGGGCCTTCAGGCAACTCCAGGGTTGAACCACAGGGTCGAGTTCAGTGACTGCTGAAAAGAACAGAGGAAGTGTGCCAGGGTGGTGGGGAATGCTGTAGCTCCTGGAAATTCTCCATCATTAAAGAGGAGAAACACATGGGGATACTTATGACTACGGCTGTCGAACTCCATATCTAACATGGAGTGGTTGTTTACCACCGTACTGATCTGTAACCTGTTGGATTTATGTTTGCTACCTTAGGGTCCATATTTTTAGCTGACAAAATGGCTCAGCTGGTTTTGAGAGCTGAGTTTGAGAAAAGGGGGAAGGCAGATTTGTCAATATTTACCAAAAATTACTTGGAAGAGGTTCCCCCCACAACACACACACACACTTCTGCTGCTTCAGGAGTTTGAGGCAGGGAGCCAGAATCCAACCAGGGGCTGATTTGGGAGAGGAGGGGTACCTTTTGCTTTCCCCAGGACAATCTGCGCAGGCTTAGCTAAATGATGAGATAGAGAAAACTGTATGTGTGTGTGTGTGTGTGTGGGGGGGTGCATGGATGTTGTATGCCATTCCAGTCGATAAGCATAAAGATGGGGAGGCCATGCAGGGCAAAGGGCAAGCTCAGCAATGTGCCTCAGTCCCATTAGCAGCTCAGCTTCCCTCTTATCCAACTTGAGTGGGACTGTCTGAGCTGTGCAGTGGAAATTTAAGATCTCCCCTGAGGAGGGAAGTGGTTGCAGTGAGTGTGGGGGAATCGAAGATGACCAAGGAACTGATGCTTCCGAGGGACCCAGTGGGGCACAGTGGACCCAGCTCTTGCTCTTTTCTGTACCAAATCAGCACTGCAGTTAGGTACATTCAACAAGGCAGCCCTGCCAGCCTCTCTAGTTTACACAACTCGGGACCTTCCTCACTTCCAGATCCATGGTCAAACGGCAGCCAAGAAACACACTAAATCTGGCATTGACTCAAGGAGAAGCAAGATAAGTGGAGGGGGAACATATTGGCAAGTGAAGCCCATGCCCCTGGCAGCATACTGCAGTCATCGTTCTATGTCTCATTATGAAATGCAAACACATGCATATAAAACATTCATTCAGCAGGGATCCTGAACTGTGAAAGCTCTGGACAGCCAGAGGCCCTAGAGGAAAAGTTAACAACGGCCGTGAAAACCTCATGTTCTGGTAGAAATGGACATGTGTGACTTCCCGAGATATTTTCTCACAAGTTCTATGTCCCTGGGGTAGGGTGTGGTGCCTGATGCAGGAGATGTGGGGAGTAATTTTGTGAGCAGTGGAAGCAGTGGAAGGGCAATTGGTTCCTCTGTTGCTAAGTGCAGTGGAAGGGCAATTGGTTCCAGGAGGACTGAAAGGGCAGAGTACTAGTGGCACCCAGGACTCCTGCCTGGGGCAGGCCAGCCCCTCCCTGCAGATAAATGGTGACTTTTGGGGTGGGAGGTAGAGGGAGGGAATTTATTTGGGGGAAGGGTGTGGATTTCTAGGAAGCCAAAGGGCAGAAACATGGGGGTCATTAGGGAATCGGGAAAAGTGGAACTTCAGCAGCCCCAACACCCAGGAAAAAGATAAACATTGAGGTAAAAAGAATGGAGGAAGAGTGTGCAAGAGATGCTATGGGGGACTGAGCCTGCTGCACTATACTGAAGGCCAAGCTTTCTCCCCAGGAAGATAACTACAGGATAAGGATACTTGTAGGAGCAGGGAGATTGCTTAGGGAGGGACAGAGCCTCCACAGAGCTGGTTGCTCAGATCATTTCTGGCCTTAAGTTTTCTGGGAATCATTAACCCACCTAAACTGCCCCAGGATGCATCCCAAGTGGCACCTCTGCCTCCAGGCACTGAGAGCCCGCACACGACCTGCTCACGGAGCAACTGGAGATGCAGTCGTGTGCCTGTTTACCAAGCACTGAACACTGTAGCATCGAGGCTCTGCAAGCACAGCCCAACTCCAGGGGCTCCAGCTTTGCCAAGCCACTCATCCTTCCCCACAGCCCCATGCCACTTCTGTTCCTCTGCCTAACAGGCAGGCATGAAAGCTCAAAGGAGAAGCTGTGGGCACTGAATCACTCAGTTGGGAGTAGGGAAAGGAGACACTGCTCCTGCAGCTTTGCTATTCAAAGTGAAATATCAAGCAGATGAGTCCAGTGGGGTCCTGGGGCCGCTACGGAGAAGCAGAATGAGGGTAGACGAAAGGTGGGTTTATGGTACATGGGAAGCATTTATTGCATATTGAAAAGAGAGAGAGAGTGAGTGTGTGTGTGTGTGTGTGTGCGTGCGCGTGTACGTGTGTGCGTGCCTGTGTGTGTGCGTGCGCATTGAATAACAAATACAACATTAGCAAGAGAGGACAGACTGCTTTAAAGCAAAGTGATCCGACATTAGCAACAGAGGACAAACTGCTTTACAGCAGAGTGATTCAGGGCACTGATTTTAATAATGGCTTCTGTCAGCAAGAGAAAATCCTGATTTAAATACCCACATTTAATCGTGTTTTATATGTGTACATTAATTATTTTTCTAAAGAAATGTTGATTTTTACTGCTTGGGAACGATTAGAACATGTTCATTTGCAACAAAGTGTAGCATTTACACTATATTTGGTTCTTTCATTTTGCTAACCAGGCGGATGCACTACATCTTTACACATTGAACTGATTGTTTCTGGTCACCCTGTCCATCCTGATTTTAGAATTAGTCAATCTCATCCTCTTTCACTTGATTTTTGTTCATAGATTGGAGAAGGTTTGTTTTCCTGCTTTCTCATCTATTATTCATCTTTCCTCCTCTTTCAAGAAAAGCAGTTGCTACCATTGCTTTTCTCTGCACCAGCATCAGAAAAACAACTGCTGTTAAAGCCCCACTCCACCCAAAGCTGCCAAAGCCCCATGTCCGTGGGCTGGATCAAAAGGCTCCATGAGGTGGTTCCAGGCCACAGGCTGTAGGTTGCCAACCCCTGGATAAGACGAATAAACAGAAACGAAGAAAATATTCTCTCTCTACCAGAGCAAGAGGCTACTGCTGCAGAAAGATGGTTTTGCCCTTTAACAAACTGCGATCCAGTGCCTTCCCCAGTTTGGGGATCTAACTTCTTTATATCTTTACAAGGATGCTTCATCTTTTTTTGTTTATTTAAATTATTCCAATAGATTATACCACCAGTCCCCCACATCTACCGAGCTATAGACACCTACATTGAGGTTGTAAGACACTTTTGGCAACACCATACTTTGCCTGTTAAAACCTCATCAGTTTTAACTCTTCAAAGACAGCTGCCATCCAGACCAAACTGACAAGCTATGCTAAAGCCTAAATTTAGTATAATCCAGTGGTCCACAAAATATGGATTGCAGAACACCGGATTATACTAAATTTAGGCCTTGCCACAGGCTGTCAGATCCAAACGTAGTCTTAAATGGGTTTAATTTTAAAAAGAAAAAAACATGGAATTTACATTTAAAAGTCATATTCTTTAGTTTAAAAGGGTATTGATTTTTTACCCTCCTTCATTCATAAGACAACACCAATGACACTCATTCATACTGCCCCAAGCTCTTGGCCCCTTTCCAAAGGCACAGTGTCTCCGTGTGGCACTGGGCTGGGATTGCCGTGGGGGTGCTAGACTTGCACGTCCCTCCTCTGAGGAACTCATGCAACTCCCTTGTGTGTGCTCCATTACCAGCTTCCTTCTGCTCTGATCTGCAGAGAATATAAGCCTCTCACAGCCCAGGCTCTTTAGCTCAAGCTATAACAACTCATGCCCTTCACTCTGGAGACCCCCATTTCAGTCCTTTGTAGGTGGGGCAAGATGGCAGCCATCACATCTGGAGACCTGTAAAAACACCTGGAGACAAGGTGGAGACAACTCTGCATAAACCTGCCTGCTCTCTGCCCACTGTAGCTTGAAAACACTCATCTTAGGAAGCTGAACACAAAGCCATTCTAGCCCCAGGCTCTCCCGACACATGCTTTGACCCTCCAAAACCTGCCACTGCAAGAGTGAAGGGCAGAGCAGTCCCTGTCAGAAGGAACTAGTCTTGTTCCTTGACTCCTTCTCCGCTTCCCCTTTGCAGGAAGCCTCATGCTGAGTCTCCACTGCAGATACAGGCACAACTCAAGCATCATGGAGGGCCACTTTCCAAAGGTGGGATGCACTCTGATCAGATGAAAAGCTTTGGGACATTTGCAAGAGGATAACAGGCCTGCATGGGAGAAAAGCATTGGAACACCATGCAGCGAGGGCACAGGGATCGCCATTTTACTTTTCAAGCCCTTTTTCATTTAATGAAGTGCTTTAATAATTACAGTTCAGTCACTGGGAATGCCCTGGCTGGCTGCATCTCATCCATCCCTGTTCTCAAGCAGGGTCTCAACAGCAGAGCCTTCACCCACACACCCAAGGACAAACAGAAGTCCTGACTATGCCTGGCGCATTGTCACAGTCCCACTTGTGTCCTAATACAGTTTCTCTACTGTAGTTTAAACTTGCTTTGTTTTGAAGGAACAAAAACTGCAGATACAGAAAAAAAAGGAATTCTATGAGTGAAATCACAGGCCTAGAATGACCCAGATCCTCTCACTTCCAAAGGGCACTGACACCTGCGCATCTGCCCATCCTTTGGGAGGCTGCCCTGCACACCTGTGGGTGTCCCTGCAGCTCTGCAGGTGTGCCATGAATGAGATGGGAGCTCTGACAAAGCACCAACTCCTTCAGTGCCTTATGTCATTGCCTGTCTGACTCAGATGCACACATCCAGCTGCATCTTCCCCAGTTGTGCCACTCGTGATTGCAGCAAGAAAGCACCATGCAAGAGGTCTGATCCAAGCGTGACTCTTATCAAACCCACAGATTCAACAAAGGAAATTCTCTGATTAGACTGTTCACCAATTACATATATGCATGCAAACATACACCCAGGGAGATGGCAATTCTCATCATAATGGAATCATGGAAAAAGATGTTATTCCCCATCCACAGTCTGGCAGTTTTATAAGACACTCTATGATGCTTTCATGTTATGATTTTGGAAAATGGAAGGCTGCCTCAGGGCTTCCCCATGAGATCTCACTCTCTACCACGCAGGTGTCACCGTTCATCATCTTAAGGGCTAATTTCATGGGCTCTGCCCTCCCCAACACCCATGCCTTGCAGATGTCATGCATACCAATTGAATCCTGTAGCCCTATGGGCTACAGGATCCTGACTCTGTTCTTCCTTACATCTGTCCCTCTCTGGGCTATGGGCACTCTGGCCCCCTCGGTCTCCAGCTGTGGCCTTCAGTCCTTCTTAGACCCCGGCCCTGCTCCTAGGCCAGGTGAGACCCATGGGCTCTCCAGTACCAACAGTCTCCAACTGTGGCCCTTTGGTTTTTAGCCCTTCCTGAGCCCTGGCCCCACTCCTAGGCCAGTGAGACATATGGACACCTGGCCCTCCGTTCTCTCTGTGTCCCCTGGCCCCTCTCTCCCTGGGCCACCTGGGACTTTCTTACCTTTCCTTAGTCCCTTCCACAAACCACCAGATGCTCCCCAGCCCTCTGGCTGCAAGCTGGTTGCTCCACCAACCCTAAAGCTGAGCTGCCAGCCGCCCTAAGGCTGTCTACCCTCAGATACACTTGGTGGGAGCCAGGGTCACTCTCCCAGCAGCCTGCTTAGGAACTCCTTCCCTATCAGTTACCAGGATGAGACAGCCTCCTCCCTCAGGCCCTGGACTTATATATACCTCAAGTCTCGCCCCTTTCTGATCGGGTGTCTTCCCTGACTGCTGCCTGAGCTGTTTCCAAAACCCTCTCTCTTCTCATGATGGCAGTCATGCTAAGCGCCCTCTCACACAGGGCATAGATGTTGCCAAAATACCTGATATAGGAACACTGGACTGGAAGGGGCCTCCCAGGGCATTGAGTCCTATCTCCTGCACTCACAGGCAACCATTTACCCAAAGGTCCTCCAAAATCACTAGTTCAAACCCCATTACACAACTACAATGCACAGAACCAGAAACACCAAGAATATCCTTCAATGTCACAGATAGGTGAGGGGAAACAAGGGTGCTGCAAGGGCCCTGGCACTACAAGAACAAGCTCAAGGACTTTGGTTAAACTAAATATTTCCTAAGGAAAAAAAGCCATGCTACAGGCAAAGAACAGGGAAGACCAAGGTGCTATCAGTAGAACAGCAGGGAACGGACTGGGTGAGACAAGCCCCAAATGTTGGTAGCAGGCAAAACACACCTTATGCTGCAGAGAAAAGTGCAGCATGGTTTCTGCCAGTCTGACCTTCCTGACCCTGAGTTTGGCAATTCTGACCCTAAGCAAGTGAATAAGACATATCAACTGGGTGTCTTAGAAAGAGAAGTCTCTATATTGCCACATAGCAGTGGGTCATCCCGTTGGGCACTGCGTCTCCAGCCATAGCCGATCCTTGAGGCTTTGGAGGAAGGTGAAAAACCACACCCGGCCTTTACAAAAAGATCGTTCTACATCTGTGGTCAACATTTTAGACTCGAGGCACCCCTGGTTAGATTCAGGGCACCCCTTGGAAAATGCCAGCTCTGACTTTTCACTCATTTTTTAATACAGAAAAATACTAGAGCATTTCTTCTGTTGCAAAGAACTCAGGAAGACGGCAGCAGGTCAGAATGTTTTTACCACTACGAACTCCTTTTTGAAATCTCTGGGTTTATCTTGTGAATCATGTTTGCACGCCTGAGATCAATAACATTGCACCGCCCTTGAAAGGATCTCACAGCTCCCTGGTTGAAAACCGCTGTTCTGCATCATTAAAACATATTATAAAACCACAAGAAGTGAAGCACGCAAATCAGGGAACTTGTCTCCATTAGAGCAGGGTAGAAATACTCATTTTTTACCGCTTTCTAGTTCTGTTGGCCCAGAGGAGCCAAGGTAGCTAAGATAGAGACTACGCCTTCACAGACACAAAAGGGGTGTTGTTTACCTTGAGAAAGTCCAGTCCTAATGGCAGCGCTTATCTCAGTGCAGCTAGTGGAAGTAAATGCCAAGTGAGGGGCATAAGGCAGACCTTGACTATCTCTATCAAGTCAACAACAACCCTCGCCTCATCTCTGCTAGGTCCTTACATTGTGCTAGCTCTCCTCAGGTAGACACACATATACAGTGCCTTTGTCTGTGTTTTTCTGTTGGGGGGGCACAGCCTGAGTGTGCCAGGCTCTGTCCCCTTGCACATGGGTAGAATTGCTCTCCTGTGCCCCAGCCTGTTTCACCTGGCCAAATCTGTGGATGACAGCAGGCTTCCACGGGGAACTGAGGGCCCAAATCCAAGCCAATGGAGTCACAAAACCATACCTAGGGAGCTAGTTTGGCTGGCAGAGCTACAAAGCACCTGGGAGGTAGAAGGAGTCTGTTCAATGCTGTGGTTACACCAGGCTTCTCTGCTCAGATATTTCCCACTGTTGCCATCATCAGTATAGCTGCCTTCAGCTGCCACAGCAGCCCTAGCTGTGCAATGTGCTGACAGACCACCGTGTAGACCCCTGCTCTCAATCCTCCCTCCTAACCCTTAGCACTACACACCGCTCCAACACTGTACAAGGACCAGCTGGCGGGGGGTGGGGATCTCTCCAAAGACAGTGTAGCAGCAGGTTGTTTTAGGCTGTCATGCCCTGCCCCCACTTTGGCCACATGTCAGTTAGCACAACCATTGATATGGCTGCAACATCTTTCTCCATCTTGTGCTGTCAGGGCATCACCGAGTCAAACACAGCACATAGCCAAGAGACCTGCAAAACAAACTTGTGCCCAATCCACCCCCACCATCAGCCTTGTTCTAGCCAGCGTCTGCTGCCCAACTTCGTCCTCCATCTCCACCGAGAGACGAAGCGGTGAGGGAACTGGAGCAGTGCATAATTAGAGCGGCCAACCCCGGTTCCAGAGAGTCTCGGTGGAAAGCGTGTTTCACTACCACGTGTCCCTCCTCAAACGCACTCTGTCCAAGGGTGGCTGTGAACTCAAGCACCGTAGCAAATTCTAACTGCCATCGGACTCGAACCACGTGCAACAAGTCAATACCAAAAGCCCTACATCTCTGCTCACGTCTCCTCCTTCCATCTTTGCTCCTAACAGTCCAAGCCCCTGACCATTTCCTCTCATCTTCATACCTATGTCCATGATCCCCCTCAGGCTGGGAACATGTCACAGGCTGGCAGCAATGCTGGACACGACATCAACACACGCTCTGGATGGAGCTTGCAATGCAATGAATCTATAAGGGAGAATGTTCTTGCAGTGGCATTGCTGTCCCCACCTTGCACGTGCTCCAAATAGCAGTGCCAGGAACAGAGCTGAAGAAGTACCAGAACCAACGCACTTCTGGAGTGGATGGATAAGCCTCAGGAAGTGCCCTACACAGCCCAGCCACCTGCTCAGGCTTGAAGTCCTGTCCTCCCATGCTGAGAGCTTAGGTACATATTTTGCTTACACACTGATGCAAAGATATTATTTCACAGTATTTTTCTTTTATTAAGCCACTGCTCCTCACTGAGCTCTAGCCACAAGCAGAGCATAACCATGTAAGATGGGTGAGCTGAGAGACACAGAGAGACACAGAGAGAGAGAGAGAATTTTTCTAAGGGGAGGGAAATGCCTCAATTTTGCAAAAAAAAGTAAAAAGGCCAGAAACTCCTTCAGTTCAAAAGAATTCCAGGGGGAAGGCTGAGTGACAGTAAAAAGGCAGAAGTTGTTTTAAAACTTCAAAGTATTGCATGACTACAGCACCTTTCACTGAGAGTAAATTCGTATAGGAATTTACTGAAATAGCTACCCTAGAACAAAGTATTCCAAAATAGAAAAAGACACCTATTTACTCTGGAGTAACAGTGTGTCCACACAGGGAAGTCTACCGAAATAACTTTTCAAAATACTTTTCCACTCCTTAAAAACCAGTCCACAAACTTCAGCCAAGGACAGAATCCCCCACCACTGAAACGCAGCTGCAGCTCGGAAAGGGACTGGGCCAGCTATTGGGACAGCAGGACACTTCCTGAGCCTCCCAGGGGATCCTTAAACATGTCACTCATGCAACTACTGGTCAGGACCAGCTCTTTGTAGCCAAAGAGATCTTAGAGCAGTGGTCTCCAACCTTTTAAAGCACATGATCACTTTTTGAATTAAAGTGCAACCCAGGACCTACCCCAAAGAAAATGCAGACATAACAGTTGATATTTACTGAGATTGACTGTTAGAGGACCCACAATCAACCAGTCCATCGTGAGCTATCAGTTGGTGACTACTGTCTGAAAGCTTTATTTAGGGCTTGAGGTACTGTTCCCAGACCTCGGGCGTCACCTTATCCAACCGGCTGCTGGATGGCCTGGGTGTGAAGTAGGGGTCATGCTAACTGCATGAACAGTTCACCCGCCTGGGTCTCTGCAATGTGGAACGCCGAGCTCCTGCCCCGACGCTGGGGGCAAGGCCAGCGCCAGCTGAGTGAACCTGATTAAACAGATCCCAAGAGCTTCCAAGGGGCAGAGACGCCTGGGATTGGAACAGCAACAGCCACCCTAAGGAGGCAAAGGAAGAAAAGAGAAACCCTGGTACTTACCTCCTTGTCCTGGTCCCTTCCATCTTCCAGCCCCTTTGCTCACTCAGTGCTGCACTGATGGTCAGAAGCAGCCCAGGGAGAAGAGGAGGAAAGCCCCAGGCATCTCCACCTCCAAGCAGTCTCTCCCTCCCCAGGAGACAGTCTCCTGGAGCCGAGATCTGACGTGGCGAGTCTCTCGTCCTAGCACCACAGGGCAGGGACTCGCATACACCTTGGAGCAGAAGGGCCGGAGCTGTCACAGATGACTAGCTGGCACGAGTTCCTCAGCACAGGCTGAGCTGTCAGACAGATGGAGGTGGAGCCCGGGACACTCATCAAAGAACTGCAGTAGCACAGTGTGCCTTCTGCAGACAGCCCTCGCACCAGGCCACGGCAACAAGGTTTCCATTGAGCCGGAGCAGGATCTCAAGAGCCGGAGCCCAGACAGTTATGTAAGCCCCTGGAAGAGAAAGCAACCCCCAGCCTCCGCCCTCGGGACCACAAGGCTGAGAGCACACCATGCTGAGAAGTGAGCCCTGGGCTCATTGCTGAGCCCCTGCCTTCCCTTGCTTCCTCCCTCACCCTCCCAGCCTGAGTTTCCCTTCCTGGGTGCAGGGTCTCATCTGAAGAGGCCAAGTGCCCCTGCAACTTGCTGAGCACAGCAGCAGCTCACTGAGGAATTAGAGAGCATCACACTGGGCGCATCTACACATTCATTAATGTACAGTGGTTACTGCACATTTAATTTAGTACTTGTATAACCAAGTCCTAAATAACTGTGCAGTAACCAGAGTTACTGCGCAGTAGCACCAGCGAACATCTCCTGTGCAGCAGCCTAACAATACTGTGTAGTAGCATATTAGCACTGTCAGTGCTGTGACACACTACTGCACACCGTTATTAGGCTATTGTGCCCTTAGCGTATCATATAGATGCACCCACAGAAAAGCCCAGCTGAGCTCCATCTCCACGGAAAGTCCCTGGTACAAAGGGGTCCCCTTCTGCAGCAGCCTTGGGACCCTGGTAGCTGAAGATAGGCAGCTCACCCCTTCCCCCGCCTCACTGGCAGAGCAGCCATGCATTCTCAGGCTCCAGGCAAGACTATTCTTGGCCTCGGCAGGGATGGGGAGGGCTGTGGTCTGGACAGGAACTTTGCCTGCCACTTAGTCTGGAATTATCCAACGAATGGAAGCAAACTCCTGGGAGGAGGCATGGTGCACACAGATAACCTCACTTGCAGAGACGGAGCAAGCAGAGCAGTCGGCCTTCAGCTTTATTGCACAGCTGAAGCTACCCCACAGAAACCACAGCTCCTAGGACCCCCTGCTGAGAAGGCTGCCACGTTAAGGACTGCAGCATTTGAGGGATCTGTCTGATGCCCCTCACCCCCCAGCACACCCAATGCCAGCCAGAATGCCCATGCCATGTGTCCACTTCCTGTGTACCTCCGAGGGCTGCAAAGTGCATGTCCTACTGGCTGTACGCTCAGCACAGATGCATAATAAATTTTGGCAAGTCAGGCAACCAGTGCTAGTGGCTGGATCAGTACTTCCTCTTGGATGCCAAGGGGAGCTGGGGGGTCTCCAGCACCTGTGAAAAAACCTGGTGCTGTTCTGATACCTCCATACATGAGTTAAGTGTCCTGTTTGCACCCCCAAGTTTGAAATGCCTGGTTTAAGGGACTTGCCCAAGGTTGCTGAAGAAGTCAGTGTCAAAGGCTATGTGACCCTGAAGTTCCTGGCTTCTGGCTCTGCAAAGACCCAGCTCCATTGGGCAGGAACAGAATACCAAACAGCCCCTTCAGCCTGCTTGGCAGTGATCTTACCAGCCCATCCCTGGGGCAGAGGGCTGGACTCAATGATCTTCCAAGGTCCCTTTCAGCCCTAATGTCTATGAAATCTATGAAATCACTGGATACAAATAGAATGACTGTCTGGATTTGGTTAGGGGTCACCTAGGATAGGATGGGGACTCGTGGCTGGCTGAGGCCAAGAGGGCTGGCACCAAGGGACCCTATCAAGAGTGTCCCCAGAGAGCTTCACTTGCCTGAAGCACCCAGACTAGAGAGAAAGTTATTTTCCTGGGGACATAGGCCTGAGAAAGAAGCAAGCAGGGCCAGGCAAGGGAGGCAGTAGCTGTGCTACCAAAGGGAAAAAACAGCCAGCAGCTGGGAGCAGGGAAAGCAGCTCAGCAGGTCTACACAGCAGGTGAGAATGCAGAAGGAGCTGCGGGAGTGCAGGATGCTCACTATCTCTGCAAGGAACAGCAACCAGCAGAGCCAGGGAGGAGCACACTGGCCTAGGCTACCACCCTAGAGCTCTGCTGTTCTGGCCTAGGGCACAGGAAGCGGGCTGAGGCTGGGGAAAGTCACTGGTGGAGCTAGGTAGGGCTGGGGGGAACAGTGAGGAATGACCAGCCAAGGAGAAGGTGGATTGTGGGGTGGGGG
>NW_017728993.1:69379320-69384647 GCF_001723915.1 Gavialis gangeticus
GAATGCAGAAGGAGCTGCGGGAGTGCAGGATGCTCACTATCTCTGCAAGGAACAGCAACCAGCAGAGCCAGGGAGGAGCACACTGGCCTAGGCTACCACCCTAGAGCTCTGCTGTTCTGGCCTAGTGCACAGGAAGCGGGCTGAGGCTGGGGAAAGTCACTGGTGGAGCTAGGTAGGGCTGGGGGGAACAGTGAGGAATGACCAGCCAAGGAGAAGGTGGATTGTGGGGTGGGGGGGAAGCAGGAAAGGTCAGGGGCCACATGGACTGGACTCATGCCAGTCAAGTGAGGAGAGGAATGAGGAAGAGGTCACAGAGTTGGTGCCTCTTTGACAAGCCCTGCCTGGCACTGCAAGCCAACCCTAGCCCTACTCCAGACAAGCAGAGTGTAATAACCTGCTGACTGGCCAACAAGCTGCTCGCTGCACCAGTCTAGGAAGGCTAGACCACTACCAGCCCCATGAGATGGAGTGCCAAGGATTACTGCCAAACAGACAGGCATCCCCTGCCTGGTGAGGGACAGGACAGTCTAGGAGGCAGGCAGACCTGATCTTCATACCTGTTGCCAAAGAGCCCTCTAGGAACCTCTGCTCCATTGTCACCTACCAGCTGCCAGTCTGCCTAAAACTCACTGCTAGACATCCAAGCTGCCCTGCCCACCTTCATGCCACATTAGAGTAGGACATTATCAGACCACATTATGAAGGGAAGATGGTGCCTGCAGTAGTTATGGAGGAGCAAGAAGGTCCCAGCTAGTTCATGCCCCAGTGGTTCCAGCGCAGGCCTGCTAGGACCTGCATACCACAACTACTAGTTCCATGAACCCAAGGGTGCCCGCTATATTGTTGCACCAGCTTTTGGCCTATGCCTGCTCCTCCAGTGTGAAATGATGGAGGATCAAGCCTAGAGGCTACAGAAATCAACTAGGTCAATATAACACCAACCTTGGCATGTGCGTGGCACTGTATTGACATGGTTGCTTCACATCCAATTCAGGAGGCAGCTTGCCCAGAGCAGATGCAGCCAGTTTCACTGTGGTGCTTCATGGTGACACACAGGGCATGTCTACACGTGCATTAATAAGCCTTTTTTAAAGTGCATTAAATTTAGTACCTCCAATGTGAGGTACTAAATTAATGCACATTAGGCTACGCTAATGTGCTGTAGTGCATTTGAATACTCTTTAGTAACACTTAATGTGCAGTAGACTATTTTACTGTACATTAGTATAATGTCACAGTTTCTACATGATGCTTTAATGCACAGTAAAATAGTCTACTGCGCATTAAAGCACGTGTAGATGCACCCTCTGAGACCAAATATGTTTTCCTCAATAACACCTTGGTCCTTTCAATCCCTTTGGGATGCTGGGATTGCTTTCTTCAAGCCAGGACTGTCTGTGGCACCCTCAGTAGATGCTCTCAGGCACATCAGAGGTGGCGGTCCCAAGAACAACCACAGGAGGTACCCCTAGAATGGTTTTGCTGCCACTTTTCTGGGTTTGGTCCTTGCAAGTAGGAATATATAGGTGGTTCAGAGGAGCCCCTCCTGTGAAACATTAGAAACCTGGTGTTTTCCTTGGTACCTTTTTACCTGGTACAAATCTGTAGCCTATAGGAGGAGAGGAAGAGAAGAGTGTATCTGAAATAGCCTCCATCCACCCTCAGAGCAGGGAATCAGAAAACTGCAGATATTGGCCTTCAAGGACAGAACATTGCAGTCCCAGCAAGAACACATTAGTCCTTCACAAAAGCCAGGAGAGCAGCACAGCAACGAAAACAAGCAAACCCTGCCTGCCTAACTCTGCAACTATAAGTTTTCCAGAAGCAATATAGAAAGAACAATGGGCTCTACACACTGGATCCAACTGCTGGGTCAGATACTCCAGGATCTTGCCAACACCTATCCATTCAGAGGAAGCCAGGTGACCTATAATACTGCTGGTGGTGGTGCAATGCTGGGCTTGGACAATGAGGGGCCCACTGAAGCAGTGCGCTGTATATAGGGTACCTAAGACAGCAAAGATCCAACACCAGCTTTCCCTGCTTCCCCAGCACAAAGATCTCAGGGCTGCAGCAGCTGCCTCAGCATTTCTAAGCGTGGCTGGGAACTAACAGCATGGAGCCGTGTGCAAGTCCAATATCAGATCCATTCCAGGTACAACATGCAGCAACATAACATTAAAACACACTTATATGAAAGTCTGAGAAGCACTTTACAAAGAGCTGTCCTTGCAGGTCCAGGTTCTACAGACTACCTAAGGCTGTTAAGGAGGACAGATTTGCTGACTGGTGACCCAGAGCTCCAGACAGCCAGCTTGACAGGGCTGCTCCCTACATGGCCAAAAATCAGTCTCTGCATTGAATGTCACCACCATCACAGGGCAATGGTAAAGAATCACAAACAAAGATGAGTTCTTTCTTCTAACACTGAATAAGGAACTCTTATTGTTCTTGGAATAAAGTTTCAATGTGTCAGTATTAAGCACTCCTGCTTTAGAACCGCTTATCTTCAACCTCAGCTTGAGGTGAACAGGAGAGCGACAAGAAGATAGAACCTGAACAGTCATGATGATGTGCTTTGCCCTCAGCTCTGGGAGTACTCAGCTCTACTAATTAGCCAGTTAATTAACTGGCCTGAATGTAAAATATCATCATGGCTATGCTGCTCCCAGTTCTGGCTCCTGACCCAGAAGCAGTAAAGCCAGGTTCCCATGGCTCTAAGGAGCCTTGTGCTGCATCCCTTCAGCACGCACCAGAGGACCATGGGCAGCGTTGACCTTTTGATGGCCCATGCAAAGGTTCAGTGTTGGGTTCTACTTTTTACTAGATGCCCACAAAAATACAAGTCATGGGATAGTCAGCATCATGGCTGCTAAAGCAGGGGGAAAGGGAGCACCTGATCAGCTCCGGCTTCTGAAATTGAACCATTCATGCTGCCCGAAAACTGCCCTTGAGCGTGGGACCACATTTTCAAATTCATGATGACAGTCCCACCTCCGTGAGGCTGTAGGGACAGTCCCAAAATTCAGAGCCATTGGTCGCTTCAACTTAACAGGCTACCCATGAAAGCACAGAGGATCTCTTTGTCCCTGAGTACCTACAGCAATGAAACACACACCACAGACTCGGTAAATAATTTTCAGCTGCTAAACCCATGTTTTTCCAAACCACGCTCATCTCCAACAAGGACCACAGTATAACCAGGCCAAGTTTCCCATTTCAGCGGGTTCTGGTACAGATCTCCCTAAAATACAGCTAAATTATTTTGAAAAAGGATTGTGTTCTTCTCACCCATACAGAAGGCCAACAAATAAGTTAGAGAGATTCTGCTCAACCTTCCCAGGAGAAAAATACACCCTTAGAGAGAACTCCAGTGCAAAAATCTTCCGTCCCAAAGGTGAACATCTCCAAACGGGAGCGTGTGAAAGTGCGAGGACGATGCTGCACAAAAACCCTTTTGGTGTAGCAAAACTGTAGCTGTGGACCTGGCTGAAATTGGAATGACGCTGTTTCCTGGTTTGTACCGCACTTGAAATTCTCCTCCTTACTGTTTATGTTAATGGCTCCTTACAAGCTTGTAGCTGGCCAAGCAAATGTGGGAGCAACATGGGACAGGAGGCAATAAAATACCTAATGGGGCACCCAGAGCTCCTGCTCTAGAAGATTTTGAGAGGCATTTTAGAGGACCAAAGCACTTCAAAATAAAAACCTCTACAGAAATCTACACAAAGGATCTGCCTGGCATGTGTCTGATACTCTGGACTAGTCAGTGGCAAACCACGTCCTGTTAAACTCAGTGTAAATTCTTCACATCACAGATCCAGGCCTTCATATGGCCCTGTGTTTTTCCCAACACACATGCATGCACTTGACTAGCCACCATCATCATTATATGCAGCACCAATACCTGAGAATGCTGCAATTGGTGCCCATCTCTCATTTACAACCACAGCGATATTGAGAATTTGAAAGCATGCTCACACCAGGACTTGGAAGCCCAGAAAGAACAAGTCAATAAGTAACATCTGACTAAGTAGGCTGTAGACTATGAAAGCTCATGCCTCTCTGTAGTTAGTTCAGAAGATGCCACCCTGCCTTCTGCCTAACTTCAGGCTAACATGGCTAATTGTTCCCAGTATGATTGTCTTGTGCAAAATCTCGTATACAGCCTGATCCCAAGTCCACAGAAAGGAGCAAGGAAAGAGTGAAGAGAAGTGAAGGGCAACGATAACCACTGTCACGAGTAGAGAGTAGAGTAAGAGATGGGGGTGGAGGTGGCATCTCGGTGAATCGGGGAAGAGGCTACGGGAGCAGGGAAGGTGCACCTGGCAGGTCCTGCTGGAAAACTGGAAGCCCTGGGAGGAGCTGGGTGAGTTAGTGCAGCTGCTGTGGGAGGTGGGCAGCAGGGTGGTGATGGATCCCATCCCAGCAGCAAAGAACCCCGGTCTTTGCATTTATGCTGCATGCAATTTGCATATATCAGCTTAGCTTCAGCAGCTGCAGCAAGGCTCACGGCAGGGGAGGGGAGGGGGTGTCCAGGGCAGCAGTGGGATGACATCGGGGGCCTCAGTTATACCCAGCTGTGCCCCCTCTGCACAGCCACACAGCGTAGTCGGGCCTGGGCTGGTCATTATCATGCTGGGTCACAACACTGGCCCTTTCAGGGGAGGGGGTGAGGACTGGGGGATGGCTTAGTTATCCTGCTATCTAGGCTAACCCATCTGTGGAGCTGGGCGCTGGGAGCCAGGGAGGCTGGACAAGAGCCGGGAGAGTTAGGACATGCTGGGAAAGGAGCACAAGGAGGGGAGAAAAGGGGTGAGATGGGAAAAGTGGTAATGCAGAGGATGGCCCCAAAAGGAGGGCGGCCTGGGGGGCGGGTGATGCCCTCGCCCCTACCCCGGCAGGCAGGGCGGATGTGCGCAGCTTCAGCCCACAGCGAGGCTCTCCCTGCCAGCAGGCCCGCGAGCAGCCTGGGCGCCCCGCGCCGGGCAGCAGCCTGGGGGTGGACGCCTGGGAAAGGGCCACGCAGGCGGGGCCTGGTTTCAGGGACTGTCCCCCCCCACACGTCCCCCCCACGGCCTCCCAGCTGGGCCCCCGCCGCCCCCTGCACCAGCATCTCGCCATGCCCATCACCCGCCCCAGCGCCTGCCCAGCCAGCACCTCCGCCCGGGGCACTGCCATGTCACCCCCCCACCGCCCCAGGACACGGACGCCTCCCCCAATCCGGATCCCCGCTCCCCCGTGCACACGGGTGCTCCCTCCCTGCGGATCGCGCTGCCGCCCCAGCCCCCGTCACTCCGGATCGCGCCGCTCCCCGTCCAAGCAGC
>NW_017728993.1:69384958-69413887 GCF_001723915.1 Gavialis gangeticus
CATCCTGCCCTCCCCTTCCCCTCTGCCCTCATAGCACCCCCCAGCACACAGCAGTCTCCCCAGCCACTGCCCTCTGCCCTGCCCCTCACCCCTCCCTGTCCCTGCCAGCATCCCCACCTCTCCCCAGTCATGGCCATCCCACAACCTGCCCTTCCCTATTGGGAGCATCCTCCAACCCACTGCAGCCCCCCAGCAGAGGTTTATTTGGGCTGCCTTTGAGTCCCAGGAAGCATCCCTTTGTTCTCGCCTTAGGAGGCAGGGTACAGAGGAGCTCCTCATCTCCCCTCTCCAGGACACAGGTCTCTTGGCTCTTTGGGAAGAACTCCCCGAATCCCTGGGTTCACTCTTCCTACATGCATCTGGATTGTGAAGCGGACCTGTTAATGCGAGCGGGAGGGAAGTGAATAGGTGAGAAAAAGGCAGCTGGCCTCTATTTCCAACAGGCCAAAACTAAACATTTCAGAAGCCCTTTGTGATCTTGGATGCCCACCTGAGACCTCTTGCAGGGCCTGATTCTCAGACAACAGATGCCAGCGCTGTCCCAGAATCAGGACTCTATGGAGGCCCCAACCCAGAGGGGCTAAAAGCATAGGTCCTGTCTGCATTTGGGACAGTCATGCTTGAGAGGAAAGCTTCTGCCCCTGGTACAATGTTACCTGCTTTCCTCCAGCTGGTGGTTACTTGTTTGTTTGCTCACATAGCCCCAGGTCCTATAATATGGCTTTCCCTATTCTAACATAGAGCTAGTTGTCTGCCTCAGTCATGCCATCCCCCAGTCAAGGAGGCCAAGGCAGCCAGCGCTTTTGAATCCTTCTTTGTGCTGGCGCCTGGTTTCCTAGTAATTTAACTCAGAGGCTCAGCACCCCTCTCACTCCTCCCCAGGGACAAACTTCCCAACCTTTCCCTTCTGAGGCTTCTCGTCTTCCTCCTCACTCCAGGTCCCACTTTCCAGCCCCACAAAGACCCATTTCTTTAACTGAGCTACTAGTTTCCTATGCTGTACAGTTCTTTAATGGGACCTGCTTGGCTTCCCACAGCCATCACCTAGGAAGCAATGCCTTTAAAAAGCCAGTCTTGGAATAGCACCCTGAGCCATGCACCAACTCTCCAGGCCAATGCCACGGCGCTGAGGCACAGAATCATAGAAAAATAGGGCTAGAAGAGACCTCTAGAGGTCATCTGGTCCACTGCTCCAGACAGTGTCGTTCCTATTCAAACCATCCCATACAAATTCAGGTTTAACTCATTCTTAAAACAACCCAATCAGTTCTGTCACACAGCTACAAGGCTTGTTACCCAAAGACACCAACGTGCCACAGATGAAGTAAGAAGACAGTGGTGCCCAGTGACCTGATGTTGCAAAGGTTGTTAAAAGTTTGCAGTTATATCTATCTATCTATCTGTATCTATCTATCTATAGATATAGATATATAAAAGGGGACTCAGCACTGAACCTTCAGGAGCTGGGGCACAGCATTTGGGGTGCAGCTGGCCCTGCTGCTCTGAACTAAAGATCTAGGAGGGGAACTTCTTCCTTAGGGATCCTGAGGATGCATCAGGCTGGGAGGTCTTGGTGACCCACTGTTCCCACAGGCCTCAGAGGGCTTACTGGGAAAGAATGACTTTGTGCTCAGGTCCTCCCAGTGCAATCACCCCCTGCAAGCTGGGGGACGAGCAGTACCCTGGCTGAAGGGAAGCAGTTTCCATCAGAAGTGTCAGCAGCCTCCCCCTTGGATGTGCCTGTGGCCTCTGGGATGTGCCAGCTGCTGAGCCTAGACCCAAAGATGTCAAAATCAGGGGGCTACTCCTGAAAAGCTTTTCCTTCTGGCCGGCAAGTGATGTTGCAAGACACACGTCAATGCTTCCAGCTGTCCAGCAGAGGGCACCAGTGGGCTACAAAAGGCAAGAGCATGTTGTGCCCTCCCATTATACTAGGTTCAAGGCCCTGTGTAAACTGAAGCACGCAGCCCACTATTATATGGTGACACTACTGTATGAACAATAGCGGCTTAATGCCATGTGAACTGGGAGAACTGCCAAGGGAAGTATACATTGTTATAGCATTCAAAGATATTCGGGTAAACCCCCAGCCTCTAAATAACAGAAACACCTCTTGAGGAACTCCACATCTCCTCCGCCATGCTACTGAATATAACCACTCAACAGCAGGCTAGGCTACCAACACCTCCACACAGCCCTCCAGACAGTGGCTGGAAAAAGAGCATCCATGCATGCATGCATGCATCCATCCAATAGCCTTGTCCCCTCCATAGTCCTCACTGATCTCATGTCCCAGCATGGCATGAGCTGGGAGCTGTAGCAGTGGAAGCAGATGAGGGGTGCTTCTTTCTCTACTGATGGTAAAGGCCAACCTCAGACAGGGATCAGGGAGGGAGAGGTGTCTACTAAGCAGCACCCAGAGCTGTGATACCACCATATCTGCAAACACAATCCACTGCCATCAACCATCAGGTCAGCAAACAGGTACAAGGCTGGTTAGAGTCTGGAACAGGTCGAGGAATGTCAGATCTTTCTCAGACAAGATCAGGAGTATTCTTTTGTATTTGTTTGCTTGGTTTCCACTGTCTTTTCATTAAAATTGCTGTTTTATCAGTGCAAAAAAGAAAATAGAAACATGTTTTTAAAGTATATTTTCTATTACATTTTCAGTAAAAGCTTGAACATTTAACAAAACTGCTTTTGCTGCAAAAATGAATTTGTTTTCAAGGAAGAGTTGTTTAACATCAAAATTATATCTGGACAGAAGATGTTCAATCACATCACTGAAACCAAGGCAGACGTACTATAACACCCTAAAGCTCTTCTCAGACAAACCCCTACACAAGGCAGAATCATCCCCATTTTCCAGAGAGATGAGGAGTATTGTATGCTGAGCTACCCAGCAGAGCTAGGACTCGCACCCACAGTCCCCACACACCAGTGACCTATCCCCTAGGCCAGCAGTTGAGGCCCCACTCCAAAAATAATTACTTCAGGGCCCCAATCCCACACCCTTATCTGATCATGCTTGTAACCCCACTGAAAGGGTTGGGTGCCTTGCCTGACGTCATGACCAGCTTTGAGTTTGAGAAGTGCTGTGCCCAGGCCTTTTTTGTTGTTGTTGTGGCATTTGGTAGGTTGAAAGTCTGCCCCCTATTAATACCTATGGTAGACAGCAGCACACCTACCATCCTTGCTGGTAGTCAGAAAAGACCAACCCCACCCTGTCACAGAGCTGCCTTTCTCTCCCACCCAGCACCAGTATACCCAAGATGGGAACTGAAGAGAAGGCATTTCCCAGTGCACAAGGCCTGCTCCTCCTCTCCACTGCACCCACTTGTCAATGATGTTATCCAAATGCAGTGGCAAGACCCCCAAGTCCATCAGCTGCAGGCCAGCAGGTGGTGGCCTACCCTCTCTCACACAGCCTGGCATCACCCTCCCATGCATTCCTAAATTTCCTGCACTGATTCTTACAACTTCACCAATATAGGAAGGAAGCTTCATGCCACAGCCAAGCTGTTCCAGCTACATAGGTTTCCACAGGCCCCTGAGTGTGAAACTCCTACCTGGACTAGGATACTATGCAAAGCATCACCTGGAATCAGCCTTAGCCTCCTGAGAGTTCAGCTCTCATTGTATGTCCACAACCTCTACCCTCCACAAGCGTACCAAAATGAGGGACCAGTTGGTGAGTCTAGTGAGTGAAGGAGCTGGAGCTGGCTACAGACTATGTTGCTTACTGTCTACAAGAGAGGAGAGTACACAGCAATCACAGCATCCAAAATTAAATGAAACACTCTGCACTGGAGCTTATAGGCTGTAGGCACATTAGCCACATGTCCCCCTAGAAACCAACCTAGCTAATTCTGTTAGAGTTTGAAAAGCAAAAATGTTGGGGAGGTGTCCAGTTTCCAATATGAGGGCAGGCAGGAAGAGACAGAGACAGAGACAGAGACAGAGACAGAGACAGAGACAGAGACAGAGATAACCTAGAAGCACGTGACAGGGAACACGAGGAGATGAGGCAGACATATTGACTCAAAGCAAGTGCCATCTAGGAGATGCCTTTAATAATGTTGTGTTTGACGACTGTAACATTAAACTAAACACAACTATTTGCCTTGAATTCCCACACACAAAAGAGACTGTAACAAAGTCCTGCACTAAAGGGATTCACTTGTGGCAGTATCAATGAGAAGTTAATATTAAATACCAAATCCCTACATTGTGCTAATGTCCATGGCATGGCAGAAGTGGTCCAAAGGTAGGACAAGATGGAGCTCTTAACTGGAGAAGAAAGCTGGGCTGATGGTTTAAGAACCAGGAGTCAGAAGGCCTGGAGTCAAAACCTTCCTCTGCTACAGACTTCCAGTGTAGCACTGGCCAAGGCTTTGTCCCTTAGTGCCCTGGCGCCACACTAGACAGACAGGAATAGTAGCCCTGCTTTTCTCCACAGGGGCTTGTAACAATCAATACCCTAAAGCCAGGGCATCAAAATCAACCAACCCTGCAGTCCAGAGGTGTCGAGCAGGGCCAGTCCACAGGCCAGATTAGGCCCGTGGACCTCCTCCTCCTCCCCTTCCCATTCCTCTTCCCCAGCATACCCAATTCAGCAGCTGCTCCAGCTGGTCTGGGACCTGAGCTGTGTGCGGCATGGATCCCAGAGCAGCTGGAACGGGTGTGTCATGTAGCACAGTCCAGCTGAAGTAGCAGCTGCACTGCATATGGTGGCTGCCCCAGCTGGACTGCACCACATGGGGTGTCTGCAGCTCCAGGACTGCAGAACCCAGCAGCTTCCGGACTTCATCACACGTAGCACCTGCTTAGCCAGTGTAGGACTGGATGGAGCAGCATGCATCCCAGAGCAGTCCAGCGGGGCAGACACCACGTGCAGTGTGGCTGCTCTTCCAGCAAGACTGTGTTACATACAGTACCCTGTCCAGCTACTCCAGGATCCCCACTGCAAGCAGTGTGGGCTCCAGACTGGCTGGAGCAGCTGCTGAATCAGTTATGCTGGTGGAGAAAGCAGGGAAGGGGCAAGGGAGGAGGTCCACGGGCCTGATACAGCCCACAGACCAGTCCCACACCATGGATGTGTGCGGTACCCCGTGTGTCTGACCAGACCCACGGGCAGCACCAGGAGCTGGATGGAGAGGCTTCACAGGACAGATCCAGCCTGAGGGCCATGTGTTGACACTTCTGCCCTAAAGGATGCGGCGTGCTCAGATCCAATTCTGAGAAGGTCCAAACGAGCACCCCAGAGAGTGGTCTCAGGTACAGTTCCTGATGACAAACTCCCTTAACATGCAAGGGGGCCATTAACCCCCTTTAATCCAATCTTTGCCTGCTCCAATGGCTGGACTAGTCTGGTCCAGCAGGTCTGGTCCTTTGTCGCTGGGAGTCACAGCAGCTCAGACAGGCAGATTCAGAGGCCACTGGGTCAAACCTTGCTGATGGTCACAGCTCCAGCAAGGTCAGTGAAGGGCAGCCCTCTTCCACAAATCCTGTGTGGATCTGCAGGGGCCCAGCTCTAGCGTCCTGTGTGCTAGAGCTCCCCCCACAGAAGGGGGAGCTCCATGCCATGGGTCAGTGGTGGGGCAAAATGCATTCTGGGCACTGCCTCCTTCCCCTGACTCCTCCAGCTCATAGACCCATATAGCAGCTTTGATGAACATTACCAGTGGAGGAGAGGAGGGGAGGGCCAGGGGTGGAAGGCCCTGAGGAAGACATACTGTCCCTGTGGGATTTGGATTCTGGTGCCACAGGAGTAAGCAGTTCTCCCCTCTATGTGCGAGAAGAAGAGTCATCTGCAGAAGGTCCGTGCCCTGCACAGCTTGTGGCAAAAGACCCATGTGGCCTGTGAATGGCTGGGCCAGCACTCCCTGCCCCATGACAGCAGTGTCAATGCCATGCAAGCTCACTGCCTACCAAGGACTGACCCTGAGGTCCTACCCCCACAGCTGATCCAAACAGAATTTAACCCATAATGAGGTTGGCAGAGAAAAAACTGCTCCTTTTTTCCACTACTGACCTTTGTTCCTTTCATGGAGCACTGTCCCACTCCCAGGGATGAGGCTGGTGCCTAGGAGACATCTAAGTGGGCACTACAGCCTAATGCTCTCAAGGTTTGGGTGGAGTTAAGGCCAACCTTACTGAAGAATTCCCTGGCTACACATGATGGTGAAATTTGCCCCTACACAGAGCAAGCACAAAGCTAATATACCTCTGATATTTCACCAGCTCTCCAGGACTTCCATGGGATATGGGTATGGTCTGTACTCTGTAACAGTCCATACTCCCGTGCCCTGGCCAAGATTCAACAAGAACCCATTTTAGCTGGAAAAGAGTCCTGTTAGAATTGTATAGATTGTTTCTTTCTCTCCCTGTTCTCCCCCAAAGCTCCCATCAATACAAAGTGGCTCAAACTCTAAAAAAAGAAAAAGGAAAAATCTCCTTTGGGCAGAGACTGAGGCTGCAAAACAACAGCTCAGATGGTGAATTTATTGGAAGATAATAAATGTGTGAAAACAGACATTTATCATGAAAACTGTTCTGCAGCTTTAACTGCTGACTACCACCCACCACCACCTTTCAAATAACCTACTTATCTCCAGTGTTTGATTTAAAACCTCAGAGTTTTCTGTCACTGAGTAGCTGAACTTTGGAGCTGACAGATAAGGACTGAATTTGCCTTTCAGTTGTGCCTGATTTATGCCGGAGTGAGAGAGTACAGCCAACAGCTTGGAGGCAGGAAATGGGATTCCAGGCCAATCTGTGATAGGTCTCTCTCTATCTATACAGAGCTGTTTGTTTTTGAGCTCTAAAGCTAAATCTTTGCAGGAGTAAAGTAGATAATCTTTTGAGCAGTGTTAATTTTCCCATGGAAATGCTTATAAAAAGAGAAAACGCTTTAAACCACTCAAAAACAGTGATATTAATTAAGAGTTAGAAATGCCTCTGGCTTTTGAAAGGAAAACCATTATTTTTGGCCAGAGCTTATAAAAGAGACGTTGACAGGAAGGATTAAAAGTGGTGGCAATAAGCAGCTAAGCAAAGGTCACAGTAGTGAGCAGAGAGTCCAGCAGGTCAGAGTTTATCAAAGCGGGTGCCTCAGGGTGTAAGCTGATGTCTGTCTGCAGCCTGGGTGAGAGCTGTGTGGCTCACAGAATCCCCTACAGCTGCTACACAGTGAGTGTGTCTACACGGACTCTTTACTATGCAGTACACTAATCTACTGCACAGTAAAATGTCATTATTTAACCATGAGCTAGGCAACTATGCAGTAAAATAGTCTAATGCACAGTTATCTACTACCTGAAAATACAGGTAGTAGATTAACTGCGTGTTAGCTACTGCACAGTAACACATGTGTAGATGCAGATCAGGAGCAATGTGTTCTCAAGTCAGTCCAGGCAGGAGAGGGCCCACTACTGCCTGGCTAAGTCCCATGTGGCAGGGAGCTGTGCTGACTGCAGGGGCAGCTGTCTCCCCATCACCTGGGGACAGGGATCATCCTAGTCCCAACATGGCCAGGAGAGCTGTCATGGCAGCTGGAACTGCTGCATCCCAGCCAGGTAGGGTCAGGTCAGGACCCGATCCCCAAGTGGCAGGGAGATCCCCTGCCTGGTGGGGACAGCCACATGGGGATTGGGGCCCTCCAGATCTCCACTTGCCTGGGAGAGGTGTTTCCTCCTGGCAGGGACACTGCCTGGAAGCCATGTAGGGGTCCCAGTCCCCATGCAGTCCCAGGAGGGTCCCAGTCACCATGTGGCCAGAAAAGTCGTCCCCACCTGGCGGGAACAGCCATGAGGAAATTGGGAGGGTTGTAACCCCCACATGGCCAGGAGAGGCACCCGTGCCTGGTGGGGACACTGCCTGGCAGCCACATGGGGATCAGGACCAATCCCTACGTGCCTGCCAGGCAGCATTCCCCCTGGGGCAGGGACATTTCTCCTGGCTATGTGTGGATCAGGACCCACCTGATCCCCAAGTGACTATACCTACCAGGTGGGGAAATCTCTCCCGGCCATGTGGGAATTGGGTCTGATCCCCATGTGGCTGGGACTCAGCAGTCCTGCCTGTAGGGACAGCTCCCCCCCACCCACTTGGGGATTGGGACCAGCCCCCTGCCAGTCCCAGGCTGATGCCCAGGGAAACATGGAGCTCCCCCTGGCTGCTGCAATGGGGCAGAGCAGGGCACGGTGCAGGAACATCCCTGGTCTCAGCTGCTCCGGCTGGAAGCAAATTTGTACCCAAGCTGACACATGTATAGATCCTTTCTTGGGGGCAGTTTACTGCACCTTTAAAAATGCATAGTAACCTTACTGTGCATTAATAGCACATGCAGATATGCCCAGTGTTTCTGACGCTGTTCTCTGAGGTGCCTGGTGCTGGCTACTCTCAGGGGCGTTATAGGCCAGAGGGACTGCAGAGGCAATCCAGACTGGCAGCTCCCGTAGCCAAGACCAGGGCCCCTTCTCCTGCCTTGTGCATTACCACCTTAGTGACAACCATGGCACTTGCCTGGGACTGGCAGAGAACATCTTTTCATCAATTATTAACCCTTTATCAACCATTTCTAAATGAAGCCCTGAAATGAGGGGCGGACTACTATTGCTTGGTGCTGGTATGGTGGACCCCAGACAAGGCCCTGGGCTCTGTTGTGATCGCCATTGTACAGGCCTGTAAACAAGAAGATGGTCTCTGCCCCTAAAAGTTCCCTCCTGCCTGTCGCACCGGACCACCAGGTAGGTAAAGCAGAGGAGTGAGGGCAGGGGGAGGCCCTAGGGTTGCCAATTCTGTTTGAATCTATTCCAGGAGGTTTCATCATATGATGTCATGGCATTAATGACTGATCTACTGTACAGTGCTCAGGAAGGCAAATGTACATTACTATTACATTTTAAAACCCCCCTGGACTACTGTATAAATTGGATTCAACATTTAATATTTATTTTAATCAATGCCTTATCATTTATCTCCCAGGTGACTCTCAGCAATCTCCTGGAGATTATATCTAATTCCTGGAGACTCCAAGGCAATCCTGGAGGGTTGGCAACCCTAGGAGGCCCACACAGCACTCAGAGATGGGTCACTTTCCCAACACCCACATCAAAGACAACAATGCTGGAATAGTACAGCGAGCTGTTCAGTCTGTAGCCTTGAGAGACGGAGACCGTGTCCCCCTCAGGCTGACAGACAGGGAGGAGTATCCTGGCAATGCCTGCTTCCCTACAGCACAGCCCTCTGCCTGCACCCACCCCCTAGTCCTCCCCAGCTGCGTCACTGAGCCGCCCCTTGCTGAAACCCTATGTCCACCAGTTTGCAGAGATAATACCAAGGTCACCCGTGTAGAGTCTCATCCCACTGGGACAGCCTCTCACAGCCTCTCTGGGGAGTTGACAAGACTATTCCAGAGCAGGACTCTTGCTTTTCTATCAAGAAAACCTCACTCAGTTTTAGAGGCCCTTTTTAGTGCTGAGGCCTTCCAGCACACAGAAGCAAGACAGTGGTTGCCAGACTGAGGGGCAGGCAGCACCAATGGGCAGCCCCAGGAGGTGGGGAAGAGCTCAGGCACAGATTTGCTTGCAGCAAAACACAGCAGAAAGTGCCTGGAGTATCTGCTCAGTGTGTAATTTCCTTTCCACGGAGAGGAGAGGCTTTGACACCTGTCCACCATGACCTCCCACGGTCATGGTACAGAGGAGGCTTTCACAGCACAGAGCCAAAATGAGGTGGGTTCAGCATGCCTGGCCAAAGCCCTGCTGGTGCTTTGAGTTCCCAGCTCTGCCCCAAAATCATCCACTCATCCTCTCCTGATTAAATCCCAGCCAACAGGTATGTCCAAACCCCAGGTCTCTTTACCTGACAGCACAAGGGACTGAGGAGAGGAGGGCCGTTTGACCAGAGTCAACCACTGGAGGGTGCTGTGCTGCCGAAGGGAGGGGATTCATTCACAAGGGTGGCTGGAGTTGCAGCCCTTGACCCGGTCTCCTCTGATTCTAGCTGTCCTGGACTTTCTCCCATCTCTGATGTCATCCCAGCCCTCCCTGGCACATGCAAAGGTTTACTTAGAGGAGAGTTCTGCCTGTTCTGTGACAGGGGCTCAGTACCCACCCCCTGGCAAAAAAACTTTCAGGAAGGTTTTGCAAACTCTGACGCTCCCTTCTAGGACTCGGGACTGGCATGGGGCTTACCAGGCTCATGGAACAACCATATAGATCCTATAGTTCCCCCACAAAAGGAGTGCCCATCACCATGGCTAGGAGGAGCCTCAAGTTGAACAACTGCCCCCCACCCCCTCCCCATCCTGTTTTTCCCATGGTCAGGAAGGCCTCAGGCCTAAACAGGTGTCCAGGCTTTAGCCGTATTGGTTTAGAGGCAAAGGAATCAGAACTCATGGTAGAGGTGATATCTTTTATTAGACCAACGAGATTTTTTGCAAAAAAAAAATTCTTTATTTGCAAGCTTTCAGGCATAAGCACCTTTCTTCAGGCATAGGAGAAAAGATTTCATGAAATATGAACTTTCATTTCGACATAGGACAAGTTTTATCATCTTTTCTCTTATGCCTGAAGAAGGGTGCTTGTGCCCAAAAGCTTGCAAATAAATTCAAAAAACTAGTAGGTCTAATAAAAGATATCACCTCTACCATGAGTTCTGACTCCTTTGGCCTCTAAACCAATACAGCTACAACCTGGATACTTGACACATGGAAGATACCTAATTTTAGCCAATTTTTTAACTGAAATCTTCATCATTTTACAAGGAGGAAGAAAGTCTTACCACCTAAAACCTGAGAACCTGCCTCCTGCTTTTGTTCAAGGTAATTTGCATCATCACAGAGCCCAGAGACACCTCACCACATAAGAAATTCCTGCCCAGAAGAGCATTCCATCTTTTTACTCTTCTGTGAAATAGGAAACCTCATAACCAGAAGGAAATATGACTCTACATCCTGCTTGCCATCAAACAACTTTGAGGTAAACAGACTATTCCAACTTTTCTCTGAGCCTAATCTGCATAAAATTAACTGTTCCAAACAGGAGATTTTACCACACCTTCAACTCTCCTATAAAGTATGAACTTTCATTTCTACCTAGGAGAACTTTTACAATCTTTTGTCCTATGCCTGAAGAAGGGTGCTTGTGCCGAAAAGCTTGCAAATAAAGACATTTGTTTGCAAAAATCTGGTTGGTCTAATAAAAATAACACCTCTACCAAGAGTTCTGATTCCTCAGGCCTAAATACACATTTCTGCCCTCAGTGACATAGAGACAGCTAGATTCAATAGTCTGTGCCTCCTCCAGGTAGGATCATACCAGGCTGAGGCGTAGCAAGTCAGCAGGGCACTTGGGACAACTGTGATGAATGGAAGCAGTGATGATTCCCAGCAGCTGCCATATCACTGCTGTGATGGTGTGACCGTGGTGGTAGCTGCTATTTTTTACCCCCCTCCACAAGTCGGTGCTAGGAGCTGCTGCCCCCATCGCTCTGCCCTAGATACACTAACAATACCAGGCCTCCACCACGCCACCTCCTCTGTGTGACAAGGACCAGCAGGGCTGTGTGAAACGGCACCGCTCCATTTTGACTTGCGTTTCGACAGAACAGCATTTCATTTTGAATTTCGTTTCGATTCAAAACCGCTGTTCCATTTCGTATTGCCAAAACAGTGAAACGCCCATAGGCTATAATGGGGAAGCTCAAAACAGCCTATAATTTTGTCATTTCTAGCCTGATTTAGATTAAACTTGCAGGAATGGTAACCCCTTCTGAGGGCATGATGCCTGCCAGGTTTCAAGGAGATAGGTGCAGGGGTTTCTGGGAAACTGCACCTCAATGTCTTGAAAGCAAAAAAACCTTATGTCACGTGTATGTGTTAAGCCACAGCAGGGTTAAAACTGCAGACATGCTAGCCCCTGCTGAGGCCACAAAGCCTGCCAAGTTTCAAGAAGATAAGTGCATGGGCTTGGGGGAAACTGCATCTCAAGCTGCAGACAAGCAAAACTCGTGACATGGGTGGATGACACTGTGTGTGTGTTAAGGTGCGCCCTCACTCAACTGACACTGAGGCAGAAAGCAGGGCAGTTCAAACAATGCTGCCTTTTATGTAGTTTTTCCATCCCTCCCCCAGAGCACTGGGATTGGAAGAGACCTCAGGAAAGGATGACAGTCACAGGCCAGCTACACAGTCAATAATGAGAGCAGTCCTCTTCCCCCTCCCTCTCCTTTAGTTCCTGTTTCCCTGCAGGCAAGCCCAGCTTGAACTTTGAAACTTGAAATGTTTCGAAAATTTTGGAACTTTATGACTTGCCTCGTTTCATTTTGAGGCTGTTTCGAAGCTCTCTGTTTCATTTCGATGTTGCTGTTTCGAGCTCAAAACGAGTCGAAACAGCGTCAAAATGGCATTAAAATGAAACTGCCAGTGAAATTTCGCACAGCCCTAATGACTAGTACCAGGTACTTCAGAAATGAGCTGTAGAATACCCTGCCCATGGGAACATTTCCTGGTGCCCCCACCAACTGGTGTCTGGTTTAGGGTCTGAAGCAAGAGGGTGTTATAGCCTTTACATTTGTTTATCTAGGGTCAGTGTAGCTGTGGATGGTCTCGTCCCTCCTATAAAAGTCTAGTGCTCTGTGAGATCTAGTAGCGGTGAGTCCCACAGACTAACCATGCTTTATGGAAAGACCATTCCCTTTCTTCAAGGTTGAATGTGTCCCCTTTCAATTTCGTTGACTTCCCCTGATTCCTGCACTGGGAAAGGTGACTAGGAGCACAGTACTTATCTGCTGTAGGCTAGGAACTGCTCTGTATACCTCTCACTTCCCTCCATTGGAAGCTGCAGTCACAGGGTCTCCAGTCTTCCCAGGCCTCAGATGGTGTTTGTCTCTTTGGTGTAGGTCCTTCTCTTTCTGCCTTGTTCTGTTTGAGAATGGGTTACCCATACAACAGATGTTCTGTGCACATAAACCAATTTGAAAATGGCTGAAACCAGTTTGAAATAAACCTAGTTGAATGTAGTATCAAACTTAACAGATTTGGGTCAAACCAGTTTATGCAATAGCTGCCCCAGACCGCTTGCCGGCTTAAGATAAACCAGACTCACCAGCATCCTGGCATGCTCTCTGGGCTGAGCAGGGCTCTCTGCTCCACAGCAGGGCTGGCCCCTTCCCTCTGCTCTCCAGCTGCAGTGCACCCCACTCCCCCTCACCACTCCCTACTAAGCAGGAATTCCCCCTCCCCTCTGCTTTGCTGAGGAGGTGTCTGTGTATTAGGCAGCAGACCACATGCTAGCTATGGTGGGTGCTAAATCAACAGGCAGAATCAACAAATAGCTGGTAATGTACCTCTGTTCTTTTCTTAACTGGGTGATAAACACTGTTATTAATTCCCTGCTGGGCTAATCACAGTGTCCTGCCCAAGCCTGGCCATGACCCACCCTCAGCTCAACTCTGTGCAAGGGAAGGGAGGGCTGCTCTAGTGCCCCCAGACTTCTAGCCTGAGCCACTGCAGACATGTGCCTACATTTCTGGGATGTCTGTCCAGTTACAAAACTGGTTTAGCCTAGCCAGTTTAGACTAACTTGCAAAGACTGAATCAATTCAGGCTCAGGCTTTTTGAATGTCTGTCCCTAACCATAAAGTGCATCATACTAGCTTATATAACGGCATCACTACATAGTCAGTGTGATTCTCCATCCTGCTTCCAGCCACCCAGCTGTACCTTCTCCTGGCTGGGACATATTCCCACCCCACATAGCACCTCTGCAGCCCAACACCCAGCTAATAAGGAGCCCAGCCCGGCTTCTCTCGGCATCTGTGGCAAAACTCCCACTGAGATTTCTGGGAGCCGGGACAAACCTGCTTTATAAACATAGTACTACAGAAAAACAGGGCTCTCAATGTTTTTATAAGCAGGAGGTCATCAAGTCCAAACCCTTTTGGCAGGATCCTCCCTGTCTGAAAATCATCCTAGTCAAGTGTTTGTCTAACCTGCATTTAAACAACCACTGTAGGTGAACTGTTCCTATGCTTTACCACCCTCACAATAGGTGCCTAGACACATGCACCAGGGGGCCATTCTTCATTAAAAAATGCCATCAGCCTCTCATGTATTCAGTGTCCCATGTTTCAAAATGGCAGGGGGGAGGGCATTAATTGAGTCTGCTCTGATGCAGTCTAATCAGAACATGTTGGAGCACATGTATAGGCACCCTGGAGCTGCTGCTCCATAGAATACCTAATAGGGGAACCCATTTGGCCTTTCATAACAATCTTGGTGTATAAACCACCAAGAATCTTGCAAAGACACTCAGCTTATCAGCCCCTGGGGGCCAGGGGAAGAATGCTCACTGAATTATCAAAAGCTTACACAGTAGCCCCAGCAATAGGAGCAGTCGCCCTCAGAGGGCTGAGCCGCAAGATTGCACTCAGGAGCAACACAGGTTGCACTCTTAGAATTCATGGACAGCCCTACCACAGTCCTGCCTTTACCTACTGCAACGGTAGATCCTTGAAGTGACAGTCATGTGTAGCCTTTATGTGAAAGGAGGGGCCACGGGGTAAGGAGTGGAGCCTTAAGGTCTTCTTGGTGCTTTGTGTAAGAGCAGTTTCTGTAGTGCTCAAGATACCATTTCTTGGAGAGAAGGTGGAGACAAAAGGCCTCCAGTGTCTTTTAGCTTGTAAGGCATTTCCTCAAGCTCATGAGTGAGCTGCTATGGGTGTTGGACAGCTTCTGGAGAGCTGGGGTGGGGGACAACACCCCTCTGCCCTCACTATACTCCAAATATCCCTTCTCATACAGCAGCGTGGCTTACAAGGCAGACCTTTTTGCAGCATGTCAGCAGACAACCAGCGCTTTTAAACTTAGCTGACCTGACTTAGTGGCCTGCTATGCGGCAGGGCCAGGGCTGTTGCTGCCACTGACATCTGCAAGGATTGCAGCCCTTGGCCTTGCTGAAATTCCAGCCATTTGGCAAGGCACGAACCACAAATGATTGAGGTGCACTCGCCTGTGGAAATGCTGGCCCCAGTTTTTGTGCCTGTCAGCCCTGCAGGCTCAGCACAACTGTTCTGGGAAAGCAAGTGGGACTCCCTGATGAGCCATGTGTCAATAACACATGTCACCCTCCAGAGCACGGCCACGCTGACAACCCCATTGTCCGCAAATCCCATCTCCACTTAAACTGCTACAACCCAACTGGGGACAAACTGGGACCATGTCTATAGTACCTGGAGGTTAGCTCATGTAGGTCCCAAGAACTTAGCCTGCAAGCTCGGTGGGACAGAGACTATTTCTTTCCTCTGGTTTTCATAGCATCTGGTGCAGTGGCATCCAGGATTATGTCTGAGGCTCCTTGGTACTACTACAATCCAGGTGTAAGCAGTGATGATGTTACACATTGTAATGACTATTTGCTATCAGACAATGGCTATGCCAGAAGGAAGTGGCAGTAGAATGATACCGTGCTCCTGTCTGCTCAGAGCAACAGCCCTCCCCAAAGCGGAAGGCCTGCTACCAAAAACAGCAAGCAGTGAAAGGAGATAGGCTTGATCATAGAATCATATACAAATAGGGCTGGAAGGGACCTCAAAGAGGTCTTCTAGTCCCTGCTCAAAGCAAGATCATCCCTATCCAAACCATCTTTGACAAGTCTTTATCTAATCTCTTAAAAAAATTCAGGAAAAATCCTCTCACAATATTGCTCATTGCCTCTTTCAGATCAAAGGATACAGACCTCACTGGCTACCATAGTTGTGTATGGTCCTTCTGCAGGATTTGGGGTTCTTGGCTTTGTAATTCCAAAGCCTCTCAGAGGAAGATTTTTGAAGACTAGACTTTGGTGTTCTAAATGAGAGCTGAAATTATCCCATATTCACATGACTCCAGATGCTGGGACTTTGCAATACACCTCAACGGTAGGGAGACTCAATAGACTCCCCAGAGTTGGCAACACTGAAAAAATCTCATCCACAGGTGAAAATTCATATACATTAAAATAAAGAAGCAGGGAGTACTTTACTAGAAGGTCCAGATTTAAATGTGACAAGGCCATTGAATTAACAAGCTTGCAGCCACACAGCCAGCAGATCTGAGTTCTCTTTAAAAGGCCTGGACATGTTTCAGCCATTCCCTTCAGGTGCTTCTTCCCCATTTCAACATGCTTCAATCCTAGCAGTGCTTACATGCGCAAAGTCTTACCCATGGGAGGAATCCCACTGGTTGCCATTGGGACTCCACATGCATGAGCGCTTACTAGATGGCGAACGGGTGCTTTGCAGGTGACATAGTATCAGGCCCCTATGTACAAGAATGCCATGTCAGTTGCTACAGTCCAGTAAAGAAACAACATGTATTTAAACCTTGTGAATACGGCTTCTGTCCATCTGCCTGTCTATCATAACCCCTCAGTTCTCCTGTGCAGGGCCATACAGACCTCATGATCAGCAGATCTCAAAAGGGGCTTATTTTCCACAGTGGTAACCAGGCTCAACCACGACATCATGTGGTTTTTATCAGCGAGGAGGGCATTCACTGGATGGACTGCACATGTGCCCTGCCCAATTGAAAGCACATGATGCAAGATCTCCCTGCTGGCCTTGATGTCCCAAAGTGATTGAGCAGTGACTGGGACTGGTCCATCATGTGGGTCCTTATCTGGCCCGAAGGCCTATTTGCTTTGTGCAACTCACCTGCACGCGCAATGTCAGAGATGACGGATGAGTGCCTTCTTTGCTGAGTCCCCAGGGCCCCTTTCTGCCTTCACGTGGAACTTGCTTTGTCACCACAGCCAGGGGCCATGAATACACAAGTCTTTCCTGGGTATGATGGAAGGGGGAAATTATTTGGGAAAACAGGGCACCCTAATCTGCTCCTGGCCCTTTCAGCAGTGAGGCTAAGATTGGCGTGGCTATGACTTGTGAATCCTTAACCACTTGCCTTGCCTTAAAAAAGGGCCTGGCAGCAAAGTGCAGGGACAGGGCTGGTTCCTGACCTGGATGAACACTGTTGACTTCAATGCAGCTACTCCCATTTTCCCGCGATGCAGCTGGGGTTGGAATCTGTCTGCTGAGCGTTCTCCACTCCCGGGACCTGCGTTCCAGCTGCCTTGGAGAGGACCAGTGGACTCCCTGGAGCAAGTGAACTTGGAAGTGTGCAGGCTGCTTAACACTAAATCCCTGCCCAATGGGCACCCAAAAGTGTAGACTCAGGCCCTGCAAAGAGAACACCGGCCAGCTCATAGGGGGCTCTTTGCAGGACTACTTCAAAGCCCTTCCCAAACACTTGCTACCACAGCCTCCCCAGGAGGGAGAGAAGGAAGCCAAATTGCCCCCACTATCTAGACAGACAAACTGAGGCCCAGGAAGCTTGGCCAAGCGACACAGTAAGATGGCAGCAGGAAGACAAGACTGCCTGCTTGGCAAAGGGCTGCTCAGCCCCCAGCCCACAAGTTATCTCTGAGGGGAAAGGACGTCTAGCTCCAGGCACCTCTGCTTTGCTCCTCACCTGGGTTTTTGCAGCTGGGATGGGCAGGTGCAAAATCATTCTAATGGGGGGCAGAATCATTTCTGCTGGTCCCTGCTTTGCTTTGCTAAGAGAGAGGGGAGAACAAGGCACCACAGAACAGGCTGCCCCCTTGCTCTGGGGCAGGAGGGAGCCTGCTTTCAAGGGCTCCTTCCACAGCAGCTTTGTCCCACTGCTCCCCTACCCACAGCTGCAGCCTCAGGGAAGCCCCACCAGCCTGGATCTGCCCCCTGGCAGATCAAGCCAATTCTTTGTTCAGGGGAAGAAAAAGTTTTTTTGGTGATGGGAAAGTTACAAAGACAGAGCAGCGGGGAGGAGGAGGGAGAAGGCGGGGGAAGGAGGTGGGATTATGGAAATCTGAGAAGCTTTGATCCAATGAAAGGAAAGAGCGAGGAAAAAATGCCAAGTCTGCAGTCCTTTTAGCTCACGCCGGCTGCAAAACACAGCCTCTTTGCATGGTGTAGCTCTGCACAGAGGCAGGCAGCGCAGCCCCCGCCTGCAATGGCCCTGGCAAAGCTAAGTAACGTGCTGATCAGCGATAGCCTGGACCCCTGCTGCAGGGAGATCCTGCAAGCTGGAGGCCTCCAGGTCCTGGAGAAGCCAAACCTCAGCAAAGAGGAGCTCCTGACACAGGTCAAGGTGAGGTGCCCCCAGAAGCAAGGATGCCAAGGGGTGATGCAGACCCTGGGCTGCTGTAGCAGGCAGCAGCTCTGGGGCACCACAGGTGGGTGCTGAGGGACCTAGAAAGCACTCTTTTCCTACTGTGCAGTGATGCTGGGTGCCAGCGGGGCAGGGGCATCTGGCTGTTCCTGGGTGCCAGCCAGCGCTCCATCAGCCCACTGTACAAAGGCACTAGCACCGGGCAGTCCAGCAAGTCCTGGCTGTACTCCAGCACCAGTTCCCAGGCTGCTGAGCTGGCTGCGGGGAGAAGGGGGCCCAGCTGCACATGCCGGGTCCAGTCCCCGCCTCCCGTCTGATGCAAGAGGCTGGTTGTTTTCACTCATCTGTGAATCAAAGCCCATGTACCTCCCTCAGGGGGAACAGAAGGCAGGCTCTGAGCAGCTCCTTGTGCAATTGCTCAAAGCTTGGGTTGAAAAAGGTAAACCTTGTTCCTCTGTTGCTTCATGTCCTCAGACATGCTACATGGGATGGGATTCCTCATAAAACCCGGCATTGTACAAGTCCAAATCCTAGGTGATCTATAGGGTTGCTGCTTGGGGTGGGATTCAGTGCCATGCTGCTGGGCTCCAGGTGCACTTCAAGGACCTGCTGCCTGGGGAGAGCACTTACTGGGGAGCCGGGGAGAGCGGCCCCAGGGAAGAGCTGGGACTCCAGTTATGGGGAGAGAGGGGGTGATCATAAGATAGGAGAACCTGGGGCTCCTACCTCCAGAAAAGGGCCAAAGATCCCCAACCAGCCTATGGGTGATGGGGGCAGGGAGGAGCATCCCTGCCCAACTGCCTGGAGCAGAGAGACCCAGTGGATGGTCTGGGAGGACTGGAAATAAGGCACACATGCTAAGAAGTGATCATGGGAGCACCTCACCTGGGGCCAGATGTGAGGGGTATCCACACCTGACCTCTCTTCGCTGAGCTTGGGTGTCCTTTCTCATACCCTCTAGCTGCACCGCAAGCACCAGGCTGGATGCAGCAATCCCCAGGCGAGGTGCTCTGGTTTATGCGATGCTACTGGTCCATTTTGGTGACCAAGACAGCCTGATAAGGCCTTTGAGTGCACGTGAGGAGTGGCGGGTAATGGGAGCGAAAAGGTTGGGAGACATTTAGGTCCTGGAGCAAAGCTGTGGGTTGTGGACATCTTCTGCATCTCTGCCCACCTTCCTCTTACTTCTTCCCCTGGTCCCTGCAGGACTGTGATGTGCTCATTGTCCGCTCAGCGACCAAGGTGACCACGGACATCATCCATGCAGCTGAGAGGCTGCAAGTCATTGGCAGGGCTGGCACTGGAGTTGACAATGTGGATGTGGAGGCAGCGACAAGGAAGGGCATCCTGGTGATGAAGTAAGAGCACAGTTCAGGCTGGGGCAAAACAGCCTTGGCCTGCCTGAGGCACAGGATGACTAGACCACAGTGGGGTGGACTGTACTGAGCTGGGGAGTGAGGGGGAAAGGAAGGGCAGAGTTGAGACTGGTGGCTTGCATGTAGGGCCAGTGTACATACAGTTGCCACACGTGCACATGAGGGGGAGCCTCTGTGTGCCTGGGGCACCTGTGCCACCCACCTACAGGTACCTGGGGGCATAGACAATTCCCTGCCCATCAGTATAGGAAAGGGCCAAGGGAAGAAACAGGGAGTGGCCTGTTCCCTTAGGAATCCTGTTCTCTGAGCTGGCAGAGTCATCTTGGCTGGGCTCCCTGGATCAGGAGGGGTCTATGGGAGGGTGAGCAGGGCTCTGTTCAGCCTAGAGCTGACCCAGAAATGTGCCTGAATCTGACACAAAACTCAGAGGTTAGATCCAGCCCTTGGACTAAGCCCAGTGGGTCTGAGAGGCATTCACCAGGTAAGGGCCTCCATAGGACTCCCAGCTGGGCCAAGAAAATCTGAGCCACATGAGGAGGGAATGAGACTGGCTGGGGAAATATGCGGGAGAGACATGCCAAACCAGCCAGGCAGCAGTGGGGAGAGTTTGGGGGCAGCAATGCTGGAAGAGGCCAAGAAGGCACAGCAGCAGCAGCAAGATCAAAGACTGCAGCCTGCAGGACAGTGGAAAGAGCCAGCACAGCAGTGGCCAGTGTCCCCAGGTCCCTGGTGTCATGACTCTCATGGCGCACATACCCCTGCCTGGCTGGTTCTAGGCTGACTATGCTTCCAGGACATTCAGTTCTGGCCAGTGCTGGCAATTAGCCCCAAAGCCAAATAGCTCCATAGCACAATGCCATCCCAGCTACTGGCACTCTGCACAGGGCAGAGAAGTCCCCCTTCTAGAGGCCAGGCTAGAGCAGACAGGACCCTCCTCACCAGCCAGCCATGCTAACCCCAGTGTGTTCTGCCCATTCCTCAGCACACCCGCCGGGAACAGCCTCAGTGCAGCAGAACTCACTTGTGGGATGATCATGAGTTTGGCCAGGTGAGCTCATCCACTGTCTTGGGGTGGGATGGGGGCAAGAGAAGCTGGGTGCCTGGCCACTGCCCCGCTGTCAATCACTACTAAAGGGCTGCCCAGCCAGGGACCTCGGAGACAAAGTGCAGCTGCAGTCCCCAAGTGTATCCCCCCTCCATGCTATGCACTGCCTGGCTCAGCTGCACACTGCCCCCAGAACCCACCAGTACCCACTTTCACTCTCGTAAGTCCATCTACACCCCACCCCAGCCACTGGCCTGCAGCCTAGGGTAACCAGCTCCCAAGCACAGTCATGACTCCTGGCTCCTCATCTTCTGCACTGCCTCAAAGGCCTGCTCCCCCCAACACAAAGACCTGATTCCCAAGCACCTGGCACAGCACTCAGCATCCACCGGTGCCCCTCCCACAATGGGCAAACCTGGGCTATAGCCTCTAAGCTCTCTGCCATCAGCCATGCATGACAGTATGAGAACCTGTCTGCTGCCCTTCCACAGAACTGCTCCCAAACACTGCACTGACCCCCTACCCCAGAACTCATCTCTGTGCCCACTGCCACTGACTCCATGGCTCTGCATATGATGCCCAGTCCACCCACCACATCCAGATCCTGCCTAGAGCCCTGGGTACCAGGCTGACCTCCCTTGGCACTATCACAAACACTGACTTCCAGCTGCAGCCTCCTCCCATAGCTGTGCACCGGCTAAGGCACCAAGGAGGAGAGAAAATCACAGCGCCATAGACCTGCAAGGCACCACCCAGCCACCACTGTGTGTATACCCTCCACCCAAATGCCTGAGGACACAGACATATGAGGAAAACCTGCATGCAACTGGAAATATCCCTGGCACATGTTGAATCAGACCAAATTTATTATTTCAGGCAAATCCCCCAAGCAGCTGCCTCAATGAAAGGGGGCAAGTGGGACCGCAAGAAGGTAAGAGGCTGGTGCCACCCCTGTGGCAGCACAGGGCACAGGACACTGAGAGGGGTATCTACCCTGTAGCAAGTGGCTAACTGCCCTGTTTGCCTTCTGCCCTAGTTCATGGGAATGGAGCTTCAGGGGAAGATCCTGGGCATCCTGGGGCTGGGCAGGATTGGCCGGGAAGTGGCCACCAGGATGCAGTCCTTTGGGATGAAGGTAAGGAGCCACCTGCCTCAACTGCAATCCAGAAATGGGAAGGGCCCAGCTGCCAAATGGCCCCTTAGGGCAGATGAACAGAGTCTGCTTCCTGGAGTGGGAAGAGGGAGAACAAGCTGCCCTTGCCCCTACAAACATACGGGGGAGGGGGGAGGAAGGATTCAATGACCCCAGCAGTCAGGGGAATGGCTCCATGAGGGTTAATGCACTTGGCCTAGCACCTGCTGGTTCTGGAGAGGAACATCCCAGAGATGCATGGTGCACAGTAGGTGACAGGGCTCCCCCATGGCCAGGGAGCAGGCTCCACAGGTGTGACTGTCTGGGACTCCAGCTGCATCTCTGGGAAGCCCCAGCAGAGCCTCTGCCCCCTCAGCTCAGCAGGGTGGGAGCAGACAAAGTTCCCCACCATGAGCACTTGACCTGACAAACAGGGCTGCTTAGCACTGGGTTGGAGCTACCTGCTGGCACCTGTTATACCCTGGGAGGGCCAAGGTGGCTGAAGCGGCTACCTGAGTGAGTGGCTGCGTCTGTGCTTAGACCATAGGGTACGATCCCATCATCCTGCCTGAGGAGTCAGCCACCTTTGGAGTCCAGCAGCTGCCCCTGGAGCAGATCTGGCCCCTGTGTGACTTCATCACGGTGCACACACCACTCCTGCCCTCCACCACAGGTAAGGATAGCCTCTGCACAGCGCTGCGGAAGCTCTGCTGCCCACTGCAGCAGCCTGTCCACTCTGAGCTAAGCAGGGGTAGGGGCTGAAGGGGAGGTAGTCCAGGGCTTAGGCTCAGGATGGGGAAGGCTTCCAGTAGGTTCCCTTAGGCCTCTTTGTTAACTTTTTGGATCAGGGCCTGGCTGCTCAGCGGTATCTTCTGCCCTGTTTCAGCTGGGATTCCCAAGTGGGTAGGAGAAGGTGAGCACAGGGAAAGGGAGAAGGCAGTGCAGCTGGGAAGGGGACTGAGTAGATGAACTCCATTGCAGATGCCCTGTCTCCACACAGGGCTGCTGAACGACAGCACCTTTGCCAAGTGCCGGCGGGGAGTGCAGGTGGTGAACTGTGCCCGGGGGGGCATCGTGGACGAGGGGGCACTGCTCCGGGCGCTGCAGTCTGGCCAGTGTGCAGGGGCTGCCCTAGACGTGTTCACACAGGTGGGTGAGTAGGGAATGGGCAGCAAAGAGCCTCAAAGCTTCTAGTCCCATGAAACAGTTGTCCTCATCACTCACTGGGGGCAGTGGGTGGGGAAGCCTCTGGCCCTTCATCCTGGCTGTGCCCAGCATCATGAGACCATGATGTGAATCTTCCCATTCCCCATGCCCAGCCTGGAGCCATTGTCCTGTCTCTTTGGTTGCTGTATCATGCAGGAAAGGTAGCCCCTTATTTCTAGAGGTGGTGGTGGCTTTAGCTTAGGCCAGTGGAGCCTCAGCTTCACATTGACAAAGTACAACCCTTGTTTCCCTGCATTACTTCTGGGCAAACATTGCAAAGCTCTCAGGCCTGAGGTGCAGGCCCATAAAAATAGCTGGCAGGACTCCTCAACTTTCACCTTAACTCTGCCCTTCATGGGGGGGAGCCAAGATGTTCCAACTCTCTGCTGGACCTTGCCACGTCCCAACTAGGTTCCCCCTTACCCCATCTCCTCTTGCTGGGTGTGGGAGGATGACTACGCTTCCCCTCCTTTCTCCCAGCTTCAGCTGTGGCTCCCCTAGCAATAGCCATTCTTGGGCCTCAGGAATGGTAAGGAACCCCAGCTGGCATTATGACCTCTGGAGCAATAGGAGGGCACCACTAACTAACACCCCCAAGGCCTGAGGTGTATGGAGATACTGCCTGAGTCTCCTAAAGGCAGGCGGTGTTGGGCAGCAGTCACACCTTAAATAGGCCTCCCTCCAGGGAACAGGGTAGGCCTATTTAAGGGGTGACTCATGGAACTACCTGTCTGCAGGAGCCGCCGCGGGACCGTGACTTGGTGAATCACCCCAATGTGATCTGCTGCCCACACCTGGGTGCCAGCACCCGGGAAGCACAACGCCGGTGTGGCAAAGAGATCGCCCTGCAGATAGTGGACCTGTCCAAAGGGAAGGCACTGGCTGGCACGGTGAGTCCCCCACCAAGGAGCAATACCAGCCAGGGAAACTGAGTGAGCTGGTTCTGCTGCTGCCCTCTCCCCACTCGGTCAGCAGGACTGGGAGAGGAAGAGCAATTGAAAGTAGAAGCCACTGGCAGAGCTGTCTGGAGGACGTGGCCTGCCCTTCCCCCACAAGCTCCTAGAGAGCGGATGCCACTGATGTCACACGCTGAGGTTGCCAGTCAAAGAGTGACATCACGTGTCAGAGTACGTGAGTGGGCCCAGCCAAGGGCACCTCAGAGACACAGTGGCCGTGTGTCCGGAGTACCTGACTGGCTTCTAGTCCCAGTGCAGCCACTGGATCACCCTAAATGGGTGATTCTCCACCAGGGTGCTGCAGCACCCTGAGGTGCTGCGACAGCCTTTCAAGGGTGCTGTGGGAGAAAAGACATGAGGAGATAAGTGCAGGCTCTTTCCTGCTGGCTGCTGCTCCTCTTTCCAGCCTCTTTCCAAGCAGGTAATCACTATAATAAACTAGTTTTCGAAATGGGGTGCTGCTCCCTCCACAAAAGTTATGAGGGGCTGCCTTGAATACAGAAAGGCTGAGAACCATCATCCTAGATGAGTCTTTGCCTTGATTTCCCCAACTGTAAAATGGGGATAAGTCTCCTGAGCCTTCTTTTCAAACCATTTTGAGTTCCAAGGCTACAAGAGCTGGATATTAGCAACATGATACAACCCCTCCTGCCCACCCCCATATCCAAACCCATCATCAATTCCTCCCCACAGGTGAATGGCCAGGCTCTCAGCAGTGCCTTCGCTCCTCAGACCAAACCCTGGATCACCCTGGCTAAAGCCCTGGGCCTGCTGCTACATACCATGGTCAAGCAGGTGAATGGCAGCATACAGGTCTCTACACTAGGTGAGCTCCAAGGGTGCTAGGACAGGGAGACTCCTGACTCCCAGGTTGGGGATTTGGCTTGGTTTGGCTTTGGGGAGTGCAAAGAAGCCCTGAGAGAAGCCTTGCCTAGTGCTTGAGGGATGGGGCACACATTGATGGGGGGGTGCTTTTCTAGCTCTGCCACCTGATTCAATTTAACTCCCCTGGGATTCACTCTGCCCCCTAGGAGAGCCCTTGCAAAATGCTGGAAACTACCTGACCCCAGCTGTGGTGACTGGTCTGCTGGCAGGAGCAGAACAGAAGGATGTGAACCTGGTGAATGGGCTGCTGCTGGCACAGGAGGCTGGGCTCAAGGTAGGTGCCCCCCATGGCGGTCCAGGGGAACCAGGAGCATTGCAGAACCAGGAGCCTGAGCCTGGTGATATCCTCTCATCCTGGGTGACTCAGATGAGCTCATCTGGCCTGGGGCAAAGCCTTGCACCCCTCCCCCAGCAAGACAAATACCTAACACACCAGGCCTTCCCTGTGGAGTGTGCAGGGTGGATCGCCCTAGTGAAAAGTCCCTTTTGCTGGACACAGACCATGTCTATCACAGATACTGGGCTCTCTACTGGTATGAAGCCTCAGCTGGGTATAATGTTCAAGAAGGACACATCAACCTTGGCTCGAAGAGAGCTGGGTTCAATTCCATGTCTGCCAGTGATTCTCCATATCACCTCAGTCAAGTTACTTAATATCTGTGTCCCTCATTTTCTCTGTTTTGTACAATGGACATAATTACCTCAAGGGAAGGGTGAGGACGAGTGACTGAATATAGTGGTCACATGTGAGACCCACATACCTTAGCTTTTGGCATCCAAACACTGAGCTGCCATCTGTCTTCCAGGTTACTTCTGTGCACAGCAACAAGGTGCCGGAGATAAACAGCGACACTGGCCTCCTTGAAGTCGCCTTGCTGGGATCACCCTGCAGAGCAGTGGGCTCTGTCCAGGGCAGCACTCCTGTCCTACAGGAGCTCAACGGAGCCACCTTCAAGCAGCTGGTTCCTCTTGCTGGCACCTTGTTGATCTACAGAGCCAAGGCTTCCAACCCCAGCACACTGTCAGCAGTGATCGGTGAGGAAAGGACCCCTGGAGGGCCAGAAGGCTCCGAGTGTCATGTCTGGCTGAGTGAGGCAGGGCTGAGTTCCCACCTTGGCTGCTTCTTTTTCTAGCCCCACCTCAGATCATCCCTGGGGTTGTTGCCCGGAGCTGTGGCCTGCCTCACCACCCTCCATGCCACATTAGCACTTGTTGCAGCACAAGTCCCAGCAGGATAAAATCATTGTACATGCACTGTCAGGGCTGGGCATGTAGCTGGGTGCCATGTGTGGGCAGAGTGGTGTTGTCACCCTGGGCCTGTGCTGAGCATGTCCTGTCCTATTCACTTGCACAGGAATGCTGGGGAAGGCTGAGGCACAGCTGCAGCTCTGGAAGAGGACTGGGTTAATAAAGCAGCTGGGCTGTGGGCTCTGATAGGGCTGGAATCAGTCAAGCTGCAGGTAGCACTATATGAGGGGCTGGCCTCAGTGCTCATGAGCATGGTTCACACAAGGCCTCCATTCTTCATCCTGTAAAGAATGCCTTACAGGTGGAAGCTAATGCCTTGCAGGATGTGAGGCCACGGCTAGCCAGTGCACCAGGAGAGCACCTACCCCTGCTAAAATTATACGCTAGGGTGTCCTCATAGAGGGAGGAGGGGCCTGTGAGGAGAGGGTGCAGTATGAGGAAGGGGAGGGAACTGGTGGGGAGGAGAAGGGCTAAGTGTGTAGCTCCAGAGAAGGGGGAAGTTTATGGCCAGGGTGGATCTGGGAAGATATTTGGAGCACATGCCCATGGCAGACAAATGATGCAGCAGATGCATGAGCCTCTCAGAGAGACCCCCAAAAGTTGTCCTACACAGCACAGGACAGCCAGGCTGCCTGAAAGTCTCAGGCCTTCCAGAGGAACTTCATGGAAAGGCCTGAAGGCTGCAGGCTCTGCCACAAATCATACCTGGGGTTGCCCAGAGCTGGGGCCTGCCTCACCAGCCTCCATCGTGTGTTCTCACTTGTTATAGTGCAAGCCCCGGCAGGATAGGATCAATGTGGCAGGGCCAGGCATGGAGCTGGGTGCTGTGTGTGGGCAATGCTGCTGTCACCCTGGGCCTGTGCTGAAAGTATCCCTTCCTATTCCTTTGCTCAGAGCTGCTGGGGAAGGCTGGGGTACAGCTGCAGTCCTACCAGAGCTCCAGTGCCATGGGGGGAGAAGAGTGGAGCATCGTGGGCCTCTCTTCTGCACTGCAGAACCTCAGCGAACTGAAGCAGCATGTGACAGAGGCCTTTCAGCTCACCGTATAACCCATGGCCATCAGAGTCTCTGCAGTGAACCCTCCGCGGATGCACGAGGGAGGGAAATCCCCCACCAGAACCGGCTGAGAGTTTGAGAATCGTGTATGACCCCCTCCCCAGTCTGCTGCAATGAGAGCCACACCGCGGGGAGCTCACAGGCTGGGTGGGCCATTTTCACTGTAGTTTGGAAATAACCACTGCCAATAAAGGGTTTGGGAGGAGAAAACATGCGAGTGTCCTGTGTTCAGTCTCCCACAGCTACCCTGGTGCCCAGGCACCCACAAACAGGGAGGGGGCTTCTTAATTATTCCCCACACTGAAGAAAGCTTCCTAACCTGGCTCCAGCCCGTTGAATCCAAGTGTTTAGGGGCATGGATGGGCTTTGAGACACTAGGGAGTCTAGCTTCAAGGGGAAGATCATCTCTGTGTGAAGACACAGATCTCTTATTGCTTGCTACCACAGTGATTTCAGAGGGGCAGGAGGGAATGTGGAGCATCTCTCCCAAAGACTCGGTGTGAGGCTGGAGGTGTGGACCGGAGAGGAGAACGATCATGAGGGTAGGACCAGATAACTTTGTGAGGTCACTTCCAGCCCTACTTTCCTATGACCCTGCTTGCTAGAAAGCGAGATTCCCCAGAATCGCATCTACACTACCACATGCCTACTCTAGACAGTCTAGTAGGCAGCTCACAGTAGCCACATATGATAGCACGTCCAATAAAACCCTTTTTGAGCTGCTTATGCAGTAGGTATCTGCCAGAAGGGAGCTGAGGAGAGGTGGCCAAGGGAGAAGTGCTTTGTACTACCCAAGCTTCAAATCCCTCCCTTCTAGTATGGCCCACAGCCTCACCAGTCAAAAAAAAAAGACCAGATGCTTTGCAAGGAGGATCAGCAGCACCTCTGCCTAACCCACACCGGGGTACAGCGCAGCAGATATTCCTTAGGTCAAAGCCACACTACTAATTTCCTTCAACAGCAGGTTGCCTTTAGGTCTGAATGGGCACATCTAAATGAGATCCTACATTGCCGTAGCAATGAGCTACAGTGATGCAGCTTGTCGCTATGGTGATGTAGTGTATGTAGTCAAGCACTAACTGATGCTGCTAGTGTGCAGTAGGGTCAGAAACAACCTATGCACTGCCAGGATCACACAGTATCGACAGGTACTGCGCAGTCGGGTACATGTAGACACGTCCAGTGAGAATGATAAACAAGGCCTAAAGACTGTTGACCAAAGTGGATAAAAATCCAAATAGTAGCATATGCCACAGAGATGATTACAAAAACTGAGAGAAAGAGAGATTCTGCTCATTGATTCTCCTTGATTCTCTGATATGCTCCTGTTTGCAGCAGAAGTGTCCCAGATTTACTTTCAGGACCAAGAGGTATTTCAGGAGAGCTGAGCTTGGTCTCATCAGCCATGTTTAAGGCAGGGAAGGGTGTTTGGGTAGAAAAAAGGGTATTATTGCCATTTGAAAAATATTATTTGGGCTTCTATCCCAAGGGAGATGACATCATAGAGTGATTGGACCTTCCAGAAGAGATTTGGCACAGAGCATCCTTGCACCTCAAGCCCATGTTTTGCTGGGCTTTAGCCAATTCAACTATAAATATTTATTTTATTACTCTAGCATCTAGTATGGGACAAGGGCCCTGTTGTGCTAGGCACTGTACTAACAAAAAAGAGAATGCAGGCCACCTGAAAACCTACATGAGGGCATGTGCAACAGAATATACTCAAGTTTGGAAGGTTACTTGCAAGAAGAAACTTTTTTTTTCTTTAAAGTTTTTTCTTTAAAGTTTCTGCATCCTCACACCCTAAAAAAAAAAGAAAGTGTGGGGGGGGGGGG
>NW_017728993.1:69413994-69427688 GCF_001723915.1 Gavialis gangeticus
GGGGGGGGGGGTTGTTTCTTGTATTGGTGCATTTTCTTGTTAGATAAGACTACACACATGTAATGCTTCAAGCTTAAGAGCTGCCTTTCCAAAAGCTTATATAGACACTGTTAAAATCATAAAAGGCCTAGGCATCCTGAAATTAAAATTCAGATAGAGACACCTAGCTACATGGGAGCTGTCTTCCACATAACATTTGTTACCTGTGTTCTTGCCAAATATAATCCTTCATACAATGTCTCTTATTTAAAAGTATGTCATAAAGCAGGGGTTGTGCATGATTTTGCTGTAAGAGATGTAGCCTTTACATTTCTTGACTTGGAGTTTAACTTTAAATAACGTAATATGAACGTCATTTATTACATTTTGATTAAGAAACAGCCTGTGAGTTAATAGTGGCTTGTCCAGACGACTCTCTGGTGAGATCATGTGGTTCTAAAGAGACGAACAATGCAGCAGCATTCATTCCAAGGCTAGCTGGTTTATGGTCTGGAACACAAGTCTAAAGGAAATAACCTTAAACTTCACTGTCTGAGATATGCCTCAAGTGTCAAGGGAATCAGCCGTTACCCAGCAGCAGTAATTCTCCTACACAAAGGGCTTCCCACTGGAGCCACATACACACTTAGTTTCTTCTTTATATCTTATTATTAATAATACAGTTCTCATAGTGCCCAGGAGGCCAACTGCTGGGCTTGGCACTGTACAACCACAGAGTAGCAGACAGTCCCTGTATTACATTTATTACTATTAAAAGTACTGCCATGTCATCGATGCTAAACCAACTTTGTTTGCATTGTAAAAAATAGATCTGTGAATAAAACCACTCAGTTTTCCTAGTTGCTGCAATGTCACCGTGTTTTTCTTTCCCTGGCCCCTTGCTAGAAGCAATAGTTTAGTTTTGTATCTTGTACAAAATTCATGTGGAATACAAAAAAGCACAAGCCTGCAAAAAAGGACACCTGTCTGCCAAGATGTTCTTCAAAGGTCATTTTAGCCTAGGGATGGCTAGAGCTAGAGCTAGAACTGCTGGTGAAAGGGTGCAATCTGTCGAATTTTAAACTACCCTATAGACTCCTACAGGAAGAATGTATGAAAATCTACCAAGAGGCTCTCTCAAAATTACTCTAAAGGTCTACAGACTGTGTTGTCATTCTGTAGAACTCAACCAGCTTGTTTCCTACCTGATTCTACAGGACTTGACCATAAGGGAAGGCATCTTCAAACATATAGGTCCAAATGGCTCTGAATATCTCCACCAGGTTCCTTATCCCTCTAGGTCCTTGAGCTGGATGCAGACTCTGCCTTGAAGCATGTACAAGCCTTCAATCCTTGTGGTGATGAAGCCAAGATGTTTCTGCAGCTGGTGCTGTCTGTTTGCTGTGTCTGCATCTGGCGTAGGCGACTGGTAGGGGGTGCACGGGGGTGCATGTTTCCCCCCGACGGCCGACACTGATGCTGTTGGCAGGGCTTGTGTCCCACCTAACAGGGCCGTTGGCATTGGCGACTTTTGCGAGTGCCCCCCGGATTCAGGAGGCGCCAGTCACTCATGGCATCTAGTCTGTTGGTTTTGCATTAGTAGCATGGTAGTTGGACAAGCCATCACCTCAGGCAATATTCTCACAAAGTTGCACAGATCTGCAGGGACAAAGAGATGGGAATGAATTGCTTATCATTCATCTCTCCAGCCATGGCCACTGTGCTAACTCAGCTGCATCTCAGATAGGAATTTCCAGCCTTGACATGATCACCACTGTGTCAGCTTAAACACACTAGGCTAATGAGTCAGTTCTCATCCTCCATGACCTATCTATACTTTATCATTTCAGCAAAGAAGCTCTGACCCTATTCTGGCAACTTTCTGCCTATGGAAGATAGAGACCAGACTCAGGGACATTGAGAACAGAAAGATGAATAAGCCAGAGTCCTACTAGAACATAGGATTGGAAAGAAGTCCCTTGGCCAGCAAGTCCAATCCCCTTTTTTGTAGGTGCTATGCTGTTCAATCTCTTCCAGAAAATGATCCAGATGAAGTCTGAAACCAATTAAGAGATATGAGGGCAAGAAAACCTAAGGAAAGGCTGTTCCAGGATCATGCCATTGCTCCGATAATTAAACATGGATTTTTGGTACCCCTTAAGGCCCTCTACCATGGTCCATTTGGGGAACATGAAAATGTTGCATTTCAACATTTCTGATTTTTTTTTTGGCATTCCCCTTATGTGGATAATTTCAATTTTTTGTCCCTTCCCAGGACAAAACCAATATTAAAAGAACAGGTTTCCTGTGAGCTGGAAATTCCCAATTTTGTATAAATCCACTAGCTCTCCTACCCAAACCCTCTACCTCACAAGAATAATTTCCATCTCTCCTCTCTCACCAACCCCTTCCCCAAACTTCAAGGCAGGGCTGCAGGTTGCAAGTCAGGGAGAGAGGAAATTTAGCTGCCTACTAGAAACAACTGTGGTTTACTTAGCACTGAGTAAAACAGAAGGTAGAACTGTCCTCAGAAAACAGACAAAAGAGTTAGGTGAAGGCACCTACAATTTCAAAGAGTGCGGGTGACAAGCAAGATGGATTAGAAGAGCCCAGGCTGTGACCATTGTCCAGTCCCTGTTCAAAACTTGCCAAGAATTTAGCAAGATTCAAAGAGGGACCAGACATTTCCCTGGCTACTGAGAATAGCCAAGAGTTGTCTCCATCAGTGATAAACTGTTTGCAAAGGGCACTAAACTACGTGCTTCAGGGTTCTTCAATTCCTTCTGATGTTCTTGTCTCTGAGAGACAGTCCTATTCATTAAACACTGATGGTGGGCCTAGGCCCCCAGGAACTACAAGGTCCCTTCAGTGCCTAGGGAGCCATTAAATTGACAACAACTAATCTCATGGGACAAATCAGGATAAAACAGGAAGAGGAGTGCAGGTCATAGCTTAATAATTATGGTTTCAAGGGAGGACACTGAACAGAGAACTTTAGCTAGCGACCACTGCCCTTTGAACAAACATATCTAAGCAGCCTGTGGCACAATGCCCAGTGAAACTCTATCCAGAGACGTGCTCAGACAAGGGAAAGGAAGACAGCCATGCAGCTGTGTAGGTTTCGTCTGGCCAACTTCTCCTTCCTGGTCTGGTAGGTAGACAGCCTTGCCAGGGCCAGGAAGAGGGTGACAGGAAGTGGACCAGATTGATGTCCTGCAGCCTGCTGAAGTAGTACGCTGGGGTGTGCTGAAGGGGTTGACAAGGCAGGAATCTCACGACAAACTCCAGAGGGCTAGGCGATATGGGTGGGGACTACCCTTGCACAGGACCTGTTAGATATAGGCAAGAATGTGAACAGCAGGGTGACCTTGACCTCCTGAAGGAAGTAGCAGGGGGTGTGTGGTGTAGAAAGCTCCATATGCCAGGCCAGCACAGAGGGATCTGTCATCCCTGCCTGACAAAATCTAAGAGGTCCCCAATATGACTCATCCTGAAAGACAGGAGACTGGGCTAAATGGATCATGAGTCTGACTCAGTTTCCTCACGCCTGTGTTGCCATGATGACCAGGTAGTAGCAGGTATCCCCAGACCATCCTTGTTATCACTGGAGCCATCTTTGCCTTGTGCAAGTTTCCAGATAAGTTCCTGCTCTTCCTTCTCATGCTGGAATTTCTCCTCCTGGGAGGAGCCAACTCCATAATGAAGTCCTCCCCATCTCACAATCTGGATAAACTGAGACAACTCTCCTTTGTCCCCAACAAAAACTAACTCCTCCTCCTGCCCCAGACATTCCCCTCAGGCCCCCATCTACCTTCACATTTGCTATGATAGCCCAGTCCTCAAGAAGGGATTCTAACCCACCTGGACAGTCCTGTTCCCTGTTAAAGTGGTTTCCTGGCATATTCCCGGCGGTGTTTGTCATCGATTTGCTGCAGGTACCAGGTGCCTGGGAAAAGGTCGTCCTTGGAGCCATGGGGAGTGTGGTTTGCTGTAGAGAGAGAAACAGAAGAGAGACACTGATGGATGGCCACTCAATGTTGTTGTAGCTCTGGGGTACTAGGCAAGCTAGGAGCATTGCCTAAATTCTTCCTAGGAAGCAACCTTTGCAACTCCTAACTTCAAGTTCCTGGATGCAAGTACTTGAGGGAGAAGGCATGTGGAAATCACAGTGAGTCTGGGGCTAGTGTTTCCCTACAGTGCTGTGCACCTTTCGAAGGACAGTCCTGGGAGGGATATTTCTACTTGAAAAGTAACAGCTGGGAATAAAACCCAAGTCCTTGGACTCCCAGTTCTCAGCTGTAGCTATTGGGCCACACACAACAAGGGAGTTAGATGGGTTTCTACTTGGGTCAGACTTGTTTCTAGACAGCTCCCATCTGCCAGCTTGCCAGAGGAGATGCTGAGTGGTATAAGGAAGGTTAGAAAAGGGGCCTAATCATTCATCCCCAAAGTCTTGCCCACAACCAGCCCTTGCTCATAGCGGTTCAGCTGTCAGCGGTGCTGGGAGAGAGGGGTGATTACAAGCTGCCTATAGCTTAACCTGACAAGAATGGAAACATTGTCCCGTTATAAGCTTGTCCATCAAAGGGTGAAAGGAAATGCATGAAAATTGCCAGGTAAATTATAAGGTGACGGGTATCTACCCACTTTAAAAGCTAGTTTATCACGAGGTTTGTCTTCGGTTTCACAATTAAGATACCAGCAAGGGTTTTCAGAGACCCTGGGAGCCGAATCTAGACAATCCATAAGAAGAGACACCCACTCTTCTCCTGGTGCTAACTATTGTAGGGGCTTGCCAGCATGTCTTTAAAAGGGACTTTCTGAGGCATTATAATTACTGCCTTGCAGCAACTCCCTGCTCATGTGTGCTCGCCAACAGGCTGCAGTTCTGTCTTATGGGAAGCTCTACACACCGAGGTGGGATTCGCTCCCTCTCAACACCAACATGGCAGCAGGGATTCTCATGTGAGCTTTCCAAGACATTCAGGGTCAGGGCCTGATCCTGCAGGCTGCTATGGGACTTTTGACAAGAGAAGCAGGGGTCCAGAGTGTCTGACAACCAGGCCATTTCCTTACATGCCAATTTACAGCCCCAGTGAGGCACTGGCATGAGAATGGTGGAAGCAGCTGACTGCTGAGCCATCTTACAGTACGCACCCAAGTGATGGGTGTCCTCTCTCAACTTCATGATCTGTGCAAACTCCTCAGGCGGGAAGCACTTCCGGGAATCCAGGCGAGTCTGCAGGTCAGAGAGGCTGGAAACCAACTTGTCCAGGGGGGAACCTGGCATACAGAAAACCTCCCAGTGAGAGAAGTAAGCTGAGCAGAGCTCCAGGGAAGTCACTGTGTGCCCTAGGGAACTCTGTTGTTTCAGGACATAAATCTCTTCTCCTTGTGGCCATCCAGACATAAGAATATTTCGTTCCTGTGTGCCCCATGCCTCCCTTCCCCAGCTAGGCAAACCCACTCAGAAGTCTACAAGCAATGGATCCCATCTCTCCTTGCCTTGTGGTGACCCAAGCCCAAATTTCAACACCCCTTTCAAGATGAGGGTGTGGAGATTGTGGGAGCACTAACCCAACTCCCAGCATTTGTTTCCTTGCACCCTTCTGTGCCTTCATCAAGAATCAGTTCATATTCTAATCTAAGCCAACCCCTGAGGGGTTCCTATTGGAATTAAGTACCCCCATCATGGGCAGGTGGTTCCCTAAGTGGTCATACCTGGGCTTCACCCCATATACCCTGAAGCAGCTAGCTTTAGCTGTTGTCAAGCCCAGGCCTGGGTGGATTTCACGTAAAATGTGTTGCAATCCTTCTGTGCTGCCTGGAACCCCTGGATGCGGCAGGGTGGAATTTGTCCTTCATTAAACCCAGTTCAATACAAAGCCTCTGAACACCAGCACCCTCCTTCAGGGAGGTAGAACCAGCAGATGACACAAGACCTTGCACTTAGCACTGGGGTGGGCCTTACAAGTGAGGGGTCTAAGCTTTGCAAGGGAAACTTCCCCATTGACTTACACTAGCCTGGGCAGAGACAGGGGCAGCATGTTGTCTTGGCAGTCAGTGCACAACTGCACAAGTGTATTCCAGAACAAGAGGGAGCCAACAGGAACGGACATACCTGGGGCAGCATCCTGCGAGACTCGAAGGGAGAACAAGCTTGCAGCCAATCCTGAGCCATAAGAGAAGGCCCCGATCCTTGAGCCAGCCAGCTGCTGTGCAGAACATCTGCAGCAATTCAAAGTAAGCCAGTGATGGAGAGCGGCCAAGCCAGACACCTGAACCCCAAATTCTTGGAGCTATGTAGAAGCCAGTTGCAAGGGCATGTTTCCTGTAGCTGATCTACACACCTAGTAAATACTGGATGTAAGAGGACTAGGGCAACCAGAAAAAGTTGGTGGTCTGTAACAAGATTTTCCCTCTTCCCCACTTCAGAAGGAAAATTTCCCTGGGCTTAGTAGTAGGTAGCCGCTAGCAAGCAGGACAAAGGGAAGGCAGATTTGTTCTCTGATCCTTATGTCCTTGGCACAAAGAATTGTGGGGCTGAAGGGATAGAGGCAGGTTACAGAATCCTGATTGGCGAGTGGCTGATAGCATTGCTGCCTGGTTGTTATGATAAATATGGAGGTAACATGGCACTCTCCTTATATAAGCATCCTCTGGAAACGTGTTCTACAGTCAAAGGGAGAAACACCAGATTTTCCAAACCAGCAGATTCCCTTAAGGAAGGCCTAGAAGGACCAAACACAGATATGCCTCAGGATGGCAGCTAAGAGACCCCATGTCAGGAGGCCATGGTGAGGGGCTGGACAATCACACCCCACAAAGCTATTTTACCATGGCAATGGATGCAGTATAAAAACCACGGAGGTTAGATAGCCAAGGAGCACTTCAGGGAACTGTGGAAACACAGATGAGCATTAATCATGTGATAAGACTAAGGGAGACCAGAGGATGCTGTTCTAGTTAAGGGAAAGCTGTAAGCTGGGAGGCAGAGTAGACACGAGAATGTGCAGATTTTAGGAAACCACTGCCTATTCTGGAGTGTGTTCCTGTCCTGATCTTCCACACCAAGTGGAAACAAGCCCATCTGGTTCTTTCTGTTCTCTCCCTTAAACACATGAGGTTGGATTAAAATATATCACTATGACTTGGAGTTGATGGGAGAAACCAGTGCTGACTGTCTTTTGAGGTAAGAAAGGCTCTGCCTGGGGAGGAAAAGCAAACAGGTAGAGCACCCCTAGCAAACAGCTCCAAAACAAGGGATACTCATCTCCCCTAAAAGGTCCATAATCCTGGCAGTACTATACCATGCATGGAACCAGATCAAAAGAAAAGGAAAGCTGCAGAGTAAAGCATTTAAAAAGCTAAACCAGAACAGAACAAAAAACAACCCTCCCCTCCCTGCCTCTCCCACCACCAACAGAACCAGAGAGAAGATGGGGTGGGAATCTGTTCCTTTTTAGAGGGGTCCCCCTTCTCTCTGGGGAGCTGAAGATATTCACAAGGGTGCAAGGGCATAACATTCATAATGGCAAATGCTACATCCATTCCCGGCCCCAGCTTTGTATTGCATTTTAATGGCTCCATTTTTGCACCAGGTTTCAAAGATATAAAGGCAACCTCAGGAAAAAATGTAGAAAGTCCCCAGTCTTCTGTTCAGCTTTCCTCCATTCGGGCTAAGTAGCTGACAAAGGTCCTTCAGAATGGGAGTAACAGCAATTCAGCATAAAGACAGCAGGATCAGACCCTTAATGAAAGCTGTCTTTGTGCCTGGCAATCCCCTCGGCTGGCTCTCTGCCAGGTTTCAGCACAAGTCTCAGCTCAGTGCCTTCAAGCTTTTCATTGCAACAAGCCCGGCAGCCATACTTTTTATTTATAAGCAAAACTACAGCAAAAACAGCTGAAGCTTAAAAGTAGCAGCACAGGGCACAGTTCACAGTGAGGACTAGAGTCTGTGCTCATGTCAGGGCAGGAAAGACATACATATAGAAGGGCTTCTAGTAATGGCAACATCATTGCTGAGTATTCTCCATGGGATCAGAGAACAGAGTGTGGGGCTGTACCTTCTCCCTGTTCAGTCCAGGCATGGGACCTTGCTGAGCCAGTGCTGTGCAAATCTCCCCTATGTAACTGCTTTAAAAACAGGCCAGATATCCCAACTCTAGAACTAACTGTAGTCATGGTATGTACCAGGCGTGAACCAGATAAACTGAATAGGTTCTGACCACATCTGCAATCTCCTTCTACCCCAGGTGGGAGGGATCCCACCTGCCCCAGCCCTCTCCAGCTGAGAGGTGGGTATCAAACCAAGCAGGTCATTCCCACAGGAATAACCATGGGCTATTTCATATTTTATGCTAACACTGCCAGAACCAACTTGGGGATTGTGCGTCTAATCTCAGGAACATTTTTGGATTAGATTTTTAAAGGGATAAAAGGTTCAGAGGGGCAAGAATCACTAGACATTTTAGGCATTTGCTGTATGAAGCATCTTATTGGTTTTCTTTTGCTGACAACATATCACTTAATAGCTTACTGTGCACATCACAGCAGATACTAGAACACAGAGACTGTGGAGTCCCTGGCAGCAATATGGCTGTAGTACCTTCATTCACAGGGTTCTTGGCATAACTTAATTGACATTAATAAATGTCCTTACATTTCATTATGCTTATTAGTGGTTGGCATCTGAGATGTTTTGGTGGAGGTAGGTTAGGCTGCAAAGACAGGGCAGAAGTTAGAGGTGGATCAGAGAAGGGAGAGGGCAGACTAAACAGGGGAAAGGGGTCCCACAGAGGAGTGACTCACTGTGCAAGGAGAGAGGCGAGACACCCGTAGACAGAAGGGGTGTACATGTTGCCATTGCGAGAGGAAAGGAGCAGCGAGGGCTTGGTTTTCTGGTTGAAAATCTCCAGGCTTGCTTTTTGAAATGCCTTCTCCACATCCTTGTCAGAGTAAGTGTCTTCTAGCTTTTTACCACTGCAGAAGGGGAGGAGGTTGTTCATTCATAAGCAAGAGGCCTTCAAAGCCATGGCAGAGGAGGAGATTGGGAAAAGCACTGATCTGTTAAGACTTAAAATTTGAACCTGAATCCCTGCTGGCACCATTAGCCACACCTCTTCCAAACTCGGCTCTGGCTGCCTTCCCTCACACAACTTCAGGGACTTTGGCAAAGCTGTATGAACAGCACCAGGCCCACAGTCTGCAAATGCCTGCCATCCACAATGGCAGTCCCCCTACTTGCACTCCTAGGGCACTTGTACACATGATGCAGGTTTAGTCCTCATGGTTTTATTCTATGCCCCCTAAACCAAACCAGTGAATTTTTAATTGAAACCTACCGCTACAATTTTTCTGTAACAGTAAAGCAAGGGGCCCAATCCTTTTTTTTTTTTTTTTTGGTCAGAGCTGGACCCTGCCTGCAGCCGGGGGGTGAGCTGCCAGCAGGATGAGCTGTCCCTGAGCTGCAGGGAGCCCTGGTCCTTCCCTGTGCAGCAGTGGCACCCCCCAGAGCTGACCAGATGGGCTGCTAGTGGGCCACGTGTTGCCCCAGCTCAGAGGCAGCACCCAGCCCAATCCAACTGTTCCCCAAACCCGCCTGCTGGAAGCCCACTGGGCAGTGCTCCCTGGGTGGGCTCAGGGAACAGTCAGACTGGGCCAAGTGCTGCCTCTGAGCTGGGGCAGCACCCAGCCTGCTAGCACCTGCCTGGGTGGCCCCAGTCAGGTGCTATTTTTGTCAATGCGTGACAAAAATGTTATTTGCGGCTAAAAGCCACACATTTTCAACATGTGTACATCGTGACAACCATCACATGTACAAGCACCCCTAAATTCTTCTATAGAGATTACTATCTGCTGATCCAAAGTACTTTGCAGCATCTCCTCCCCCACTCCTATATCTTATAGGACAGCCTGTTTGCCATGAGCCCTACAAAATTCTTGGCTTCAGCCAGGCCACTGGGGTCCTCAGACTGCTGCCTATCCTAGAGAGCAGGATCATCTCATTGTGTCCTTCTGCTGCCCAGTCTGTATCACCCATTGTTTCTTGCCTATATGCTTAGATTGTAATATCTCTGGGGCAGGGCCATTTCTTAGTTCTAGGTAGATACAGCACTGACGACAATGGAGTCCAAAGTTGTGTTAGCAATGCATCTTCTGCTCTGTTACTTGTAGCCACTTGAAAAATTTCACTCATTGCACTACAAGCTGCTAAACTACACTTAGCAATCATCACAAAAATTCCCCCCACCTAGCCAGGTAGTGCAGAATCAGGCCTCTCCCTGAGAAGATGCTTCCCCAAAGGTGGGTGTTTTGCTGAACCCAACATCATAGTTCCTGCTAGAGAAATAGCATCCACCTGAAATACCCACAACCCTTACTCCCCACCCCTCCCTACAAGGAGACATCTCACTACACTGGGGCATGTTCTCCAGCTCACCTAGACACATGCTCACAGACCCTAGAACTGAAGTGCCATCTGCCAGGATGCACACAACCCCTGGAAGAAGAGTGACATCTACCAGAACATCCACCAGCATGGCAGGGAAATCTTACCCTCCTGCTTGTCTGCCACCCTTGTTAAGGAAATCACATTCCTTTTCCAAGCCCATGTCAAAACTAATGTTACTCCCTGAACAATACCAGCACCCTCAAGCACTGTGCTGGGACTAGGGTTCTCTTCTCAGTTTTGCCTCTGCCTGCTGGTGCCTTGGTCAAGTCACTTTCCCTCTCTGTAGCAAAACAATGGGGATAGGGATATTGACTCCCTTTGTAAAAAGGGAAAATGGATGGTAAGTATGAAATAAAAGTCAGGTATGGCTATTATCAATTTTAGCATCATTACTCTGCCTCATGCACAGGGTTGGACTAGCTGACCTCCAGAGGTCCCTTCCAGCCCAACTTTTCTATGCTTCTATGCTTATTGAAAATAACAGCCCCTGAGAAAAATCTCTGTCCATGACTGCATGCAGTCCCTACAAGTGAAGTGTTTTATACCTTGCAACACTACTAGGAAAATAGTTCCTCCCATTGCCTGAGATCCCACCACCAAATTCCACCTCTATGAGTGGCAGCAGACCAAGGAACCAGCACACCCCTGAACAGCTACAGCTCTCACCCCAGAAAGCTCACCCACCGGAAGCTCTGCAGCCCTTTGTAGATGCCACTCTCAGTGTCAGGTTTGGGAGCTGCCAGGAAGTCATTGAGCAGCAACCGTCCCACAGACTTCTGTACCAGTTTGCAGAAGGGTGTGTGGAAGATTATGAACTGGAAGTCTTCCATGGTAAAAGGTTTGGTGATCCCCTCTAGAACAGAATACGAGAGGGAAGCCAGGCATTAGATGAAACCCATCAACTGCAACCCCACCAGGAGGCAATAAGTTACACAAAATCTCACTGATTTTCGGAGGCCTCCAACTTCCACTGAAAAACTGTCTTGGGTGTCCGCCAAGAGGAGGAGTGGGAGACAACAACCACTCCTGAACAGAGCAGAAAGAGTGAAGTCTGATGCAATGGGGAAGAGTGCAAAGAATCCATCGGATTGTGATTTCCACAAGGGAGAGGGGAAATACATGGGCCCATACAGTAGGAGTCACATGACCCACAAAAAGACTTTCGCCTGGTGACTCCTAAGCTCTTTACCTTTCTGCCACTGGCTCTGGATTTTCTTGCGATAAACAGCATAGCATTGATCCAAGGCCCGGAAATAGCACTGGATTGAGAGTTTCCCATCTACCACAGGATACTCTGAAGCCAAGTCTGGTTTATAGAAATCATAGGCATTCTCCATGTGGGTTCCTCGAAGTCCTTGGAGGACAAAAAACAGCAAACGAATGAACATCAAATGCCAAACCATCCACCATACTGAATACCAACTTGCAAAGCACTTTCTAGCCAAACCCCACCACAATAAAATTACTCACTCAATCCCTTAATTCACTCCCTTATGCCCTTTTTCCTGTTCTGGATCTACCCTACAGCTTTTATAGTCTGTTCTTTTCTATGTAGAGTCTTATACTGTCATGGATGGGCAGAGTGCCAACAGTGCATCAAGTGCCACGATTAATATCTGGCATACAGGGCTCATTCTGTCCCTCATCCTCCCAGAGAAGAAATTCCATGTCAAGTCTCCTGCTTTGGTAAGCTTCTAAAGATCTCTATGTACAGCTTGCTCCTTATTCATGTCAGAGAATACAGACATGCCCTTGGCATATGGTGGTGCTATTTATGATAGTCCTTAGGTCTTGAGGGAATTCATTCCTCTGTCTCAGACTGTCTACCCTGGCAGAAGAAAGGCCCATAGTGGTCAAGGAGTGGAACTGTTTGCTGCACTATGCCTGAAGCAGGTTTAGGCAGATCTTGGCTATCCTGGGCTCAGGCCATTGAATATTTTGAAGATAAGAAGGTAGGCAGTAAACTTGCCTCAGTATTGTATAGGAAGGCAGGGTAGGGCATGGAAAATAGATTTTCATAGATTCATAGATTAAGGGTCGGAAGGGACCTAGTAGATCTTCTGGCCCGACCCCCCGCCAGGGCGGGAGAACAACAAAAAACCCCAAAAAGAGAAACGGGACTCAAATGAGTCCAGCCAGGTAGGCATCCAGCCTCTTCTTAAAGACCCCCAGGGTAGGGGCCAGCACCACTTCCCTTGGAAGTTGGTTCCAGCTCCTAGCCGCCCTAACTGTGAAGTAGTTTTTGCGGATGTCCAATCTATACCTCCTCTCCATCAACTTGTGCCCATTACTCCTTGTTATGCCAGCGGGCGCTAGGGGAAACAGCGTCTCCCCCAAACCCTTCTGGTCCCCCCTAGTGAGTCTATAGACTGTCACCAGGTCCCCCCTCAGCCTTCTCTTATGGAGGCTGAATAGGTTCAGGTCCTGCAGTCTCTCACTGTAGGGTCTGCCCTGTTGTCCCCGGATCATGCGGGTGGCCCTCCTCTGGACCCTCTCCATGTTGTCCACATCCCTCTTGAAATGTGGCGCACAGAACTGGACACAATACTCCAGCTGTGGCCTGACCAGCGTCGCGTAGAGGGGGAGGATCACCTCCTTGGCTCTACTCGAGATGCACCTGTGGATGCACGACAAGGTAAGGTTAGCCCTGCCAACCATGACCTCGCATTGTCGGCCCATGTTCATCTTGGAGTCTATAATGACTCCAAGATCTCTTTCTGCCTCCGTGCTCTCGAGTAGGGAGTTCCCTACTCGAGAGATTTGATGGGCTTTGCTGGGTATGCTTTGCTGGTGAGGAGAAACACTACAGCATTCAATACTAGCTGTAATTTCCTCAACCTAACAGCTTCCTGGATCAGTATATGTTGCATTGCTTTAGTCACAATGAGAGCCAAAAAATGCACAGATAACCGTTATCTGCCAGGGGGGCTGCTGGGCCCTCTTGCTGCCTTTCCTCCGAGATGGACTAGACTTAGCTCATGCATTGAGGATCGCTCCCTTGAGGAGCAACCACTCTTCCTGAACTCCCCTCCCCCTGGGGTCATGGTCCCTTAGGGCCTCACTGACAAGCCTCCTGAGCTTGTCAAAGTTGGCTTTCCTGAAGTCAAGGACTTCCGTGCTGCTGACTGACTTGCCAGATTTATGGCAGATGGTGAAGGTGATCAGTTCGTGGTCGCTGTCATCCAGCTTCCCATCAATCACTAGGTCGCCTATCAGGTCATCCCCAGTAGCCAGTACCAGGTCAAGCAGCGCTTTACCTCTC
>NW_017728993.1:69428450-69436459 GCF_001723915.1 Gavialis gangeticus
ACAGATTGTACCAGGGCTGGGGCAAGGGTGGGCTCCCTTAAGTGCCTTGGCCTGCTGGCTTTTTGCAAGGGTTGCTCAGTGGGCCAGCAGTGGCAGTAGTCCCCCTGTCCCCCAGCAGGCTTAGTTTAAAGCCTGGTGGAGCAGGTCAGCCAGTCTGGCTGAGAAGAGCCTCCTCCCCAGGGGAGAGAGGTGGAGGCCATCTCTTCCCAGAAGCTCGCTGCCTCTCACCAAAGAGCGGGCTGTGGTCACGGAAGCCAAAGCCTTCCCGATGACACCAGCCCCACAGTCTTTGGTTAACTACGTGGATCCTCCTCTCCCTCCTCAGCCCGTAGCCCGAGACTGGGAGGATCGACGAGAACACCACCTGTGCCCCCAGACCCTTTAGCCCCGCTCCCAAATCTCTGTAGCGCCTCATGACCCGGCTGGGAGCGCTCCGAGCCGTGTCATTGATGCCCACATGAATAGGGAGCATGGGAGCGGTCTGTGGGCTGGAGGAGCTTTAGGATCTTCTCCACAATGTCCCGGATGCGGGCCCCCAGGAAGCAGCAAACTTCCCAGCCTAAGGGGTCGGGGCGGCAGATTGACCCCTCAGTCCCCCTCAGGATGGAGTCTCCCACAACAAACACCTTAGGTTTTGTCTTGGGGAGAGCGGGGATGGTAGCTGCAGTGGAGCCTGTGTTGCCTGCGGGAGCTGGCAACTCAGCAGGCTCTGCTGGAGCAGCAAGAAGTGTGTACCTGTTGCTAAGCTCTGGCGGGGCAGGGGCCTTGGTGCGGCGGGCCTTAGGGCCCTGGACCACCTTGGTCCGTGCCCCTGACTGGACAGAGTGGGAGGTCCTGGAGTCCTCCTTTGTCCTGGAGGGAGATGGTGGTCTACCCTCCAGCTCCCGGGGGAGAAGGGCCTGGCAGTAGGAGTCGATTTCCTGCTCACAGTCCCTGATGGCATGGAGTCTCTGGACTGTGGCCTGGAGCTCCTCCAGCTGGCGTGCCAGAGACCCCAAAAGGGAGCAGACCCCACACGGGGAGGTAGCCATGCTCCTGGGCCCCAGAGCTGGAGTACTGCATCCAGTTTTGGGCCCCACGATTCAAAAAGGATGTGGGAAAGCTTGAGAGAGTCCAGAGAAGAGCCACGCGCATGATCAGAGGTCAGGAAAACAGACCTTACGACGACAGGCTGAGAGCCATGGGGCTATTCAACCTGGAAAAGCGCAGGCTCAGGGGTGATCTGATGGCCACTTACAAGTTTATCAGGGGTGACCACTAGGATCTGGGGGAACATTTATTCACCACAGCGCCGCAAGGGATGGCAAGGTTGAATGGTCATAAACTACTACAAGACCATTTCAGGCTGGACATAAGGAAGAATTTCTTTACTGTCTGAGCCCCCAAGGTCTGGAACAGCCTGCCATTGGAGGTGGTTCAAGCACCTACATTGAACACCTTCAAGAGCAAATTGGATGCTTATCTTGCTGGGATCCTATAACCCCAGCTGACTTCCTGCCCTTCAGGCTGGGGGCTGGGCTCGATGATCTTCTGAGGTCCCTTCCAGCCCTAATGTCTATGAAATCTATGAAATCTCTTCAGCACAGCAGATCTTCATTACTCCCTGTACTCAGTTCTGGATGCAGGCTGCAGACACTTGGGAAGTGGTCTGCTAGTAGAGATTACTCCTGAGGATGGGATTTAGCAGCTTCACTGGAGGTTGGCAAGAAGGGGCTTTGGGCCTGTCACACGGCCTCAGCACACCCGCAGAGAAACTGTGTTCCAACCTGCTCCCAGCCCTCATGTTCCACTCTCAGCACTCAAGTTGCTAGTGCCCCCATCCAAATTGTGCCAGGTGTCAGAAATCTCAAGGAGATCCGAGTAGATGATGGGAAGGAAGGGCCCATTTGGAGGCTCAGGTGCGTCAATGGCTGATACTAGAGTACAAGGATAATTCACCAGGCTGTCAGCATTGTTCCCTAAGCCACTGTACCTTAACCTACTTTGAAACTGAATGGACTCCAGTGATTCCATAACTACCCTGAAGTCACTGCTGTGGCTTCATTTTTCATAGACATACCCAAGCTTTAAACCTACTAGTTCAGGTTACCCCTTGCAGAGTAGCCAGAGCTACACAGGGTACAGTGCAGGTGAACCTCTCTGATTTTTACCCACCCTCTCAAATAGGTTTTGCAAGTTACACTGAGTCTCTGTACTGTCCTAGTCACACTGCTGGCAGTGCCCATGCCAGCTACTTTAAAGCTAACTCAGGAATCACTTCATGGTCAGCAGAAACTGTGACCCAAGTGAAAGCAGATCCTGAGAGACTCATGTCAAATCAGTGTTGCCAGAGCTTTCCTAGCTTTCATATCCATGCCTTAAGGAGCTGACAGCCCGTCCAAGATAGCCAGAGGGCTGATAATATCCTTGATATTGACATTTCATCTGAAGACAAGCCCTGGGTGTAACTGGCTGTGTGAGCTGGATCAGAGATAATCTGTGAAAGTCCTCCGGAGGTCAGTTAGGAGAGGCTTTTGCATTTGAGGCTCCAGGACCCTGAAAGCTGATGTCTCCCAGGCACACAAGTCTGGGGTATTTCATCACTACCACTGTAGGAAGGTGTCAGTGAGCTCCTTTATGGGCTCCTTAGACTGTATATAAGCATAAAATGTTTTAGGTTTCTATCACCAAGCAAGAGAAAGTCATCTGGGGTCCTCATTAGGGAATTGAGCGAACTCATTTTTGATGTACAGCTCCCATTGATTTCAAACTACAAACACAATCTTGACTCAGTGCTAATCTATTCACGACAGCTCACCCATGAAGTGTACATATCTCCCCAACTTCAAAAATGCCAGCTAGTGGAAAAAGCAAGGAGAACTGGTATCAAAATACACATGTAGCCTTAGATAGCATGCCCCAACGCCTTGGGGTGCATAAAAGGACAAGCATATCAGACAAGTTTATAACAGCAGCAGCAGTCCCTGAATTCCAGCCCAGAGAGAGGTCTCCCTAGTTGTCACGTCACTTCTTAACCCTGAGAGTAGCCTAGGACTAGAGTTTTTTCTGCCTGGGTCAGCCATAAAACATTCCTAAGAAAGGTCCACTCCATCAGCCATACTAACCTCTCTCTAGTGCCAGAGGGGCATTTGGGCCAACCAGCATGGCTACAGCTCCTGCCCCTCCTGTGGGACGGGCATTCCCAGTGGCATAAACAGCAATGTCACCGCAGACCACCAAAGCATATCGGCCTAGGAAGGAAAGAGAGCAGACAATGACTGAACTGTAAGCATGAACAGAGGACATAAAAATTGGATGCATCCTTGCTCCTGCCCCATATCAAAAACAACAGTGGAGTCAAGTTTGCTAATACATAAGGAGGAACATAAGACATTAAAGAAGTGTTCAGGATATGGATAATTGAAACATAAAGCCTAGTAAACACTTGGATTCCTGCCCCAAATCCATGAGACCATGCTACACTCCCACTGAGTAGCCATGCAACATCCCATATGAGACACCTACCCCTGTGGGCTGTGCACAATTCACCACAGGTATCCCCTAAGTACTGTATCCCTTTCCACTGACATGTCACCAACACCACAGACACGGAGGAAGGATCATTCAAAAGTCTTAATGGCAAAACAAGGACTAAAGAGACTAGACTTTTACCCCCACATCTGAAAACAAACTGTGTCCTGGGACCTCTCTCAATCTCAATCTCCCAGCTGTAAGGCAAGGATAATAATCCTGCCTTTTTCCCAAACTCTGCTCAAGTCATCTCCTTGCACTGTCAGTGGGGAGAGGAACTGCCATCTTTCATTCCATATTTATATACAAGAAACCCTCACTATATGCAAGTTCGGCATTCGCAGTTTCAAATATTCACGAATGCAGAGCCTGCTTCTTAAATACACTTAAAGGAGCTCCTCGGGAGCTCTGAGCTTGCTGCCACCACACTCCCACCGCTGCTGCACTCCTGCCGCCACTCTCCTACCATTGCCAGAGCAGCCGTGCCTTATTTGCGGATTTCGCCATTCATGGGGGGTACAAAAACATAGTCCCCGTGAATGGCAAGGGTTGCCTGCACTGCATGGACTAATAGGTTCTATACTGTTGCTGACCCTTATGTCCAAGAGCTTTCCAAGTAAAACCAATGGCAATGGCTAAGTTCCCAGTGGGCTTCATAGAGCTAAAGAAGCTCCATAACTCATGACAGCAAATGTTAAACTTTGCCTTCCTCGTGTTTCATCTATGGCCACCTGCTTCCTTACCCATGAAGGATCTTGTCGAAAGCATCCTCAGCTAGTGTTTGAGAACTCTTCAGAGACCAGCAAAGGAGGCAAATAGAGTTTGTGGCCTCTTTTCCTCTCCTTATTTGAAGGTGGAAGTTTAGGAACACTAAAATGTTTCTTTTTTTATCTGAAAATATTTTATTCTCCTTTTTTATGCGAGTGGTCTAGCCTGGAGGATTTGGATGATGACCAGAGAACTAGTGAAATCATGATATCACAGAAATCAAGAAGCTTGCAAAGCAAGGCAAAGGGTTTGTTCTATTTAAAACTAGTTACTTCTTGTTAAGACCTCTTTAACAGCAATGGCTAACATCTTATAGAAAGGAAACCTTTCTTAAATATTTAACATCCTTGCCCATTTGGTCAGAGGGATGACCAAAGGCCTCATCTGAAACAACTAACAAGTATCTCCTCCTCCCCAAACCAGTAAACACCAGAGCTGACATCCCAGATCCTTTTAAGCTACAGAAGCCAAGAATAATATAATATGCCTTTCAAGCCAAAATTAAATATTAAATAAAATCAAGCAAAAAGAATAAGCTCAATTTTGGGGGAGAGGAGGGTGGTGAAGATTGGGGTGGGAACCAGCTGTAAAGACTGTTGACAAACTACCTAAAAGACTGATTGTGGTGCCCACCTCTCAGAAAGACCAAGGCCAAGGTCAAAATGTTTAAGAAATCACTGTAGTTCAATATTTCTCTCAGAAATGCACCTACCTGAGAATGTAGGTACTTAGTATAATAGGGCTTTTGGGACAATGCCAAGATGTTGTAGATAGATCATCTAATAGCCACAAGGATTTGAGGGGGTGGGGGAGTAAGGTGGCACCCCCCTCCTATTATGCTACTCAGGACATCTCCTTTGTAATAAAACAGGGCTGTCTACCTTCTGAGTGGCCAGGGCCACATGTCACATGGGCCACATGCCAGACCCATGCCCCCAACCATCTGGGCAGTTCAATACCCTCCACCTACCCCCAAGCAGGCCACAGGGTTCCCAGGCCCCCGCAGACCACCCATCCCACCTCTGAGGGCAGAAAATGGAAGCTGGAGGAGGCAGGGGAAGCTCAGAGATCCTGGTAGTGGCAGAGAGGTGACAGCCAGGGAGAAGCTCACAGTTTGGTGTTAAGCACCCCATGGCAGCCACACACAGCCCATGGGTCACCAGTTAGACAGCCCTGTTTTAAGCAACAGGAGCTTATAACAACATTATTTTTGTAAAGGTGCTGAAGGACCCCCTATTAGCTTGCGAGCTCAATCAGGGTGTTTGTGCTCTTGGGATGTGGCTCTGCAGCAGGCTGTGCACACAGCATGCAAAGCTGTAACTCCAGGGTGGGAAGCCCGGGGAAACAGGGGAGACTAGCTGGGGAGAGGGTAGCTGAAGCTGTGCGGAGAAGGGCTGCTTCTGAGGGGGCTGCTACCAGGACAATTGCTTCTGAGAAGTTAACTGGCAGAAGAATTGTTGCTGCTACTGAGGAGCAGAGGAGCCACCAGCTACTGAGCACCCAGAATCGCCTGGTGTCCTTTACTAAAGGAGCAGGGGTTGTGCAAATGGGTTCCCCTCCCCACTCTTAAGATCCCTGGGCGCAAGGAGTCACTAGGAGGGAATTGGGGTCAGGGGTTGCTAGATGAGGCTTTCTGGGAGAGCTAGAGAAAGCAGCAGGGAATCGGGGCTGTGTGGGAGCTCCAGCAGAGAGCTCAATAAAGTACAGCTGAGAAGGGGCACTCTAGGTGCCAGCCACAGGGGATCTGCCTTGGGAAGTGTCTGGGGAATGGTGGGATTGATTGTAAGCATCCAGAAAGACTGGACAAGAGAAGAAACCCTGGTCTCCGGAGCAGCCACACCCAAGGTCCTGACAAGCACCCCCATCTTCTGTCCAGATGACGGCATTGCCACCCCTCTTCTGAGGCAGAACAAGCCCCGCTTCCCAGGGCTCCGCTGCAGCCTCTCCACAGTGCGCTACTTTGCTGCGGGCAGAGTGCTTTTGTGGACACCTGGCTGATTAAGTTTATATACATGTTATAAGTTGCCTGAGTGTTAAAGTTGATAACATAATTGCTTTTGTTATGATAACTAATTACTTTATCTGCTGCTATAGATTATTTTTTAGTTCATTGAAAATATTATGTTTGTTATATATGGGAAGTTGAACTTGTCAATCTCTTAGTTATTACTGTAAATAATAAATTATTGTAAATAGTTATTTAGTGCATGGTCTGAAAGGGGAGGACCACAGGACAGCACTCCAATGAATGGTGGCTCCCAGCCTGTAGATGGAGTGAGAGTCGACCAAGACCTATCGGCACCCCAGGATCCCAAAAATTTGGACGAGGCTGTGGGTAGTGCCACTGACAGAATTACATTTTTATACCAGGTGATTTATCCTTAATGAAAACCAGCCCCTGCTGCTCACCTGGGCACTGCCTTCCTGAGATGAAGTTGGACCTTTGCTCTATGCAGATACAGCCCACTTCCTCATGACATAGTAACTGCTTGGCACTTGGATGTGCTGCGCTGGGGATTCTCCAGCCATGGGGGATTCTCCAAGAGATACAGCCAGCTCCCACACCTGCCTTCTCCCATGCTATTGGTGGTGTGCTAGGGGCAAGAGAGGGGATATTCCCAGCTGGCATATGGTCCCTTAGGAGCATATGCCAGCATCTGCCATCTGGCACTTTACAGCAGCTGAGATTGGGCTGAGGGAGCATCATGGAGCTGTGACTTGCATCTGTTAACATTTGCAAACAACTATCAGCAGATGCGAATGGGAAGCCCTGCATGGGTTTCCATGAATTTGGGTGGACACAACACCTGTTTGTCCCACCTCCTTCCTGCAGTCACTCATTCCACACATTCTTCTATTTGCTTTTCTGTCTTTCTAGCTACACCAATGTCACGGAGCGGGACCTAGGGGCAGCCGTGATCCCTGTAGCGCCCCCTGCCGTGCCAAGTAGGCATTCCAACACCCTCTATCTCGCCCGCCATGTCTTGGTTTTATGAAGTTCAGTAATGGAGGCTGCCTTCTGTCCTCTCGGACACGGTGCTATGACTATTTGGGCTCCTACTCTGGACAGGGTGACCTGGTACACCCCTAGCCTTATTGGTTATGCGTGCCTCCTACCTCTCCTTTAGCACGCCCCAAGCCTCGCAGCTGTCCCCGACGATGTCGGGTCACTCTCTCTCTTTCTGCGCCTTGCCTGGCGCCCCTAGGCTTGTCACGCAACCGGCGCCCCTCCTCTGGCACCCCTGGGCTTGTCACGCAACCGGCGCCCCTCCTCTGGCGCCCCTGGGCTTGTCACGCAACCGGCGCCCCTCCTCTGGCGCCCCTGGGCTTACTAATGGTGTTCTTCCCCACTGGGCTCGGCGGCCTAAGCCTCGCCTGGCCCCTCTGGGTTCTTGTCAATAATAAGGGTCCAAACAGGCTCAGGCGGCCTAAGCCTTACCTGGCCCCTCTGGTCCCTCAGGGTCCCTGTCAGTAATAGGTATCCGGTTGGGCTCAAGCGGCCTAAGCCTTACCTGGCCCCTTTGGCCCCTCAGGGTTCCCCCTACAGTGGAGCCCCTCCAGGACTCTTTCCCGTCTGCACCCTTCTTGGGGTGACTGTCATGAATACGTGCCCCCTCCTGGGACTTTTTCTCCTGGGCTTATCCCTAGCACATGCCCGTTCCTGCAGCTTCACTCCACCTTCTCCGGGCTCTCTATACAAACAGAATCGCCCTCACTGGGCTCGTTTCCCT
>NW_017728993.1:69437374-69438245 GCF_001723915.1 Gavialis gangeticus
GGCTTGTCACGCAACCGGCGCCCCTCCTCTGGCGCCCCTGGGCTTGTCACGCAACCGGCGCCCCTCCTCTGGCACCCCTGGGCTTGTCACGCAACCGGCGCCCCTCCTCTGGCGCCCCTGGGCTTGTCACGCAACCGGCGCCCCTCCTCTGGCGCCCCTGGGCTTACTAATGGTGTTCTTCCCCACTGGGCTCGGCGGCCTAAGCCTCGCCTGGCCCCTCTGGGTTCTTGTCAATAATAAGGGTCCAAACAGGCTCAGGCGGCCTAAGCCTTACCTGGCCCCTCTGGTCCCTCAGGGTCCCTGTCAGTAATAGGTATCCGGTTGGGCTCAAGCGGCCTAAGCCTTACCTGGCCCCTTTGGCCCCTCAGGGTTCCCCCTACAGTGGAGCCCCTCCAGGACTCTTTCCCGTCTGCACCCTTCTTGGGGTGACTGTCATGAATACGTGCCCCCTCCTGGGACTTTTTCTCCTGGGCTTATCCCTAGCACATGCCCGTTCCTGCAGCTTCACTCCACCTTCTCCGGGCTCTCTATACAAACAGAATCGCCCTCACTGGGCTCGTTTCCCTACTAGCACCCACCCTGGGCTTCCACTCGTGTGGCCCCCCCCTCGGGGCCGAACACGAGCCCCCCACAGGCTTCGCACTGGTGCTCCGTAAGTGGGGCTCAGGTGGCCAAAGCCGTGCCTGGCCCCCTGACCCTTTGCTGGGATCCTCTGCCCTGCTCGGGCCTCTCAACTACCGCCCGTACCGGGATACCCGCTGCGCCACCTCGGCGCCAAACAGCCGTGCCTTTCCAGGCACCACCCACGTGTGCCCACACAGGGCACCAGGAACCCCTAATCTACTGGGGAGCTCCTGTGAGGCCTCCTCAC
>NW_017728993.1:69439153-69462712 GCF_001723915.1 Gavialis gangeticus
ACCCCTGTAACCTATCCAGATCCTTCTGCAATCTCTCACTCCCTGCTAGCGTGCTCACCTCCCCCCAAATTTTGGTGTCATCAGCGAATTTAAACAGGTTACTTTCCACCCCATCATCTAGATCGCTGATGAAGAAATTGAACAGAAATTAGCAGATGCCCTAATTCCTACTTAGGAACAGGGCACCCGAGTGCCCCCGTGACAACCAAGAACAGACATGCCCCAGAATTACTACATAGTAATTTACCTGAATTTTATTCCCTAATACATTTGTAGCAGAGGAGTTGAAGTCAGCCCAGGCCCTGCACTACAGGTTTCTTGCAGGCCAGATCACGGGGCCAGTAGCAACTAGGTGGCTGCAGCAGTGTGGGGATCCTCCCCAACTCCCTACAGCCATGTCCATCAGAGGCCCACATGCTGCACGTTTATCACCCCTGCTCTACCGTAAGGAGCAGATGACCAGCCCTCCCAAACTTGACTGCCATGATAGCACCTGGTCACTAGGTGGCAGCAGAGCTGGTTTGCTTTAAACAAGATAACACTGACTAGGAGAGAGGACACACAACTGATACCCTGGTGCAGCTTGTACCACCATAGAAAACTCCTCGTTTTCTAAAAGGTAACTTTACTGTGAAGTAACATGATGAACCCCAGTGTAAGGCTGTGCCCTGGCTACCTGTTTCACCTTTACTATGGGGGAAAGTCAATGTAGTTCATAAGAAACATGTTGTGTGCCTGCAGCTCTGCAGTCCTGAGGCTTAACTCATGCCAATTAATTCTGTATTTACCCACATGTTCATGACAGGCATGTGCACATGAACACACCCTGGGTCCAGGGTGCACACCCACCCTCACACATCCCCATGGCTGCTATGTTCACACCTATACCTGCCAATTTAAAGAGACAATGCATTGAAGACAATGGCTTTCCAAAAGAGTCTGCAGGTCAAACTCCATCTGATTTTTGCCTTGCCAGCATGGGCAGGGGGTTAGCCAGTCAGAGCTGCCTACACAGGTATAGGGGGATACCAACACAGGGAACCCACTATTGTAGTTCCCTTGTCTGTCACATTGGAGATCCAGATCTGATTCCTGGATATGCATATGACTACAGCCATTGAGGCAATGAATGTCCAGACTCAGTCTGGCCTTTGGATTTCATCTCAATGGTCAGAAGGTCTGGGGATGGAAGGGCTCGGCAGCCTCCACTCCTCCATACTTCTGCCTAAGTGTGTACAGCTGGCTGTGTGCACACTTCAGACATCAGGGATCTCTTCCCACCATGTACCACATATACATGGCAAAGGTCTTGGTGACCTCTCATGCATGCACCATGATCCAGAAGGACTGATGGTTGCCTACAAAATGGGGTAAGAGCAGGGATCTGATGGAAGTGTTGGTCTCATGCCAATCTCCACTGAATGCAAACTGACCTCCACAGAGAGGGGAGCAATATCTATGTAACAGAGGAGAAATTCCTTAATATTAAGAAATGGTTCCAGGTCAGAACAAGCTAAGTCCAGCCTGCTTGTGGGGCTGGAGCTAGGCCTTACTGGGTGAGGGAGTGCTCTGTTTCTTCCCCTTCCTGCTATTCCTGTACTGCTAGTCTAGACAGGCAGTGCCTCTTGCTTTGGCAGGCCTCAACACCAACTTCCCTGACTCCTGGCCAAAGCAGCCAATTTGGTGAGGATTACTCCATGGACTCCTCGACACTTCTGAGAGCACATAGGTGGAGCAGGCAGGGCTGGCTCTCAGATTTTCTTCATCCCCAGCCCCCTCCATCTTCTGGTATGCCCTGCAGCAAGGGATAAGGACTTTTTATATAATCTGTAGAGCCAGCCCCCACCCTGCTCTCCCAGGGTCCCCATCATGACAGTGAGTAAGTCACTGAGACAACCAGAGTTGCTCTCCTTCCCTCATTGCAAAGGGGGATAACCATCAGGAGTGCTACTAAGCAGCTGCAGATGGGAAGGCTGCTGGGAGGTGTTCTTCAGAGCTGCTCCCAAGATGGCCAGGAAATGAGGGACCCTGTGCCTTCTACATCTCCCTCCATAGAAACAGACCTCATGCAAGCACTACAGTGGCATCATGTCTCCATTTGACTCAGGCATATGCTGCTAATTCATGATCAAATCCAGCCTGCAGCAAGGGCTTTAGATTTAGAAGCTTGAGGGACAAAAATTTGAAGTATCATAACCATGAGGCAAAGGCATTGCTCATCCATTCCCCCTGCTCACCAATATCACACTACTTGTCATCTGCCACCTTTCCTGGCTGGACTACAGAGAGTGCCAGGTGGAGTGATAGGAGCCCATTCACTCCTAACACTGGACCAGGCCTTGCTGGACCCCACTTACCATCCCAGGAGCTGGACTCCACCCAGTCGGCAGCATTGAAGAGGGAGGCTGTGCCACCGTAGCAGGCATTAGTGGTGTCAATGCCTTCAACATCAGTGTTCCCCGAGTCCTGGAAGAGCTGCATGAGGACTGTCTTGACTGCCTTGGACTTGTCAATGATGGTCTCTGTGCCAACCTCCAGCCGGCCGATGGAGTCCCAGGAGAGGTGGCTGCGCTCCACCAGCCTCTGTACCACAGTCAGGCAGAGGGAGTTAATGTCCTCATGGGCTGAGCAGAAGCCCATTTGCCTCTGGCCCAGGCCTTGCGTGTACTTCCCTGCTTCCACACCATCGTACTTCTCCAATTCCACCTGCTCTACATACTGTGAAGGGAAGTACACCTCCAAGGCCAGTATACCCACATCCTTTGGCCACAGGTCTGATCGGGATGAGCGATCCACAGGGGTGGTGGAAAAACTGCAAACAAAGAGAGCACTGCCAATCTTTGTGGTACATGGTGGAAAGAGATCCCAGATGCCTGAAGAGTGCACACAGCCAGCTGTACATGCATACAGACAACAGAGGAGACACTAAGTACCTGAGGACTGAAAATCTATTATGCCAACCAAATACTGGCCCCTGGGAACCATGGTAATTGGCTGCCCATGCTCATCTATTCAAGGCCAGAGAACAGACCTGAGACACTTCAAGGGGGCACACAGCCAGCTGTCTACACACACAAGCAATGGAGGGACACCAGACGCTGAGACTGTGAAAACCTGTTACACCAAGCACATACAGATGATAGAGAAGACACCATAACTCCTGGGGCCCACGGTAACTGGCTGCCCACATTCACCCAATCAAGGCCAGAAAAGAGACATCAATTCATTCAAGGCAATAATCTTTTAAGTTCATGACCTCTCTCAGAGATGCCCTTCTTGAAGACATCCTGAAAGCAGCAACATCATTCCCTCTCTACACATGTAAAAAACATGATTACTCTGATTCATGCCTCAGAAAGGATCCCTCATTCATGCCCTGCATCCCATAGAATTCATTTCTGCTCCCTAGGGCAGGGTCCCTTGTGTTATATAATAAAAATAGCCCTAGTAATGAATACCCTTTTGGATCCTCCAGCTTGTAAAGAATTTTTCCAGCACAAACTGCTGGGGTTCCCATCAGCACCCTCAGGATATTGCCTGACAGCCTAACAGACCAGGAATTCATTCACCTGGTATCCTGTCTAATTTGTACTTCTCTTAATTCCCCACCCTAGCTTTTCTAGGCATGTACTCTCAACAACCATGGAGAGACAACTATAAGTGAACTATCTGGCTAATATTTGAAAAGGTTGCCTTCAAAGGTGTTTGAGGGTCAATGAAAAATCTTACCTTGGCTTCACTGAGTCTTAAATCAGGCCAGAGTATAAAGAGGTATATGCCCTAGATGTTACTATCAGAATTATGTCATCTCTTAGCCAGGTTGTACATAATTAGCCCTTCAAAATCTAGCTCTACACCTCCTCCTTGGATTACTTTGTTAACTCTTCTCAGTAATGCCCTCACCTGTTAGCCCCATTCAAATAAGGATGGGCACAAAATTAAACCCAATATTCCAGATGTACCCATGTCAAAGTTTAGAAAAGCACTCCACCCTGGCTGGCTATGGGACAGGATGTCATTACCTATGCAGCCCTACCAAGTCCAGGCTTTTTCCCTCCTAGGATCAGGGCTTGGGATTACTTTCTTCCATTTTGTTATTCATGACCCCATGCATCTAGATCCCTATAAAATTACCACTTTGTCCCCATGGTGCTCCTGTCCCTTCCCGGTTCTGCACCAGCATGGAATTCCATCTCCTTCCTCCAGAGCACAAACCCACATCTCAGCATGGGTTACAGCTGCTGCTGGTGGGCTTGATACCCACCCCTCTTCAGCATCAGAGCTGTCCGCACAGCAAAGCCCAGAAATTCACTCCAGAGAAAGTCAAGTCCCCACCCAGGAAGCACCAATTCAAATGGCCCTTCTGCTGGGTCTCAGCTGAAAGCAACTGCTCGGCCCTGATTCCCAAAAGAGGCAAAGGAAAAAGTGCTCTTGTATCCCGAAAGGCAAACTCCAAAAACTACCACTCACCTGCCCTTCTGGGTTGCTGCCACATGGTGTGCCGGCCATGGGGGCTGCTCCCGTCTCTGCAGCACTCGCTTCACTTGCAAACAGCGCTTGCTGTGACTGAAGAAGCGGAACATTTTCCACAGCTGATGGACCAAACACAGCAGCAAGGTCTCCCCTCCAGTCCCACCTGCACTTTATATAGATTCCCTGGCCCCTAGCTGCAGGGCCAGGCTAAGTCCCTCCCTGCACTTATCAGGCAAGTAAACTGTGTGCTCTTCACTGGTTGCTCAAGCAAAGGTCATCGCACACTGGCCAACACGACAAAACAGAAGCACCCTTTCCCCACACCACCGCCAAGGCCTCACTTGCCACTTCTGCTGCTATCCACGGGCCCTGCTCACACTTCTGCTCCCCCATCGCCCTCCTCAGGGCTTTCCCCTACTGCCTCTCCTTGTAAGGCTTTCACATGCTCCGAAGACCCCTGCTCACGGCCTCTCTGGCAGATCTGTCTGCTCCCCTCTGTTCCCCCCTTGAACTCTCAGAAGCATCTTTCTAAATCTCAGTCTATTCCAATCTATTCCCAGAGAGCCAGTGACTCCCACATGTGCCTGTGAGAAGTTATGGTACCTCATGGGAGGAGAAGGAGCACTAGCAAACACTGTAGCCCCCATAGCTCCCAGGCTTAAGGACTCTGCCCTTGGATGAACTCATCCAGTCAAATATTTACCAGGTGGGCTCTTCCCCTGTGGGTTATCAGCCACGGAGATGCACAGCAAAGTCAGCAGCCACTAGAGAATTATGAGCCAAGAGAGAAAAGGTTTGAAACTTCTCCAGAAGTTGCAAGCTTTGTCCATTCCAGACTTTGAACCAGCTTATTAAGCTGCCTACCCCTGAAGCTAAGCTGAGAGAAGGCTGTAGGCCATAGCTGATTGTGTCCAAAGCATTGTAGACTTTGGTATGGAAAACGTCTGAGGTCCCCATCTGTTCCATACAATAGATGGCTCACCTTTTTACTGGAAATGAGACTATAACTATGTCCCTGGGCAAACCGAGGCCTGAACTTGTCCACGGCCCTGTGCAGACTGCAACGAGGCAGCTTGTGGGAGAGTTGTATTACTCCATCTTCTTTGGTACTCCTCCATAAAAGCCTCCTTCTGCAACACGCCATTAGCACAGCAGGCAACCACTGAGCTGACGGCCTGTCTCCTCTACAGCGTTCCCTCCGCTACCCTCAACCACACTAGGTGGCCACGGTCTCCTTTTTCATGGGTTCAAATGAGGTATGTAGAAGAGGAAGCCCTGATCCTGTGGTGTTTACGAAGTCTAAGATCAGGGGCTAGGTTCTTCTCTCAATTGCAGACTTCTGCTGGGGGCACTACAGGAAGGGCAGCACAGGGGAGACTGCTGGGCATGGGAAGCTTCTACTCAGCCCACTGGGAAATCTAACAGGAAAACCAAGAGTGATTTGCAGGAAGAGGGACAGCTGACTCTACATAATCTGGAATAGCAGTGGAATAAAGGCATAGCATGACACCCAGGGCTTATCCATATTTGTTATTTATTGTATAATATGGTAAAAGCTTAGTGGCTCTGGCCAAGTTCACAACCTGAGGTACTAGGTGCTATGCATACCACCATTTCTCTCTCAGGACATCTATGCAAAGATGCAGTAAGTGGATACAAACAGCAAAGAGTGAGGTTGGTGTGAGGGTAAGAGGGTGGGCCAACAACAAGTACAATCTGGTCATCATAGGTCACTGGGAAAATGGAGTTGCTGTGCTTATCTCAATATAGGCCCACGAGTTATTTTTGAACAACCCATGTCTACTTTGGGAGAGGCAAGTGATCTGTTTTTAGAACTGCTCCCCTTTTATTTGCTAGAAACCTCAGCCCTTTCCATTTCCTTTTAAACACATCACTTCCCTTTCTTCTCCATTCCTTGCGAGGAACCCACATGAGGCTTTTGCCCAATTATGACCCAGTCTGGATCCCACTAAAGCCAATGGAATCTCTTTCCCTGACCTGCAGGCAGTCGTGCAAGTCCGTAGGGAGTACAAAATTGCTCCAACTTGCACTACCAGCTGGAGCCAAGCAGCTGCTGTGCTCCCCATCTGTGGCTGAGATACAGATCAGACAATGCCATAACCCACAGCCAAGCTCTGCCTCTCCTAGCTGCTGTGAAAGACAATGGGTGCAGGTGTCTGGAAAGGCTGCCTGTCTTTGTGAAGGGAGGGGTTGTTTTGCTGTCACGCAGTGCTACTGACAGCAGAATTCAGGCCAAAGTCCCCTTGTGTTGTCTCACTGAAGCGCTGCTGCAGTTAACATGTTTACCATGGGCAGCCTTTGCTCTGGCATTTCCGAACTTGTGAGGGCATGACTTTGCACCCTTGATGTTTTTTTTACCTTAGTTCTTGATGTAATAGCTACATTAAAGCAACCAAAACATCATGCTGAAAAAAATATATTGTGAGGCCTGCAAAGTTGACCCCTCAAAAGTTCAGAAATGCCAGAATGAAACTTTTCAACCTGAAACTTGAATATGCCTCTCTTGTGCATATACGCTGGGATACAGCCTTTAATTCCCCAGTCACCTGCTCACTCATTACTTTATATCTGGCTCAGGCCTCCTGCGTCTCACACCACCCAGGCCCTGCACTGAAAACAGAGTTATTTCATTTCCTCCTGCCTGTGTCTCTGCAATGGTCATGGCAGAATCAGAGTGTTTCACAGCCAGGAACAGATTAGCCTCTGCCATGGTCCTGCAAGGTGAGAAGGTATTATCCCCATTGTACAGATGGGGAAGTAAGGCACAAAGAGACAATGGCCAAACATTCACCAAAGGTCCACTAATGTTGGATGCTGTGCTTGACTCACCCAACGCCTGACTTGCCAGGGTATCAGCATTTTTATGTATTGTATGTCCAAAGCAAACTTCCACTGCCCAGTGCTTCTGCCAGTCTGACCCAGGTGCCTTACATTGGGTGTCTAGAAAAAAAAAAATATTAAAGACTACCAATGAAGCTTGGCTAGGATCTTATAGAAGGCTCCCTTCACCATGTAACCCAGATTTATTCCCAGAAAGGTCCAGCCCTCACAGTGAATGAGACAGGGTCCTGTGGGGAAAAAAATAGTTCATGAAATAATATTATAATGTGCGTGTATTTCTGATATTTCCTAAATGTTGAGTGTATCACTATTCCTTCACCATCATTCCTTGATGCAATTTCCAAATTAATGCACCCCTTCCTCTAAAATTCTGCCTTGTGGAAACACCAACACACATCTTAGCTTCATTTGTAAGATTCAGAGCTTTAAATCCATGGCACAGAACTCTAGACCACCTGTGGAGAACCTGGTACTGCCACGTGGAGAAAGTGCTAACAGTAGTAATCTGTTATAATCCTCTGTGCATCAGGTACTCGAGTGACACGACACACACTTCATCAGCAGGTTTTACAAATATTTGCCAACAGCAAGTTCATGTAGTCTCATGACTCCAGGATTCAGTTCTAGTTCTTGGGTTGCGGGAGGAAGGGGGCAGCAGAAATGCACTACTATTTAATATATTTTGATTCTATTTTCCCCAAGTTCCTGGTCCCCTCTGCACTCCTATCGTCTCCATTATACTCCCCAGTTCCTGAGGCCTCTTCTCTTATCCCCATGCCTATAAAGTCCTCAAACCCTCACCCCTGCTGCCCCCTCTGGCTCCTTCCCCCTTCTCTTTTCCTGCCTCACTGGTTCCTTTCTTCCACTGCTTCCCCGCCTTCTGGCCAGTGTTCCCTCCAGCTTTTCCATACCATCTGACTCCTGCTATTCCTTTACCCCATGCTTCCACTTCCTCACCCTCCCACATCCCAAGGCAGGCTATGTCTTCTTCCTCCTTGTCTGGGTGCTAATACCAGGGGCATTCAGAGCATGAGAATGTCTCAGTTCTGGCACCCAACACACTGCAGTGGCCCTCAGCAGCACCACAGTGGCCCCTGCATCCCTGGGCTAGACACTGGTGCCTTGTGCATATGGGGAGTGGTACTTACATATAGCCCTGTTGGCATGTAGAAGTTGTATGGGGCTGGAGCATGCCGACAGCATGGTCCGGTCCATGCCAGATGGAATCAACACAGAACTGGGCTTCCAAGTTCTAACACATCCCTACGGATGTTTCTTTATGGGAATGCCAAAAAACACTGCCTTGACATTAAAAGCATCCCCTGACAATCTTCAAGTCTCTGCTCCAAAGCACAAAGGTGAGAGAACTTAAAAATCAGAGAGAAGTAGGGCTGGAAGGAACCTCCAAAGGTCATCCATTCCAACGCCCTGCCTGAGGCGGGAACCTCTTTGCAAACCTACCACTTGCAAAGCCTTTGTTAACATGGGCACAACAACAACATGTTTCTCTAATCTCAGAAATGGCTGAATCCTGCCAAAAGCCATTCAACCTGAGGGCCTACACCCAGCAATTACATTCTAGCAAGTTATGAGCAAGCTTAATTACAGGTATTACTGTCCACCTATAGCTCCCTCTAGTATTAACCCATATTGTGGAACAGGATACCCTGAACATTTGCAAATAGGCTGTGGAGTTTGTCACCTGTAGCAGACCTGTTTGCATCCAGCCTGCTTAGGGAAGTGCATTTGGTAGCTCATATAGGAGAGGAACTTGGTGCGTCTCAGCTCCTGTGCCCACTTCACAAACTCACCACCATGCTTGGCACTCAATGGCAGACTTATTGTGTAACAGGGAGCCACTCCCTGGCCACTGTTAAAAGCGGGACCCTGAGTATAGCCAGGGTCATGGCTTAACTTACCCAGAAGCCACACTAGTCTTCCACTGCCACCAGCAGGCTCTCCAGGTACAGCCAGCAACTGGTTTTGACCCTTGTGATGAGTGAGATCCCAGGTGTGACTGGGTCACCACCTGACCCAGCTGGAAGTCACGCCAGGCCTCTGCTGCCACTGGTGGCAAGCCTACCCGGGGGTAGCAGGGGGGTCAGAAGAGCCGGCAAGCTCCAGATTCCAGCAATCCCCAGATGCTGGCGATCATGCGGCTAGGGAGCTGAATGTGATTGGCCACTAAGAGGCCCAGCAGGCCCAAAAGTGAGAGGGCCAAGGCCCATTAGTCCCCTGGAGAGGGGAAAGCACAGTTTCCTAGGGGAAAGCAGTGCAGCTCTGTGTAGAACCACAGAGGAAAAGCCTGGGAGAGCAATAAACTGGTGCTCCAGCAGGAACAAGCATCAGACATCTAGAGCAGTAACCAGTGAAGAATAGCCAGCGGGAAAGAGCAGGCCACTCCACTCTCTAGCACAGAGACTAGAATACAGGTAAACCACATCGCGCGGGGAGTGGCTGAGAGAAGTCCCAGTGGGGAATCGGTTGGCAGAGCCCACAGGCCAGCAAAGGGCACCACCAAGGAGGACAGGTGATTTTTCTAAAGCAAGGCCAACAGGGAAGAATGTTGCATCTGCAAGACCTATACAAGTGAGTAATGAGTGATGAGGAAAACCCCTCAACTAAGGGTGAGAACCGCATGATGGGTGCTGGACTCATAGAACATGTGCACCGATAAAAGAGGTGCATGTCAGCATCAAGCGAACCCCAAGGAGCCTTATTGGGAAAGGGAGTGAATAAGCATCAGTGACTAGGTGAGCTACCGGTCAAGAGACTCCATATTGGAAAGACCATAGTATTGGCCCTACAGGTGTGGTGAGGACACAGTGTAGGGAAGGTGGAGCCCTGTGAAGAGGACACACTCTTCATTGAGAGAATACTGTTTCCTCTCTTGGGTATCAACTCTCAGCTTCCCCTTTTGTTTAACATTAAGGCGTGGCAGAAGAGCATACAGAAGTGAGCAGCGGCTTTCAGGAAAAGCTATGGGGCACATTGCACCTGCTAACATAGAGCAGCCAAGAACTGCACAGCCTATAGATTATTCTCTATTATCTATGGAAGAACCTCCCCTTAGATCCAGGGTGAGGTTGCTGATGGGGCAGCAACTGGGGAAGCTTGCTATGTAGATAAGTCCCAGTTCAGTCACTGCAAGTACTGTCAACATCTTTGTTTACACTTAGGAGTCAGTGGAGGGGAAGGGGGGCAGCTACTCTGACTGCTGACTTGGGACTAACGAGCAAGGCCACAGCTATTGACAAGAGTATCAGCATTCCAGCCTCTAGACTGAGCATCAGCAAGTACAAGGAGATGGACTGAATGCTATGACATAAACTGACTCCACTGTGCACAACACTGTCCAATGAGTCCCACGGACAAATCCAAACCATGAGGCTTACCATGTTGTTATGGGTGTATTCTTCTTTAAGCCTAATTGTAGCTAAGACTATTTTGTGCAATCCCTCCACCTCTACTCTGGGACCACCTCTCAGAAGTAACTGCAGCAAGAAAAGAGTTCCAGTGAGCACCCTTGAGAGGCAGCATTTGCTTCAGCTACAGTTGTGGAGTCTGGTGGGACTTTTATGCTCTGAGAAATACTATGTCATCAAGAAATAAGAGAGAAGGGGAGCAAAGTATGTACATAGTGGGGAATTATGGCACAGTTCACATTCTGCACCAAGGACTAATTCTGACATTCCCTGACCTCAGCTTCCAAGACCTCATTGGTTTGGTATGCAACTTCCTATGTGCGACTAAAAAGATCTACACCTGGAGAAGGGTGTTTGTGCCCAAAAGCTTACAAAGAACAATTTTTCCAACCATTTAGTTGGTCTAATAAAATATATCACATTTACCCAAAGAACCTTGCCTGAAAAGACAAAGCCATTCTTCAGCACTCAGGGACTGAGTAAATGGTGTCCAACCCTTATCATGGACCACACCACAAATACTGTACAAAAAGTCCTTCACAAACTTAGCACCTCAGACTGAATGGGGGATAACCAACTGACTGCAATGAACACTCGTCACAGACAGCATTAACCATATTGAACTATGCTATATGCAGCGATGAATCGGTACCTAGGAAAGCACTTTCTCATTTTCATTTGCAAACTTCAAGGTCATAAATCAGTGGCCCAGAAACTCCCTGGCCTGGAACAAAATATTTTAAGCAAAGACATAGTGCTTCCTTAAAAGTGAACACTGTTGTTCTGCATCTGGGAAGCATTTGTTGGAAGGTGTGTACAATGTTAGGCCTGCCCACAAATTTCAAGTCATTTCTCATTCTCCAGACAGGATTCACACTGGAAGGGGATGTCAGCCATGCTGAAATACCATTGCTACATACTCCAATGCCACCAGCTGCCAGGAACATTCAGTCATCATAAGTGCTGCCCCTTGCAAATCCTTTAACTGGGGAGAACCCAGGCCACAGATACACAGGAGTATGGCAACAGCAATAGGGACCACTTTGCCCTTCCTGTGCAGCCAGCAAATTGCTGTTGAGAGAGGGTGGTCAGGAAGGCCCTGCTACACAAACTGCTTTGGAGTGTACAAGGGAGCCAGGCCTAATGCAAGACGAAGGTGGAGCGGAGATGGCTTTTGGATCAAGCCTGGGCCTGAACGCATAGGGCCAAGCTGCTGCGAGACTCTGCGCCCAGGCTCATGGTGCAGGAAGTTACTTTTGGTGACAAACATACCAAAAGGGAGGGAGACTATAGCCCTCCGTGCCTCTCCCCTGGATGCCGTGGGTAGGGATGCCTCTTGAACCTTGCCGTGGCTTCTCAGGACAGATGTTCTGTTCACCAAGCGACTTTGGGGCGGTTCCCCAGGGGCCTCACCTGACACATCTTTGATGGTTCGTTTCTTTGAATCCGGAGAACAATGTTTGGCCCTGCCCCCCTGAGGCCTTCCCTTGGTCGCTTCCTCCACTCCTTTTATGTGGGGCTCTGCCTCCCCTACATCCTGCCTACTGCCAACCGCGACATTGCCACTTGGGTCATTGAGGATGATGTCCCAGATTTTCTTTAATGCTCAAGCTCATAGGATCTGATGGCTGCAGACAATTGACGCTGCTCCTTCCCCGAGCGTCTTCTGCAGACCCCTTTTTCCTGCCTAGGCATCGTCCGTTCTTGGCTCTGTCTTATTCCCCGGTGCATCGTCCCTTCCTTGGACTGGATCTTTACTGCCTGTCAGTGGCATCTGTCTTAAGGTGTCGCTGGGTCCCACAGGACTCCAGTCTTCGTTGGTGCCAGTCGATGCCCACTCTGGCTCCGTGGGCGGCTCCCCTGGCTCACACTGGCTGTGGATCCCTGGGGCTACCCTCTCCTGGGGTGCCCACCAGATCCCCTCCCTGGGACCACTGGTGCGCTCCTGTCCCTCCAGACCGGCTGGGGGTTTCACTTCCAGTCCCCCTCACTGCTCTTCTGCCAGGCCTTTTATCCTGGCCCCAGGCATCCGGCAGGCCAATCAGTCCTGGCAGGCACGTATAAAACGTGCCCAAGCTGATGCAGAAGCCATCCCCAGCTCCTTCTGGCTCGTCCTTTTTTCTTCTCTTTCATCTTTGCCCACCACGGTTTCATTTTTCCTGCACTTATCTCCTGGCACGGTGTCCTACCACCTCCTGACTTCAGTGGGTAAGTCTTTTTCACAGAGGTGATTCATCAAAGCATTGCTGAAGGTAGGCAGTATTCTTCTAGTCCAGTAGTTATCAATTTTTTTTTTACACTCAAGGCATCCCTTGGAAAATGCCAGCTCCCCAAGCCACCCACAGCTCCAGCTTCCCACAAGTTACTGGCGACCATCTCACTCCTCCTTCTCCAGCTGTTAACTTCTGGTTTCCCAAAGAACCTGGAGAAATGTTAACTCCACAGACCTGCATCACATCTGGAGTCAGAGCCGTGAATTCACAGGGGAAAGCAGAATAGTTGGCTCTCAAACAGAGGACCAGAATGAGTTGCCATAGAAACCCAGGCTGAGCTCTGACAAAAAGGACACATTGCCAGATCCCTGGGAAGTCTGAAAGGTTCTCTTGTCTGGTTCAGAGCAACACACAGTGCCCAGAATGTGAGCATGCATTTTATTAGCTGAACCTTATGTACACAGCTCCCTGAGCCTAAAGACATGCTTATGCATAACAAGAGTATGTATTACCCTCCCTTCCCTTCCCCTCCTCCTCCCCGACACACACTTATATATTCAAATAAGTTAGAAACTATTTAGAACAAAAATGCAGGCCCTGGAGCCAAGGCTAGGAAGCCACTGACATTAAAGGAAGGGATCCCCAGTATTGTCAGGTTCCCACCTGAATAAATTGTGCTGTCATTTTGGATCTGCCTCAAACCTTGCATTTAGCTCATCGCGGGGCTGAGAATAACAAGTAGTCACAATCAACAGGATTTGCAAATATTCTCAGGTTTTCCTGCCCAGCCTCACCCCACAGCTGCTACTCCACCGTGGGGTGCCTGCCCACTGCACATTTCAGTTGTCTGACTTCTGAAATTTGCAATAGACAGAGCTGCATGGAGTCTTTTTCTTTAACCATGAGGGGGAAGGATGTGTTTTCTTTCAAAACTCAGCTGACCCCTTTCAACTCACACTTAGACATTTAAAAAGCTGCAGGCAAAGACCAAATCATAGGAAATTTCAGCCCAGAAAACAACAACTTGCTTGGAAAGTTTTGAGTACTAGAAAAATCCAGTGTCAAAAGAAAATGGAGTGCATGCTAAATTCCAGCAGTGAGCACTACTGACTTGATGGGTGTCAGTATTTTGTGTTGTGGGAACAAATGGATCCTGTGGGGATTGCACACACCAGGACAATACTGGATTGATACAGAACAGATGCGTCAAATAATTTCATGGGCAGAAAAATTGGGATTTTTTTAGTCTGAAGAAGAGATGACTGAGGGGGAATGTGATAACAGCCTTCACATACTTGAAGGGTGGTTATATGGAGGATGGAGACAGACTATTCTCTGAGGCTATAGGGGAGAGGACAAGAATGGATGGTCTTAAATTGCAACAAGCGAAACTGAGGTTGGATATCAGGAAGAACTTTCTAACCAAGAGGGGGGGTGAAGCATTGGAACAGAGCCTCCAGAGCAGTCGTGTCAAGCGCATGACCCACGGGCCAGATCCAGCCTGCAAAGCCATGCCATATGGCCTGCGGGGATCCTAGAAGGGCCAGGAATTTAGGGGTGGGGCAAGCAGGGATTGGGCCCACTATTGAAATGCAGGGTTTGGAGCCCTACTGGGAACAGTCACTGGCAGCAGGGTCAAGCAAAGGTGTATCAACCCCTATGGCCCGATGATGTTGCTTGCCCTATTGCTGCCACTTCTTAGCGATCCAGCCCTAAGAAGCCCTGCAGATAGAATCCGGCCTGGTGGGCAGGTGAGTTTGACACCTATGCTCTAGGGAGGATGCGCAGTCTCTGTTACAAGAACTTTTAAGTGCAGGTCAGATGAATTTCAGTGATGGATGGTTTAACCAGGGATGTTCCTGCCTTGAGGAGGAGGCTGGATCAGACGGCCTGCTAGAGGGCCCCTTTCAACCCCTTTATGATTTCAGCTGTTTGAGCTCAGAAATGGAATGTGATATGGAAAACCACACCTAGCTCCTCAATCCTTACATCAACAGCAGCATATGTCAGCTCACCTGGGTGCAAGCAACATTCCTCAGAGACAGCAAGCGAGGATGGAAGGAAGTTCATTAATACCAAGATGCTGCTGCTTTCATTCCAGTGACGGGAGACACAGGAATGACAAGAGATAGGGGGCAGAGACAACCAGCATGTAGCATGTGCACAGTACCACACTACAGGGGCAATACCACTTTCAGATTAGGAAGCAGTGTAGGCAAAACAGTGTTGCATGTCTCTACCTGACACTACAATAAAAGAGTATGAGCAGATCCCATTACCCCCTTAGCCAGCTTTATTCCTACAACTTGGTTCTGATTGGCAGCTGTCCCCAGTCATCATATGCTTTACTGCCCAAAAGAGTACGTTTTACTCTTCTAAGCAAAGTCTGGTGATGGGATGTACTGATGTGAGCCTTCCAGGCTGCTTTTCAACATAGGTAAGAAAGGTAAACCAGGCCAGCCTCTGAAGGTATCAGCATCACTGAGCTACAGACTCCAGAAGGCTGACCATTAACCCTTACCGTGTTAGCACCAATCCAACAATCTCACGGGAATCTGAAAGACACGAGTGGCATCTAAAGGAGAATGTGTGCAGTTCTCCACCCAGCGGGCTAGAGCTAGAGCTAGAACAGAGAGTCTCAACACTGATGGGTGATGAGGCACCCTGGGCTGCCCTGAGCCTGGGGTGAAGAAACGAGTGAGCACTAAGAGCTGGTATTTTCCAAGGGATACCTTGAGTGTAAAAAAGTTGAAACCGCTGGACTAGAAGAACACTGCCTGCCCCCAGCAGTGCTTTGATGGATGGTCTCCCTCCAGAAGGAAGTGGATGTGCAAGGTGAGGACACTGCTCAGTGTCATGGTGAGACTTTTCAATAAGATGCCAAAAGTAGGGAGTAGAAAAACCAAAATAACTGTCCTTTCTCCAAGCAAGGCAACAAAGGGCAAATCTATGCAACTCCAGAAGATTTCATAGATTTCATAGACATTCTGGCCGGAAGGGACCTCGGAAGATCATTGAGTCCAGCCCCCTGCCCAAAGGGCAGGAAGTCAGCTGGGGTCATAGGATCCCAGCAAAGTAAGCATCCAATTTGCTCCTGAAGGTGTAAGAGTTCTACCTAATGCAGGTAGAAGGCCTCAGAGACATGGAGAGCAGCCAAGGGAGGATGGCGGGAAACACTAATGTGAAGTTTCAGTCTCAGAGCTGAACAAAACTTCTGCTAACAGTAAACTCACTAGAAATATAGAGATTCAGCCAGGAAGAAAATGGTAGGAAAAATATCAAAGATGCCAAATCATCTCATGTGGACATTTTCAAGAGGAAGTGTGTTGTGTCAGAAATGCTGAGACAAACTACCATGTTTAGAATGATGTTTCAAAGTGGAATTTTTTAAGGGAGAAAACTGACCTCTATTAAGAGAAAAAGGAGCTGCTTTTGTTTGCATTTTGCAGGGGACAAAATCTTTGGTTCAGCCCGAAATAAGTTCTTCTCCCCACACCGATTTCCCACTTCAGCTCAAAAAAAAAAAAATAGCATGGTTCACCCCTCTCTACCCTAAAATGGTCAACACAGGAGACTGGGAAGGGTGCTAGAGAGATGCATGTACACATGGAGCACAGTTACAGGACACAGGCTGTGGCCAGAGGAAAAGCAGTGAGGAAATACAGGAGTTAATGTTTTAACGGCAATGTTAAGTCAGGCATATGAAAGGAGGATTTTCTAAAAGAAGGATTTTCTGAAAGAAAGAAAACTCTGGAGTATTTTCTCTCCTGCCTGTCTTGCTAAGTGGAACTGAATACTTTTATCTCTTTATGAGACAAGCATGATATATGATACACACCCACAGGGCAGGTATGTCAGCACCTTCATGCTTGCAGCAGTTCTATTTAATACAACTTTTAACAGTGCACTGGTAAAACAAAACAGGTCTGGGCTGGTATCTTTGCACTGAACCACATGCATGCATTTGGATCCGAGTCAACCTTCTCAGCTTGGCCCCACTCCTGCAGGATCATCATTCTGGTAGGGGATTTTGTTGAGGCATGTCGGGAGGGGGAAGAGATTGCTCGCATGTAAAACATTATGCAATTGTCCCATTTAAGCTTCAGCAAATGAGGTTGGGGACAGAGGATTTCCTACATTGTCTCTGGCTGAACAGTAGCAGCAGCAGCAGTTCAGTTTACCAGAGAGGGGAATTAGCAGAGCCAGGCAGGGTTGTAAATGTTTTCTTAGCTTCCAAACACCATCTTTAATGCTTTTGTCCTCCCAGCCCACCCAGCAGGTGGGGCAGTACTAGGAGCAGATCCAGGGGGCATGTGGTGGTGCAGTTGCACCCCGCTTTGATTTTTGATGCACCCTAAGTTTAACACCAACTGTCTAGCAGTGGAAGCAGCATTTCTATTCAGGGAGCAGTGAGGGGGTCACTTGACCTTGTGGCTCTTTATAATCTACCTTATTTCTTCTAAACTCTTCATTCCACAGGTATTAATGACCCTCTTTCCTTTTTCAATTGGCTTAATGTTACACTAATTAAGCTTTCTTTCTTCTGCAATTCTGCTGTGGGTTCACTGCTCCTGGTAATGTAGCTCCTGTTTCACAGCCTTACAGACTGTTTTTAACTTGAGCGAAAAACATTAACTCAGGTGTGGAAAAAGCTTTCAGCAAAATACTGGATGCACTGTGAAGATGCTCAGGAAGGCTTGATTTTGTTTTATGAATCTGAAAGAGATGTACTTTTACTGCTAATGACCACAGGACTAAAGAAACAACAACTTTTAATTATTTTTGCCAAGTTTGTTGTGGCTTTAATACGTAATACATGATATAGCAAATCAATGCTTCATCCAAGGGTGCTGAAGGAATTGGCTGGTGTCACAGCAGAACCACTGGCACAGCTCTTTAAGCACTCATGGTGCTCCAGTCAGGTCCCAGAGGACTGGAAAAGGGCCAGTATAGTCCCTATTTTCAAAAAGGGGAGGAGGGAGGAAGCGGGAAACTAGACCAGTTTGTCTCACCTCTATCCTTGGAAAAACTCTGGAAAAAATCATTAAGGATCACATTTGTGGGAGCCCATCAGGGGAAATAATGCTGAAAGGAAATCAGCACGGGTTCATTGCGGGTAGATCCAGCAAGCCGAAGCGCACTGCCCCATTCAGAGGCAGGCAGTTGAGGCGGGCGCGATGGAGGAAGCGCCAGTCCGCGAAGCACATGAAGCTCCCGCTGGGCATGAAGTGGTTGCTAGCATCCCACTTCGAGGTGACGTCGAAGACCTTGCCCTGGTCAGGTTTGGCCCTCAGGTCACCGGCATACTTGTTTCGGACAGCGTCCTTCAGGAACCTCTCCAGGAAGGTCCTCATGCGGGGCGTCACAGTGATGCGGTTGGCGTGCGGGGCTGGTCACAGGGAGACTCCCAGCTCCCGGCGCTCCTCGATCCAGGTCCAGGCACAGCCAATGTGGTTCCCGAGGCGGCACGTGGCATCGCGGGCTCGGCTCCACAGCAAGGCAAAGTCCCCACCGTCTCGGTCGGACTCAACCTCCAGCAACCATGTGCCCTTTCAATGCTTTCTAGGAGCTCAGTCTCACCTTTTTGTAGTGATGGAGGATAGGTATGTACTTACATTTCCAAGCTACTCCAAGTACTTTACAGCCCGGGGTGCTGGAGCCAGGAAGCCATTCATTCTCTGCCTTCTAGGGCAGGAATCGGCAATCTTTCAGCAGCAACAGAGCGAATTAATGGAGCTCAGTTTCAGGCAGGTCTGTGCATGCGACTTGGCTACTGCCTGCAACCCAGCCACCACCATATGCTGTTGATTCCCCACGCTGCTGAACGCAGGCTGAATGAAATCTCTTTGTAGGCCACATCCAGCCGATGAGCCGTAGGTTGCTGACCCCTGCTCCAGGGGAAGAGGGAGGTTTGTTTGCAAAGCTTGCCCCTTTTTCCCCAGCCAGACTTCCCTACATCTGGTGTCCTAACCATCATCAAACCCTGCACATGTTCTCACAGCCAGTGAAAGCCAAGACTTCTCTACTCCTTCCTGACCACCAGGGCACCTCTTACATACACCCAACTCAAACAGCTATGCCATGAAAACCCTGCCCCGTCCTGAACCCGCACACCTCTCCTAGTGTCTCACCCTGCCCTCACCCTCCTCTCAAACACCCTCCAGAGTGCCAGCTCCCCTCTCAGCTGTGGAAACCCTCCTGGGTTCCTCTTCATCACAGATGGGCCCATTAATGTCACCAGCTGCCAAAAAACACAGGCCAGTCCTTCCCTTAAGCTCCACCGTGCAAAAACCTTCTCTGACTACTGGAACCACCTGCCCTGCCCCAACACACAGGGGTTACTTCTGTATTTCATTACGAGCACATTCATATTCAGAGGGCAGGGGTGCAGGATGGGCTCTCTCAGCAATGCACACTGCAGTGGGATCCTCAGCCTGGGACAGACCCCTTCAAGGACCTGTGAGCCGCTCGACATGATCAGCCCTGAGCAGCCTGGTACCTGTTCTTGGACTAGCACAGGATCCCTCCCGTTTGGGGAAGACAATCTGGTGCCACCTAGTGGCTGCTTTTGAGATCTAAGAGAGAGAGAGAGAGAGAGAGGGATAATAATGACCACCTTATTTCTAGGGGGGTGGTTTTCAACCTGTGGTCCACCGACCCCTGAGGGTCCACAGACTGTCTAAGGCATCTGCAGAAGATGACCATGGTCATTTAAAAGTATATGAACACCCACATTTACAATTCAGAGGGATCTGCATCTCCATTTGAAAATGTTTTAGAGGTCCACAAATTTAAAAAGGTTGGAAATCACTGTTCTAGGGCAAGGCAGAACTTCTAATTGGCACCCAAAGGGGGCTGTGGGGGCTGCCAAGAACTGGCACTTTGCTAGAATCAGGACCTGGGTGTGTGACATCCAACAGTTTGAGACTGCCAATCATCAGTGGCTGTTTTCACATAACTGGTTTTTATTTCTAGATCTTGGCAAGTGGCTGGACTGGTTGGACCCAGTCCTTCCTGACAGACCTAAGCACACAGACTTCTCTCCTTTCAGGCCTCACAAAACACACACAACTGAGCTAAGAGGCAAAGCTAAGGAGCAGTAGTGGGGCTATTCTCCAACTTCCCCACTGGGTTTATTTTTGCCCCTAGTGCTTCTTCACCACCTCCCCTGCTATGCGCTCTCATATACTTCACAACAGTGCTCTGTCCTTCTCAGCACCACTTAATCTTATATTCAGGGTATGCTTTTCCTGTCCCTTTGATAACATTTTCCATGAAGAGCTGCAGACCAACTGTTGCAGACTCATTTGTGGCTTAAGAGCCCCAGTGAGAATATCACTGCCCTAAAGGCACTTGGCTTTACAGCATTTCCTGAAAGTAAGTGGGCTCCCAATTTGTCTAACCCCTCCCCTTGTACAACCCCTTGTAGCCAGGTCTCATGCAAAGGTTCATTGTGGGCTTTGCTCTCTGCATTTCATCAGAGGGCTGCAACACCATGGGCTGATCACCGTAGTGACAAGCTCTCAGCTGATTTAAAAGCTTTGAAGATCAGGAGTGAGGCCTTGAATGCTGCATTCTGGAAAACAGACCAGCTGCTGTGCAAGTATCCTGCCATCAAGCAAGCGATAGCCCCTTGTCCTGGTGAGGTAATGCCAATAAACTTGACAACATCCAAATGGCATTTCCATGGCTCTGTATCTCTGCTCAATGAATGGTCCAGTGCCCTGGCTAACAGAGTCCAAGTGCATAAGTTTATCTGCAAACACGACTAGGATCGATCTGATCAAGGAAAAGGAAGAGGGGAAAAACGGCTCAGGATCTGAAGGGGGCCCAGTCTGGCCTCCAACAAAACCACAGAATATTTGGGGACAATTCTCAGCTTGACAACTTCCTGAAAGCATCAGGAAAGCCTTGGCAGTGGCTGCCTGTGGTGTCAGCAAGGGGGAGCACCTTGACCATTTCACTGCTCTTTGGTAGGGACTATGTCTAAGCATAATTAGGGGCTAAGTATTAGATCTGAGAAGACCACACCCCAGGAGGTGCAGGCTGCTGTTTCCTGCTGTGCTCTCAGCATGAATTCATGCCTCTCCTAGCATCTATTTGCAGAGCCTTGCAGCTGTTTCTTTGTCAGCAGCTACTGAGGAGATACTGCTGGTCTCCCCCCAGGAGTAAAAAGGGGGCCTTGGGAAGTGAGCAGGTGCCTAAATAGATGCGGTAAAGATTCAGCCTCCAGTTTAGCAATGACAGGAGACCTTTAGGGGCCTGGATGGAAAAGGTTAGTGCAAAACTCCTGCCCAGGATAAGCCCTACAGACTACCCCACCTCCATCTATTCCCCATCCCAACAGGCCCCAGCCTGGGATGCAACAAGAAACTAGAGCTTTTTCCAGGTGCTTTAAGATCCACAGCAGAGCATGGACTCCACCACAGTGCCCCACTTCTCCTCCAACCTCTCCTCCTGCCAGCTGAAGCTCAGCACATTCTTGACTTCTGGCCTACATTTGGTAGCTTTGGGCCCCATCAGCACATCAAACCATGAAAGACATGTGCCACAGACTCTCTCTTGCACAGGCTCTAGTGCCAACATCTCCTGCCTTTAGCTTTTCAGGAGATGTTGTAGGCCCACTATCTTGGACAGTTTTGTGGACACCTCCTATGCTCTCAGGATGATCACTACCTGGGTCTGAGCACCCAGGGAGGCTAGCCTAGATGTGGCCAGCCACTCTGCAAAACCCTTACCAGAGTTAATATGCCCTATCTAGGGAAGCATTCCCTCATGATCCCATGGTTCTTTGTGCTGCTCTATGATTCTACACCAGTGAATTTTTGGAGAACTTGTCTGTCCTTGTGAGCATGTAAGAAGGATTGTGGGAAGGCCCTGGGGGACTATCAAGCACTCAAGGGATTAAGCTGACATTCCTCACCAGCCTGAATGAAAATGGTATATGGCCTCTAATGCTTTCTCTCCCTCACAAAACTAAGCCAGCTAGACTGGATGAAAGTATCGCTACACTCATGAGTGAAAGCCAAACAGGTGTGGATGAGGAGTGGGGGGCAAACCCACGCAAGAGTCCAGGCTAACTGCAGTGACAAGTGTCCTGTGACCGCGTTCTTATCTGTGGTAGAGGGTGAGGATGGGCCTATGGAAACAGCTTCATTCCATAGCATTCCCTAGAAAACCAGACGTACCCGCCAACCATAAGACAAAACCTGGCACAGATGAACAGAGGTCCTGTGCACAGACCTGTACCATTGCTGTTTATTCAGAGATACAGGTTAGCACACACTGCCAGCAGCTTTCAGGGGTGAAGGAAGGAGCAGACATTCCCAAGATAACAGGATCATTGCTTTGCCTTGCAGAGTCACATCTGATGTAGGCCCATTCAGGACCAATAATCTTTCCCTTGTGATAGCTGGGGAAGAGGGGTGGGCTCAGCTTGTGTAACATGAGCTGATGGTTCTCAGCCCAGTCTTTAGTAAATGGGAGTCTACATGAAGAGACTTTGGACTGATAACTAACAGGCCCTCCTGTTGGTATCACTGGCACAGAGTCAATAGGTCATGGGGTAGAAATAGGGTTTTCTCTCTGTAGGGCAGGTAACACAGGGAAGGATTATGCTAGAGATACTTAACACAATAATAGATATCTCCAAGTGAATCACACAAACCTCTGAACTAGGAAGGGGGAGACGGCCTCCAGCCTGCAACTATGAGATTTCACATTCTACTGCCATTGGTTTGAAGCCGTTTAGTAGCACAAAATTCATTCAGCAAGAGAGACATTTAGTGGAATAAAGCCAGCCCTGCTAAGACAGAACAGCAGAGATCACTGCAGGGAATAGTCATGGCTTATGGACAAGTTGTGTGTTTCTCCTTGGCAGGAACTAGATCAAGCTTTGCCATGTGACGAAGCTGTCAGGATAGCACAAGGAGCAGGGACTGGTGGCTGTGGGACCTGCTGCTCAGTGTAGGACTGTGTACTTGCACACGAAGGGATAAGCTTCACGGCAGTCAGCACCAGACCACTTCTTAAATCCTGCAAAGAAAAGCAGCAGTGCAGTTACTGGTACAGATATTGCCTGTGTTAGGAGAGGCATTAAGATCACTGCACAGAAGTGTTGAGGGAGTGAAGAGATGCGAATGGAGACTAGCACTGGGGCAAGCTCCCAGGGGTGTGATATGGGGTAAGACATGTTCTGTGGAGCTGCAAATTGTGCCTGGTGCATCAGATCCTACAGTGAGGAAATGGGGTATGGATGAGACTAGCAGGAGCAGGCCCAGTGTAGTCTGGCAGCCGGATGAGTTCTGCCAGGATATTCTCAGATCAGGAGGTGAGGAAGGGTTGGACCTTGTCTAAGAAGTCAAGAAACAGGGATGCCAGAATAAGAAAAGATGTAGTTGAGGCAGAACTTCCTAGGAGCAAGGCAGCAGTGGCAGAGTATGCCCAACTAGGCTGGGAAGTGGTATGACAAGCGGCCTTGATGGAGGTGGTGGGATGTGACCAAGCATTGACCCATGTTGTGGCAAGAAAGCTTTGCCGTTCTGTGGGGGAAGCAAGGCTAATGGCAACCAGCTGTGGATGAAGGA
>NW_017728993.1:69467712-69470696 GCF_001723915.1 Gavialis gangeticus
AGGAGGTGAGGAAGGGTTGGACCTTGTCTAAGAAGTCAAGAAACAGGGATGCCAGAATAAGAAAAGATGTAGTTGAGGCAGAACTTCCTAGGAGCAAGGCAGCAGTGGCAGAGTATGCCCAACTAGGCTGGGAAGTGGTATGACAAGCGGCCTTGATGGAGGTGGTGGGATGTGACCAAGCATTGACCCATGTTGTGGCAAGAAAGCTTTGCCGTTCTGTGGGGGAAGCAAGGCTAATGGCAACCAGCTGTGGATGAAGGAAAAAGGGAGGCTTGGGATTACAGAAATTGTCACAGTGGTTCAGACCAGGACCCTTCTTATCCCTTATCTGGTATCCAGTAGCAGCCAGTGTTTTGTTTCAGAGACAAAACCCCTATTTGTGACAACGGCAGGTTCCCTCCTAGCCCTACTACTTAGAGGCTGCCTTTACCAAGACAGCTAGGGGTTTTTTTGGTGGTTGTTCTGTTTTTTTAATATTTGATCACCCCGATCTCCTCACCTGGAAGAGTGCCTGATCCCTTCTGAACATGGTTAGCCCATGGAACCCACTGACAGTACAGCACTGAGCAAAGCCTTTACCCATGCCTCCTATGCAGCATTTTCTTTCAATATTAGAACATGCCACCCCTCATTTCACTCGCTGCCTCCCTTCTGCTCATCATGCCTCATTCTAGACCATTCACTACTATTTTGTACACTCTTACACCTCCTTCTGAGGATGTAATATGTTGATATTGAGGCTGGTCATGAGGTGACCAGAACTGATGTTCATTGGTCACCAGATGTGCTGCACAAGAGGAGGCTGATCCCATCTTCTTGATATGATGAAACACTCCTGTGGATTTATGTAGCTGACTAAGTATGCCTAACCCTTGATGTTGCTCTTTTAATAGGTTTTTCAGCCCCTTTCGATATCCTACTTCCCCTAAGGCTTTAAGGGCCCTTTGAGGCCTACTTTAATATATGTAGCCATCAAGTTCTACACGTGAGACCCTGGGAACTCACAAACAGCTCTACGTAGCTCAGCTGGGATCCTGCTGGGAATTCTCCTGGGGAAGCCACCTACCACCATGCCTTACCATAATCCTGGGAGAGCTTGGCACATGATCCACTATGGCTGCCACTGGCAGAAAGCCATGAAGTGGACTTATATGTGCTTCCATCAAGCCACTTCCAGTCTTGGTTCTGCAACCAGAAAAGCATAGATTCAAAGTTACTTAGAAGGATATTTGATATTGAGGGTGCTGCTTTAATACCAGCATTAAATTTATAACATTTGCATATTAAGGAACACAATTTAAAAGCATTTAGAAGTATGGAAATGACAGGGAAGAAGGAAATTGTTTAAAGATCCTGGTGGTCGCTACAATCTCATTGTACTTAAGTCTAAAAGTCATTTGTAAAGTATCCCAAAAGCTGTCCTATCTAGCGGTCTACCTGCTATCCAACAGACATATGTCTAAATCAGCTTTAGGAATCATTGACTCTAAATGGAACATAAGGAACATGATGGAGTCCTTTCTTCCACAAGTAATGCAGCTGTCCAGCTGGTTGGAAAGGAAGAAAATAATTAAACATGAAACAGAAAAGGTCAGTGTATAGGATGTGTAACGAATAAAAAGAATGTACAATGCTAATGAACACACACCTCTCTGCAGCTGGTAGCCCATGTGCCAAAAGTCATAGTGGTGACTCTTCTTCCTCTTTCTGCACGGTCCCCAATATAATGGGGCTCCAATTCTAGTTAATGCCTTTGTACCTTCCCACAGAGCAAGCAGCAGTTGCCCTTTGAGGTACACAACTTAAACATGCCAGGGAGACTGATTGAAAGGGAATCTGTGGTTGGTAGGAGGTCTCAGAATAGAACAGTGAGTATGTAAGTTATGGTGAGGTTCTTCCAATTGTTTCTGGGTACCAGGTGAGAAAAGTTGGGCTTGTGTTTGACTGGGATAGGACTGAAGGATACTGAGTCTCTAGTGGGTGCATGATGGATGACATGCTCATGTCTGTGATTAACAGGTGATGTGTGAGCTGGAAGATGGGCCTGTGATTACCTTTTGGATGGCATGCCATGGGCAAATTTGAGGCACCACAGCCTTTGGGTGAAGCATTAATAATTCTATAAGCCATTGATAACACCCTTGAGTGAATTAAGTAGCCACTTAATCCAAGCAGACACCACGAGCCATTTTCCAAATCCCTCTGATTTTCAAAGAACCATTTAAGCACATTTAAACCTACCAACTAATTCATGCAAGAACAAGCAGGGCTCAGCTGTCTGCACCTCGCATTGTTCCTCAGAGCACCCTGCCACAAATAGTGGCCAACCCACTGGACAAGACCATATCACCTCTGAAACCCAAGATACTAAACCTGTCTCTTGCTTGCATACCTTGCCTATTCCCTAGGACTAGGCCAGAGCTGCCTGGCAGCAGCCCTCTCAAGTGTAGAGCAAGCTTCCTTGCTCAACATTTACCACTTGCATCACATACACACAGACCTGTACCATGCAACTACATGGCCCCAGTGCTCTCAGCATCACTATCACTCCATCCTCCCCCCAGTAAAAGCCCCTTTCCTCCAGAGCTCCACAGCAGGTCTCACCTAACCACAATGTGTCAGGAATTGGCATTTTACTGCTCAGTAAATCCACCTCCCGGGACGGCAGAACACAGCAAGTACATGAGCCCCCCTTCCTGCGCCCCCCACAACCCTAGGAGAAGTCTGAGGTTATCACATACCTTCTGAGAGTCATTCAGGCCAATTCACACAGGACGGGTTTGCTGATAGTATGAAATAACTTTGGCAATGTAATGCAGGTCCTTGGCCTCATGGAGACAGGGCAAATGAGCACCCTCCTTTAAAGACTGGCAATAGGCCTGAGCAATTAGAAGCAATTAGAAAAACAGAATAATTAGTCACCACCGACAGCATGGATCTCTGCCTTGTTCATAGATTTCATAGACATTAGGGCTGGAAGGGAC
>NW_017728993.1:69470707-69470919 GCF_001723915.1 Gavialis gangeticus
GACATTGGCCAGTCCATTAAGGATGGCCTCTTTAATAAACTATAAATAATGATTCTAAGATCATCCCTGGGATAGAAGTCAGGCTGATGGACCTGTAGTTTGTCAGATCAACTTTCCTCCCTTTCTTGAAGATAGGCACCACACTGGCCTTCTTCCAGTCTTTGGGCACTACACCAGAGCGCCAGGAGTTCTCAAAGATCCATGCCAGGGGC
>NW_017728993.1:69471281-69480188 GCF_001723915.1 Gavialis gangeticus
TTCCTGGTTTGCTCCCTGCAGGACCAGACCAGTGCAGAATATTCCTCCTTGGAGGTGAATCCCATCCTCCATCCTTTGTAGGCCCTTCTTTTTAGCCTCAGGAGGTCTGCTAGGTCCCTGGAGAGCCAGGGGGGGACTGCTGTGCCCTCTTGCTGCCTTTCCTCCGAGATGGACTAGACTTATCTTGTGCATTGAGGATTTCTCGCTTGAGGAGCAGACACTCTTCCTGAACTCCCGTCCCCCTAGGGTTGTGGTCCCTTAGGGCCTCACTGACAAGCCTCCTGAGCTTGTCAAAGTTAGCTTTCCTGAAGTCAAGGACTTCAGTGTTGCTGACTGACTTGCCAGCTTTGTGGCAGATGGTGAAGGTGATCAGCTGGTGGTCGCTGTCACCCAGCTTCCCATCGATCACTAGGTCGCCGATTAGGTCACCCCCAGTAGCCAGTACCAGGTCAAGCAGCACTTTACCTCTCATTGGCCCATAGACTTCTTGAGTCAGGTAGAGGTCATCCATGCACAAGAGGAAGCTTTGCGACCGCTCAGATTTTGCTGAGTGATCCTCCCACGAGATGTTCCAGGGCAGAAGAGTAGACCACAGACACTGAGTCCCACTCATGACGGTTGTCTATAGACACAACAGTCCCTGTTCCCAGGAGCTTGGGATCTTGGCTTAGAGAGGCACATGGAATGGGATGAAGAGAGGTAGGACTGAGAACCTGATGGCCACTGAAAAGCATATGCAAACTCTTTAGGAGTATATCTGACTTGCTTTAATGACATCCAGACAATGGCAATTTTGAAAGATGGCATCTTAGAGCAGCCTGTGGCAGGAAGCTTATTGTGAATAATGGTACATGGCAGCCATTTTGAAAGGGAAGAATTTAATCTGCTCAGGCCTCTGTGTCTAGTCACCTGCTATTGAAAGCAACAACCTTGTAGAAACTCTTTCATAAACCAATCAAGCTACACCTTTAAAGTTAGCTAGATTTTTGCCACTCCCTCTTTCCCCCCCATATCCACCCAGGATGGCCCAGAGCCATGTAGATGGGTGCCATACATTCATAGATGTTAGGGTCTGAAGGGACCTCAGTAGGTCATCAAGTCCAACCCCCTGCCCTGGGCAGGAAAGAGCGCTGGGGTCAGACAACCCCAGCTAGGTGCCTGTCCAGCCTCTGCTTGAAGACCCCCAAGGTAGGGGAGAGCACCACCTCCCTTGGAAGCCCATTCCAGATTCTGGCAACCCTTACCAAAGAAGTTCTTTCTAACGTCCAACCTAAATCTGCTCTCTGCCAATTTGTAGCCAGGGAGTGCCCTAGTAAACAGAGCATCAGGAGATCCTATTCCCTGATGCCCTCCCCTACTTAATTTATAGGCAGCCACAAGATCACCTCTCAGCCTTCTCTTGCGAAGACTGAAGAGATCTAGATCCCTCAGGCTCTCCTCGTAGGGCCTTGCCTGCAGGCCTCTGACCATACGAGCGGCCTCCTCTGAACCCTGTCAAGATTCTCCACATCCCTCTTGAAGTGCGGTGCCCAAAACTGGATGCTGTACTCCAACTGCGGCCTGACCAGTGCCACATAGAGGGGAAGCATCACCTCCCTGGACCATGTTGTAAGCACACTGGTGTCCTTGGAGACAGGGCTGTTCCAGGTTATCAAACAGACACACTTAAATGGAATATCACTAAACTGGGACACTCTTTGGGTTGACTAAGAACAGGACAGTCAGAGGGACTGAGTCCCTAGCCTTGGAGCAACTGCTCTTGGATAGAAGATTCTTACCTCAGCATCTGCCCAGCTCTGCTGACTCTGGAAGTACCTGAAGCAGCTGGTTTTGGAGTATTACCATCCAGGAAGGCAGCTGAATAGCTCTGCATTCAAAAACAGAAACATCAGGTTACCTATACTACACCTTGCCACCATTTGTGCCTTGTACTGCAAAATTAACCTGCAGCTATCAACCTCAGCTTGACTGGAAGCCCTCTGAGCATACCCATGGCCTTGCTCCATGTTTACATACCGTCAAGAGGCACTGCAGGAACTTGCCTCCCTCTCAACAGTCTCAGCAGCTGAGACCATTTTCCCCCAGCTCCCCCAAATACAAGCAAAACAAGACAACCCTTGTAGTTTTTTTCCAGTACAGGTGAATGCTTGTGCTGCAGCGGTGGCTAGAAACACCTCCTAATGTAACTGGGAAGAAGACGGAGCCTACTGACACATCCATAAAGAGTGGATGACTCAAGAAGTTACAGTCTGCTTACTTAACAGAGCCGGTCTATCTACTGCTCCACAGCAGGCCTGTGGAGAGAGTAAGATTCTGGATCTTTGTCTTCAAAATAAGTCAAGACTAAAACTCAACTCTGACTAAAACCTCAACTCTCCTTCCCCTTCTTCACAGCAAGCATGCCCTTCAGGAGCACAACAATGCAGAGGACCCAGCCAATGTGAAGTGGTGACAAAGCTGAAGAGTTAACACGTGCCAGAAGGGAGAAAAAGCAGGCTTCACAACCTCCAAACTACCAAGCAGGATTAGCCTCTAGTGGGCTACACTCCCTGAGCAGCTGATGGCAGAGACCTCCACAACATGCCCTGTGGGGAAACTGGGGTAATACACTTTATCCCAGGACAATCTGCTTGGAAGCACAAAGGAGGGAGGAGCAGTTTGAACACCGCCATGAAAAGACAGTGGTGGTTTCTTTTTTGTGGGGAGAATGTAATATTGCCTGAGCTTTCCAGCAACAAGCACCTTGCAAATGTGCAATAACCAATGAGTTGCAGCAATTTCTTACAGCTTTTATAGTGACCACAAATGCAATGCCCCAACTGTACCAAACCAGTATCTCAAGCAGTCTGTGCCTTCTGGACAGTTCCCATTCCAAGAAAGGTTTAATTTGTTTGACAACTGAGTAGTTTATTAACTCTAAGGTTGGGGCAGTTCTCTACATATTCTAACATTAACCCAGGTTCTTGATACTCCTGTTTTGAGTCAACTCGTGCCTCCCCATCCAACCTGCTGCTTGTTTTTCTGCAGGAGGGGCCCAACCTGAATTTACTTATATACAAGGTCACATTCAAAGCAGTTGCAGAGGCAGCATCTCAGTAAAAGGTATCTTTTCCTCCTTCAGAGCTTCCCCATGTGGTGCAACACACTGAGAAGACCACATCCTACCCTAAGATGGAGCAGTGGGGTTGAGTGCTGGAGGGCAATACATGGGTCCAAAGGAAGGACTTTTCTGCCCTACACCACACTGCCTGTGCCATGCCTTCACCTGCTGCTATCTGAAGGGCAGCACTGTGGGAGCTGTGCCCTTACATGTTCACATCCCTTGCCTCATCCTAGAATCCACCCCTGGGGCTGCAAGCAGACCTTGTCCACACAGCATCAGGGCCCTCTTCATCCCCATGATGCATGCATGCATTAGTAACTGGACAGTTCAAGTGCTTTCATGTGACTATTTCCTCTGCATGCTCCCAGACCATGGCTCCAGCTTCCACAGCCAACGCAATATCAGCATTTGGAGGCTCAGCTTGCCAAATAAAAACTGAGGTTCTCTTTCTCCCACATTCAACAGGTTTGAGGGCGATCACACCTCTTGTGGGGACACGGCCTGAATATTATAGAGCTTCCTGCAACTTCCTAAGCTGGAGTTTAAAGAGAGGCCTTGATGGCTTCAGCAAGGCCTCTCACAGCTAGGCTCAGGTAACCCAGATCAGTCTGGCATGCAGCACTGGCATGGACCAATCTGTGAAGCTTGTCTGGTGCATGGGTGTCGGGGGACTGCTGAACCCATTATAGCTCTCAGTGCATTCAGGGAGCTAGTTATCACCAGGTATCTGGGTTTTCCATTTGCCATGGAAAACCACAGAAAAATCTACATTTTCTCTTTTTAAGGAGAAAAATGCAGGAAATGGCAGGTTTACCCTTGCAGACTGGCAAGGGACTGGGGGGAGCAGGAGAGGGTGATCAGGCAGGGGGTGCCATGGGTATGTGGGCATGCACGTGGTGGCCAGGCAGCCTGGACAGCAGCTCCTGTAGCTCCCCCACAGGTAAGTTGGAGGGTTGGGTACTGAGGGCCCCACAGTGAGGGAGGGAGTTGGGCAGGGCTGAGGCTGCTATCCAGCTTGGCAGTGCATGGGGCCTGGAGCTTGGGCCCAGGGCCGCAATGCATGGCTGCAGAATCTGGGCGGGGAGCGGGATGGAGCCACGGGCGGGTCATCCAGGGGGCAGTGGAGAGGCTGGCTCCCCTCTGCTGCGCGCAGTCCCAGAGGGGCACGTGTCCCCCATATTTGTGCACAGGGCAGAGGTGGATATGGGCTCCCTGCCCTGCTGCCCTCTCCTGGGGCAGGACCCGGCACAGCAGGGCTGAGCAGGGCAGGGAGCCTCGGGCTGCTGCCAGAAGTCCCACACTGCTGTGGTGAGGCATGCCCTGCCCACTTTGCAACAGCAAAGGTGGTGGCATGGAGCTGTGCCCCAAGCTGCTGCCTGGCAAGCAAGGAGTACCTCACTATGGCAGCACAGGGATCCTGGCAGTGGCACTGAGCCTCCCTGCCCCACTGTGTCCTGCTGTGCTGGGTCCCACCCATTGGGCCGCAGAAGCCCCCAGTGGGGAGGGCAGCAGGGCAGGGAGCCCCAAGCTCATAGCGGGCAGCCTGCATCTGCCCCCACCCCATGGGCTCCACTCCAGCTGTGCAGCCTGTGGGGGATGGGGAGCTGGGCTCCAGGCTCTGCTCCGGCTACAGCAGCCGCCACCTCCCACAGGCAGCCACCAGGACTCAGGCACTGCTGGGGGGAGCAGGGAGCTGTGGACCTGGGTCCCCAGCCCCATAGCACTAGCAGCTGGGGCCCCCTCCAGCAGGGCTGGTAGGATGGGAGGTTGTGGTTGGGGAGTGAGTGGCACGAGCAGGACCAGGAGGCTGTGGGTCGGGAGTGAGGGGTACCAGCAGGGCCGGGGGGGCTGTGGGTGGGGAGTGAGGTGCACTGCATGGGCAGGGGCAGCACACCGGCATATCAAGGCTGCTTAGAGCCACAAAGCTGTAGGGGGGACAACTGCAGCTGGACCAGCATCCTGGTGAGTGAAGGGGGCAGGGAGAACTCTGATTTTTCATGATAAAAAACCCAAAATCAAACACCAAAATGTATCGACATTTAGAATTTATTATATTATAGTGATTGAGGTACCAGTAGGCTTTCAGGTTACTTTAAAATTGTAAATATATCAATAAAACATTGTGTTCAACTGATACCTATATATAATGGTGTTTCATTTTAATTGTGGGAAAACATGGATTTGAGGGGGTTTTTTAAATCAGATAATCGGGGGGGGGGGTTAAATCAGAGAATTTGTGATTTTTAAGCAGAAAAGATAGGATTCCTGGTTATTACCATCTGGCATTTGACTAACATGCACAGCATGAGTCACTGGTAGGAGTCTCCTCTTCCATACCCAAGACATCAGATCCCAAGCACCTCCTCATGGACAATGGAGCACAGTATGCCAACCGAGACACTTTCTACAAGTGGGATGATGGCAGCCAGGGATACCATTCTCAACCCCCCAGCCCAAAGCTGATTGAAGCCTCCTCCACACAGGTTGGGACCGGTGTCCTCCCTGAATTTTGGGGTATTGGGAAATTCTTGAAATGACATGCACTGTCCCTTGTTTACCCGCTGGCACAAGTCATGAGGCATTTGCCAAGGGGAGATGTGTCTCCTGCTGCATTTCTTCCTAGTACATCAGTTAGGGGAGATCAAGAGTGATGTTTGAAAAACCAGTTCTGCAGGCCTATAGCTCATGTACCTGGGGCTCAAGGCCTGAAGCTTAAACCCCAGGAGAATGGCCCAGGAAGGCTGATACTGATGTGCAGATACTGAAGCATGCCCACTCGCTGGGTGAGGATGCAGATTCGTTAGTTCTGGTTGCAAGCAAAGTGCATTCCCTGAGGCAGCACCCAGTACAGTCCTTGAATCACAGGGGTCTTTACAAGGGGAACACTGGGGCACAGAATGGCAATGTGACTTAATCAAGGTCACACAGGAGGCCATTGGCAGAGCCAGGAATAGAGCCCAGGTCTCCCGTATCCCAGGTTCATTCTTTCACCACTAGACCCAACTACCTGCCAACAGGACTGATGGGAGCATGAGGGAAAAAGCAATGAAAGGGAACTCAACCTCATGCCCAAGCCTAGCCAAGAAAAGAGACTCACCAGTGAGTTTCCCAGGGCCTGGGCAGCTCAGCAGCAGCAGAAGCGCAACTGTTTCTAACAGCAACATCCTTCTTCCCAACTGCTTCCTGGAAAAGCCAACGGGAAGTCATCATTAAAGGCTCTGAGGCCTTTGCTGGGGTGGAAACGACCTGGAGCTGGCAATCTATTATACAGAAGGCACAATACCCCCCTCCCTGGGAACACCATTTGCATCATGTAGTTGAAGAACAGATTAAAGGTGAGACAAATGTTTTAGCTTCTTCTGGGCATGGAGCTCTCTCTGCTACCCCAGAATTAGACCCTGGGCACCTTACACATAGGTGCCACCATGACTATCATCTTGCAGTTGTGTCAGTGAAGACAGACGCCTGTAAGCTCTTTTGTCAGTGCAGTGTTTTGCCTTCTCTCAGGACCTGTAGGGCTAGAGGCTTCTCCTCTTGTGAATACGTGAAGAAAAGGTCACTCTTGCTGTGAGCCCACCTCACAGCTCTAATAACATTTATCAGGTCTAAATGGGGCTGTCTCCTTAAAGAAATAGCATCAAAAGAGTGGAGAGCTAGAACTGACTGCTATCTTGATAGGTTGGAAAATCATCTCCACCCCTCAAAGCCATCCCACATTGCACCTGACTGCATCTCTGCTCTCATCCCACTGCTCTGCTCCTCTACAAATCTTAACAGTGCCCCCTCTTGCCACTTTCTCCCAATCTCAGCTTCCCCCCCTGTCCTGCCGCTTCCCCAGCCTGGAAGCCATTCCCCAACCTCCTCCTTCCCCTCCTACCTGGGACAGTTTCCAGCTCTGATTTCTCCTATGTATTACGAGGCAACTCTGACATTCTCCCTAAGCACATTCAGCAGCGTTTCCAGTGACATTCAGTGGCACTGGGTATCTAGCTCTGGTTCTCCATTGGAGGCTTCCCATAGCCACAGACTAAGCCATGCTGACTGGCACTAGTCCACTTTGGCTGGCTGGGATTCAGAAGAGAGAAGCTCAGCTCTTAGAGGGATACTTGGAAGGACAGTATTTATTTTCTGCCAGCTTCCAAGGGGCATAAAGATCACTGGGGTCCTTCCAGAGGTGGCCATTTAAACAAAGGAAGAAAGTTTAAAGCACAGCTGCAAATTCCTTCATTGCGAGTCCAAAGGACTGGCCTAAAAACCAATGCCCACAACAAATGAGACTCAGCCAGACTTTCATGAACCAAAGTAGGAGAAAACCTTCAGAGAGACCAAGTAGTCATGGACTTCAGCTAGATGCACTTGCTGAGCCCCTGTGAAGGACCCAGCCAGCCTCTGGATTTGCACTATAGCCATGTGTTTAATATCACTTTTACCTGTTTTATGATGATCAGCAGTAGCAACTTCTTCAAGATCCCCAAGGTGGGCAAGGAGTATGAGTGCTCCTATATATCTACGCCATGCAACTGGAGCCAATCTGTCAAGAATCAATAACTCTGGCCATAAAAACTGTAATTACAACTCATAATTCCCCCCTCATGGCAATCAGCAGACTCTTGCCTGTTTGTTTTAGATGTTACTCCAGAAGCATGAGGAAGGGCCTCGCCTAGTTCGTCAACACCTACATCGGGTGGCTAAAAATATTTCCCAAAAGGTAAATAAAGTGTTTTATGAAGAATGTGGGCTCCACCACCAACTAGTTAACACCTATAGATCATTTGACCAGGTCAGGACAGTGGCCTACGCCCACATTATAACCAGATGCTGCTGAGTAGGCTCTAGCAAACACCTAAGGCAAAGCTTTGCAGTTCTAGTGAATTTCCCACCCTGACACCCACTCACAAACAGCCCCACACTGCAGGCACAGCTGCTGTTGACACAGGATTTGGACCCAGCACCTATACCTTTGTTCCGGGTGGGCACAACCCTCAGACCGACCACCCCCCCTGCCAGTCAACAATACGGGAATTTACTGATACGGAGTAAGAACAAAAAAACAATACAAACAATTCTATATCTACCAATCCTAGGGGTGTCATCAAAGTGCATCTGGTCAAGATGCAGGCTCCACTTTGAGGCTGTTTCTTAGGTGTCAACAGTCTGGAGGTGGGATGCCAAGGCCCACAGCCCCCCTCCAATGGGGTGAATGAGATGGGCTGTCGGTATGCCCTCGGTCCATGGGGACTTCAGGGACTCCCGGGGGACAGGGATGGGGATAGGGACCCCTCTCAAGGAGCAAAGCAAGGAGGGATGGGACAAAGGGAGGGATGGGAGGGACAAAAGGAGGCACAGGGCGGACAAGAAAGACCCTTTATTAATCTCAAGTCTCTGCTTTTGTATTCTCCTTCCCCCTTAATGACTCCTGATGACTCTTCATTCATGGCTATCTTTGGTTGGCTCCTCTGTGTGGTCATACGTTCACGCAGCCTTCCGGGCCTTTTCCTAATTTGGTCGGGAAAAAATGGGACTTAGGCTCTCCTGCTCTCTGAGGCCTTGTTGCTGGTGTCACTTATCTTGTGTTATGGGACAGTATGGTACATACTTCCTTTGGCTCCCAGGCTCTGTGTCCTTGTTGGCCTTGTTGTGCTAGACAGCCCATCTACTTTCAGGGACATGAGAAGCTGCATGTGCGTCTCCCAAGCTCTTTAGAAATCCATTTAACCCCTGCTGCCCATCTTGACCCCTTATAATGTATATATCTATATGCAACGGGCTAGCTGGCAGTGACCTAGCCCAGGGGTTTTGTAAGG
>NW_017728993.1:69485188-69498743 GCF_001723915.1 Gavialis gangeticus
TGAGGCCGGGCAGCTTAACATGAGGCCAGGGCTCTGGGAAGGTCAAGCCCCCTAGCAGGCTGAAGCAGTGCTACCAGTGGTGGCTGTGGCAGCGTTCCTGCCTACCACGTGGGAGATCTGGGTTTACGTCCCAGCTGAGGTGACTTGGGGTGAGTGAGATAACAAGAAGCAAATCTTCTTGCAGTGGAAAGGGGCCATTGTGTTTCCCCACCCCTTTCTCCCCCTCCAGGGACCAAGGCCCTATATTTCCTTGTCATTTGACATTTTGCATTTTGTGCCTTTTTATATTTCACCAACCCCTGTTGTTTGTTCTGCTGTTTGTGTTTTATATTTTGTTAACCCTGTTTTTTGTCAGTGATTCTAAGGGACTAACCTTTGTTGAATCCTGCCCGCTTGGGGCATCGTAGTGTCCACTATACCCTCTGATTTATGCCTGTTATGTTCCCAGTATTAAAAGGTATATGGTTAAGTCCCCATTGGTGGTCTGGCTGTGCTCTATAGGGGGAAGAGAGTCCCTACACCTCCCACAGCGCTCGTGCACCTGCTTTGATCCCTTCAGTTGGAGAGGGGGTACCTCTTGGAGTACCACCCGGGTTACATATACCTATAAGCTAATTCCCAAAAAACAGGCCTTTAAATGCTGTTTCTAAGCCAACAGCTGCCTGTGGGCCTTATCTGTCATGTTCAAGCATAAAAAGGAGAGCTGAGGCCTTTGGTTTCATTCAGTCATGCTCCCTGCTGCTTTCCTACTTTACAGCTTCTCCAGGTCCTCCAGGCCAGGACGCTGCAGTGCACAGCCCTCCATGCCTACCTGCAGGGCACATACACACACAAACACTGACCGACTCTGCATTAGCAACCCCCTCTCCCACTTCTAGCTTCCCTGGAGGAGCTTCCAACTGATGGAGCAAAATCCACGTCCCACAACCCATCCCACTTTGGGGCTCCAAACCGCAGGTGAGAGTCCGGCTCATCTCTGCTCAGCACCAAACACCAACTCCCAAACAGCAGGGCTGTGTGAAACAGCACTGTTCCATTTTGACTTGAGTTTTGATGGAGCAGCATGTTGTTTCAAATTTCGTTTCGATTCAAAACTGTTCTGTTTCGTTTTGTTGAAACAGTTTTGCTGTTTTGACGTTTCGCCCATAGGCTTTAATGGGGAAGCTCGAAACAGCCTATAACTTTGTCATTTCTGGCCTGATTTGGATGAACCTTGTAGGAATCGTAGCCCTTCTGAGGGCATGAAGCCTGCCACGTTTCAAGGAGATAGGTGGAGGGGTTTCAAGGAAGCTGCACCTCAATGTCTTGAAAGCAAAAAAACCTCATGTCACGTGTACGTGTTAAGCCACAGAGGGGTCAAAACCGCAGGCCTGCTAGCCCCTGCTGAGGCCACAAAGCCTGCCAGCTTTCAAAGAGATAGGTGCAGAGGGAGTCTGGGTTTTGGGGCCCTGCACCTCTAGCTGCTGACAGTCAAAACTTGCAACGTGTGGGAGATGCTGCATGTGTGTTAAGGTGAGCCCTCACTCAACTGACACTGAGGCAGAAAGCAGGGCAGGTCAAACAATGCTGCCTTCGATGTAGTTTTTCCATCCCTCCCCCAGAGCACTGGGATTGGAAGAGACCTCAGGAAAGGATGACAGTCACAGGCCAGCTACACAGTCAATAATGAGAGCAGTTCCCCCCCACCCCAACTCCCTCCCTCTCATTAGTTTAGTTTCTGTTTCCCTGCAGGCAAGCCCAGCTTTAGCTGCGAACTGCGAAACTTTCTAAATGTTTCTACTTGCCTCATTTCATTTTGAGGCTGATTTGAAGCTTTCTGTTTAGTTTCGGTTTTGCTGTTTCGAGCTCGAAACGAGTTAAAACAGCATTGAAACAAAACTGCTGGCAAAATTTCACACAGCCCTACCAGACAGCAGCAGTCCAAAGGGCCTGCTGGCCTGCTTTGCTAGAAGCTTCTTGCAGGCTGTAGCTGTCCCTCCCCAGCCTGCTCCACTCCCAACGCACCAGCGCTCACCTCCGAGCGCTGACAGACTCTTTGCCTCTGCCTATGCTGCAGCCAGAAGCTTTCCCTTCCCCTTTTTCAATCCTACCCCTTATGACTGCTCTGCTGGAAAGAGTGCCAGCCTTTCCTGCTCTCTCTGTCCCAGGGTTTCCCTCCCTCTCAGCTCTTTCCAGCCCCCTCTTGCAGCCAATGTAAGCCTTGTCCTGTCAGCTCGTCTCCACTGCTCCCTCAAAGCCATCGCCTCCATCCAGAGCACAAGCATGGGGGTGCCCTGCCCCTGCCGGGGATGCTCCTCCTCTCCCATCAGTGCAGGCCTCAAGCACTTCTCCCCAGGCTGCTCTCCCTTCTCCTGGCTCAGGCATATTCTAGGAACACAACTCTGTCCTGCCAGCCCCAGCATCAATGTGGTAGAGCTCCAGGTAACCCTAACAGGCCTGGAGCTGGGAGGGGTGTTTTGTTTGTTTGTTTGGGGTTTTTTTAGAAAAATATATAAGGTTATATATCTCTATGCTCCTAGTATCACACCACAAAGAAAAACCATAACCCATTACAATAACCAGACCCGCGCTCCCATGCACCAGTACAAAGGCCTGCTGGCAACCCAAAACCATTACAATATCCGCACCCGTGCACCCCACACAGAAATGCTGGTCCCTCAGACCAGGAAACCCATCCCCTTCATCCCCACCCCATATTGCAGGGTCACAGACTCAGTTCACTTGTTGTCCATGTTGCTGCTGCTCCAGCTCCTGCTGGAGGACTCACTGCTGCTGTCACTGTCACTGTCCTCAGTGCCATTTCTCTCTTCCTCGCTCTCACAGCTGCCTTCCCTGCTAGCGGGCTAGTTGGAAGATCCTGTGCCAAGTGTCTCTGTGCCAGCTGGTTTTGGCCACGTCCTCTCCATCCTCCACTACCAATTTCTGGTAGCAGGTCTGGAGTTCACTCAGAGCCATTTTCACACAGTCTACACCTCTACGTCCATGTGTCTCAGGAGGTTCCTGGCTTTCCACAGGGCGCTCCCGACGCAGGATGCAAACGGTTTCCCCTGGTGTTTGGCGAGGTGCCTGTACAGCGCCACCTCTCTGGTCAGCCGGCTGGCACCAGGCATCGCTTTGCAGAGCTGCTTCACCCTGTTGCGCACCCCCTTGGCACAGGTGCGGAGCTGGAGGAGGTGGTCGATTGTCTCCGTGGCAGTTGGGCCACGGGCAGCTGGGTCTCCCCAACTGTCCCTCTCTATGCCTCCGGGCCCGCACTGGCAGGGCTCAGTGGGCTATCAGCCAGTTCAGGTGCCTGTGATCTCTGCAGAGGTCCTTGTGGTCAATGCACTCCCACACGGCCTGGCACACATCGCCCAGGAGCAGGTCCATGGGCTACATGATGTCCCTCAGCCTGGGCTGTTGCTCTTGCATGTAAGAGCCTGGTAATGGCCACGTTGCAGTCATTCTTTTATAGGCATCCTCCTGTCCTCCCAGTCACCCTGAACCTGGGGTGGGGTCTGTCCTTCCCTCTCTAAGGGCAGGGAGGGCCAAGTCTGTCGCACACAAAGCAAAGATGCAAGCAGAGCTCCATGAAGGGCTATGGGTGGACACGGAGCCTGTGGCTGCCAGGGACCGTGCCACCAGTCAAGGTCTCCATTGGCTCAGTCCCAAGGAAGGAGAGCCAGGCTAATGAGGACGCAGGCAGGAGCTGTGATACAAAGTTGGAGGCATGTTAGCTGGGATGAGCATGAGGGCTCAGGAGTCCACTCCCTTCCCTTGTCCTAGTTGTGGTCACCAGAGCTTTGGGGAAAGTCAGGCAGAATAGAGGTCCCCATCACCTGTCCGTCTAAGGGTTTCTCCACCTCAGGAAATGCCTTCAGGCCACAGCTTCTATCCCAGGGCAGCTGTGATCACTCCCCCCATGCTACGCTGGAGGAGACTGATGACTCTGAAACTCATGCCAAGCTAGGACCTACTCACAAAAGTTAAAGTACAAAATACTGATGCTAACTGCATAGTGCAAGAGGATGCGAATTCATGGCTAGGTCAAAATAATGAGAGATCGCTTCCAGCTTATCTTACTATATTCATGATATGATTTTAAGCAGGCTCCTAGTGTTACGTACCGGACAAGTGTAAAATATACAACCTTGATTAATTAGTATGGTAAATATTTCTCTTGCAATTAACTCATGTTATGTACAGGAAGAGTCATTCTCCATATGCAACAGATGTCTCCTCCTTATTTACTTCTATTTTGTCTAGTGGTTCCTTTGATTTTCCAAGGACACTCCCCAAAAACTTGTGCGTTTCCTGGTTGTTAATCAGTTTCTTGATACATTCCAAACTGAGTAGAAATGGATAACCACTTGTCACTGAGGAAGGTCAGTCATTCAAATTGAAACTTTCTGATAACCAATAATGAGCAGTTTGATTAACAGGATTTTCTTGTCAAATACTGCTTGGGACTCTCTCTTGATTAACACAACTACAAGAATGCTTTGAAGATGCTGAACTACGGGTATAAGAAAGAAGTGGAACAGCTAACAGGGCGCACTTCAAGAATGAAAGACAAGAACTGCTGACAAGAAACACTGCTGTGCCCCAGCCATTTTGAGAAGCTGGAAGAAACAGACCATCTCTTGCCATCTGTTTGGTGTTAAATCATTACCTTGTAGTTAATTATTGGACTTTGCTTTGGTTTAGACTCACTTGACATTGAATACTTGTAGTAAATACTACTCATTCCATCCAGGAAGAGCACACACCAACTGCAGAGACTTCCTCAGCCTGGCGAAGGGTTTTTGAACCCGAAGCTGGCTAAAACATTTTTCCCAACTATTTAAGGTGGTCTAATAAAAGATATCAGATTCACCCAAAGAACCTTGTCTGCCTGTAGTAAATAAAGCCTTTCTGTCACTTGTTGAATGAGGTGTTGTGTCAAACACTTAAAAACCTAGGATTCCAGACTAGCCTATTTACTAACAGGGCCTGTGCCAAACTGCAGGTTTCTTGGAAAGCCAGCAAAGAGCTCCCACGCCAGCCATAGCTGCACTTGGCCAGGGGAGCCACCTCCGCTGGAGGTCAGGATCAGCGTTCAGTGGTGCTTGCTCCTGCTGGGCCTTGGCTGTATGCAGGCTTCACATAGGGCCTTTAAGTAAATCAGTCTACCCTAAGTGCCTCTGCTATTCACATACCTATCCCTGGAAGGCACAAAGGCTTCCTGCCCTGTTCACCTGCCTCCTGCAGAGCCCCAAGTGCTGAGCCTTTCCTCTTCAGACAAGTGCTTACAGTCTCCTTTTCTAGCTCATAGGACTGGCAGCTATGGAAGCCATATCTTAGCTGCTAAGGAACCGGCTGATCATTGTGGCTCTCTCCGCATCCCAGGACTGATCAGGCAAGTCTCCTTTCCCCCAGTGTGCAGTGCAGCAGCAGGCTGTAGACCAGTAAAACTGCCTTTGCTCTGTGTGTGGCAGACTCATTTAGCAAAGGCCAGCTCCTGAAGCCTCAATCTGGTGAGTGAGTGAGCAGGTGATGGTTAGGCACAGTGAGAGACCAGAGATGGGGGATTAGTCACAATAGGTAACAGTCTTCATCTCCCAGCCTCCATCTCAATGGACTCCCCTCAAGGAGTAGTTCTCTTGCCCCTACAAAGGAAGCTCTCCAAGGGGAAGGGGCAGAATGAGCCCAAGTAAACACCGTTTCCTGTCCCCTGAGCTGGGGTATTCAGGAAGGGCAGACCAAGTAGGAGAACCTTATCCAGCAAGAACTTTGTCTGTAGTCACCGGAGGCGTGTTCCCAACTCCTCCTCCTCGAGAACGCTTCATAGAGCATGATGGATCCTTTCATGCACGTCCCTTCACGCTCACCTGGTGAATGCCCTCTTCTTGCTGTGACCCTTGTCCTCCCCAGCCCATCCTGTTTGCCTGACTCACTCTTGCCATCACTACTCAAAGTATAGCGTGAGACTCCTTGACAGGCCCCACCTACTGTGTTGTCTGTGGCACCCAGCACAAACACAACTACAGCCCTGGTGACTCTCTAGGGCAGGGGTAGGCAACGTTTTTTGGCCGGAGTGCCGAAGAAACCACAATGTCTACCCTGAAGGTGCTGGAGTGCCAGCATGCCAGAAAAACAAAATGAGGGCAGGGCATACGTGACAGGATGCCCTGCATATTAGTATAGTTAATAATCATAAATGTTGCCTTTCTAAATTGTAAACCTGGTGACAATAAATAAAACTTCTGATACTACCCTTGATCCACAACACCCCCCAGCCCTGCTCGTACCCCTTGCCCCCCACCCAAAGCCCCTGCCTGCCCCCCTGCCCTGCTGGAGGGGACCCCCAGCTGCCAGGGCCATGGGGCCAGGGACCCAGGTCCAGAGCTCCCTGCCCCCAACAGAAGGCAGCAGCTGCTGCAGCAGGAGTATGAGCCGGCTCCCCCACTACTGCAGCCTGCTGTGGGCTCAGGTGGGGAGTGGGACCAGCTCCTGGCAGCAGCACGCACTCCCGGGGGCCAGAGGAGGGACCAGCACTCCCCAGATCTGTGTCAGCGGCAGAGTGGGTGCACACTGTGGGCTCGTGCTCCGCACCGCGCTGCCCTCTCCCACCGGCTCTGCAGAGCAGTGTGTGCAACCCAACACGGCAGGGCACAGCAGGGAGGCACACAAAAGCTGCCTGCTGTTCTGAGCTCCCCACAGCCCTGGCCACACTTCCTTTGCAGGCAGGGGCAGCAGCGCGGGGCACAACATTGCACTGCTGCCCATGCTGCCCCTGTGCACACAGGGGAAGTGTGACCAGGGCAGCGCAGAGCTTGCAGCGGCCAGCAGCTTTCGTGCACCTCCCCACTGTGTCCTGCCATGCCGGGTTCCACACGCTGCTCTGCAGAGCTGGCAGGGGAGGGCAGCATCGCCAGCACCTGCTGCCTCCCCGGAGCCAAGGCTGGGGGGCAGCTGAAGATGGGGCCAGGCCAGGAGGCAGCAGCTGTTTGCAGTCTCCCAACTGCAGCCAGCCCAAGCTCTGGGTAGCTGCTGCCAGCCATGGTGCCCGGGCTGCTTGCAGCAGGGCTTGCAGCCTTCCAGCCGCTTGCTGGGAGCAGTCCGGGTTCTGTGGCTGGCAGCAGCTGCCTAGAGCCCAGACTGGTGGTCATGTGCCAAGCAAAAGGCATGCATGCCGGGTGTTGCTGATCTCTGCTCTAGGGTCCTGGGTGCATAGCATGCCCTGCATTGGCAGAACCTGGTCCTCTCCATGTACTCTACCACAGCATGGGTATCAGGGCCAAAGGGAAGGGAGGCAGATCTGACCCACTTCATATCCCCCTCCCCCATCCCCCACATCCGCTCCGCTCTGGCCTGCTTTTACAACTCCCCAGACAGGGCACCGTACCTTTGAGACCAGCTGTGTTTCTAGGTCTCAGATTAATTATGGAAGAGCACGTGCAAGAGCAACAACTGTAGAGCTGACTCAAATTGCAGAGATGAGCTTCAGCAGGAAGGAAAACAGTCATCTACTATATCATTCACCAGTGCCATGCAGACCTGAACAACCACTCACCTGGGAATTTCTCAACCCACCACCTGCGGTTATCCAGGATCAGGAGCAGGCAGCTAAGAGGTGATCAGCTCCATTTTCGTGTGCTGGTCTCACCCTAATTACTTAAAGCTCATTGGTTTAGGGCCTGAAACAGAAAGGTTTAACCCAGTGATTTTCAACCTTGGGTATTATACTCAAGGCATCTACCAGCAGACAAAAGGCACCCCTCAGAAAATGTCAGCTCTTTTCCACTTGCTTTTTGACTACTGAAAATTAATAGAGCAATTCATCAAATCCTAGGGATGACTTATACCATCTTTATGGGTGGTGGATTGATTTGTTTAGTAGTTTCACCATAGCTTAAGACAAAGGGTTACATATTGCCAGCTAAATATTTGCTAGACCTTGTCATGGTGACAACCCCACCTTCCCTAAACAGATGAACACTGGAACAGAACCTCCCTTCTCAATCTACCGAGATGCAAATTTGTTCTGAAGAGCCTGCGCCCTAATGGGCACAACAAAGCACAACTCAGCATGCACTCGTTTCCTGGAGATCAAAGTGTCAGTGACCATTAGGGTGCTAAACTGATGCTTAGAACAAAACTGAAGTTGAGGAAAGGTGAAAAACTCAGAGGTTTCCAGGCACCATCTCAATCACACTTCTTGAATGGTCTTGAAAGATCAGCTTACTGTGAACCCTCCAGAGAAAAGGTACTGGCATTAATGGACCCAACTGTGGGGAGCTTTAATCTTTGCTGCTGGATGGTAACCAGAGTGGGAGGTTCCCCAGGAAGAGAAGGCAACTCAAAAGCAGAGAGTGGAGCCAAACATAGGGAGGCATTCTCAGGAGTTGAGCAAGTGGTGGGAGAGGCCAAAGGCCTTACTGAAGTCTCAAGCAAAGGTTAAGTGACCCCCATGGTTAACAACACTCTCCTAACCCTTGGACTCAGACCTCTTCTCACCCTTCCCAGCACCACTTAGAGCCCTGCCCCAAGCCCCTTAAGCTCAAATGACTTGAGGGCACCCTCTTTGAAAGCATGACATGGAGGTCACTTCCCATGTCCTTCCCACAAGCACACTCTTCCACGTGACCAGCTTATCTCTCAGAGCAGAGCTTACCTGTCTTCCCAGTTTCAGAAACTTCCATAGGAGCCCAACACTGGGCTGCACTGAATATCCCAGGCAATGCGCATTTTTATTTACATTTCTTTCTGGTTGATTAAAGTGGAGGGTTTTATGCCTCGTTCCACTTATTCCTTAACAAATTTGGTTAGTTACTGCCCAATAGTGGCCAAGATCAAAGTTTCCTGCTGCAGGCCCCACTGATACAAGAAACTTTAGTTTCAGTAACAAATATCCAGGTGCTACAGCAGCATAAATGATATTATTGTATTTGCTGAAAAACTATGGTACACTGAAAAAATATGCAAATAAGTCTGAAAACACGTCTTATTTAATTTATATTGGTCACTGTAACTCTCCAGTGAATGAGTGAGAATTGAGTTATCAAAGTTGAAGCATTTCTTTATTTTGAGGCAAGCAGTCATAAGAGCAAACCCAGAAGTCAGATAAGACTCCCTGAGAGTGACCTGAGTTTTGCATATGCTGCATCAATTAGCTGCCTCAAAAGTTATCGTACATTTTGAACACTTTCACTGTTATTGACAGTACATCATACAAGGGTTGAAATTATCCTATAAATACAATAATTATATACCTGATAACACTGTGCTACGGGAGTTCTTCAGATCCTCAGAGGCCCTATCCTGAAAGTCTGACAGTTACTAAAGACAAGTAGCTCTGGTTATGCCCAGCATAACAAGGGTGACCAACCAGCCTGCCACCCTAAGGTTTTGCTTTAGAATCCCTAGCTTTTAAATAGAAGCAATTGACTGTGAAGAGCACAAGGAGTCAAGCAAAAATGCAGCCCCACAGGTGAACAAAATGGCATTATACAAAGAAGATGGCCCGTTGTTTCAGCAGTCATGAACCTCATGCCAGGAGTGCAGTACCATCCTGGTCACCACCCCAGGCTCCCTTCTGAAGTTATTCCAGGATGGCACTTTGTCTTGGTGGCACTGATGATTCTTGCATCTCTCATACAAGGATGTGAGATTAAGCAGTCAGGGCATCAACACCCATAAATAAAAGAACCTGTGTGAAGTGTAGTGTGATGGTCCCAGATTGTGCTTTCTAATTCCATGCAAGGGAAAGACCCCAGACATCTCCCCTGCATCACGTCTCTCTTACCACATTTTCTATAGATCATCAAGGTGATGTCCCTGCAGAAGCTGGGCTGGCAGGTAGGCCTATTTATCCCTTTTCCCTCCCAACTCCTACTGAAGCTACTTGGGAAACAAGGGAACAGCACTCCACCCAGACGGGGATCTCCAGAGGCAGCTGACTTTCTCTAGGGTGCCTGGGAGCAAAGGGACTTCACAGGCCCACAGACCCATGCTGATCCTTTAACTCCTGTTCAGCTCGGATGAGCCCCATAGCTTGTTCTGCAATGGTGGCAATTCCCTTCCTAACAGAACAGCTCAAAACAAGTCTGAAGGGAACCTTAGAGATTTCTTCACCTCAGGAAGGAGCTGAGGGCTTCAGCATGGGAGGGGCCATTTGGTGTAGCCTTAGTCTAGGACACTAAATGGGTTCTTCATGCTGAGAGACAACGCCATGAGGAACTGGCAAAGCAAGTCAGAGGTACCTTCTAGCATATGCCTATGGTAGGAAGTGAAGATGTTGGCACCCAGAGGCTGGACATGTACTGTTTATTTTGGGGGATAAAAATGCTTATACATGGTGCAACAGCTATTTTCATAAAAGATTTTTATAAAAATGTAAAAATAAGCACATATTTTCTATTATTAATACAGGAAAATGCTGCTGTGTGAATAGTTACTCTACAGGCTTAGGCAATCAAATACCATCCAAGGAGGTATCATCACCTTTACAAAAGTTGTATGAAAGCGGCAGAAAGGGCCATCATATTACCCCTCTCCCTCCAGGTGCAAAACCGGCTTCGTTCTGTGGAAAGAGCATGCTTGCCTTGCCATGGCCACCGAATATTAAAAGGCACTTGGATATTTGGGGCAGAAAGGTAAAAAGCCCTTGGTTTCTTCAGCAATAATTTTGCTACCCTTGATTATCTGCGATAAAACATACAAGTCCCAAGACCTCCACGAAGTCTGAGGGCTTCTGCCTGGAAATCCGAGTCAGTTGCATCTACTTCACAGTACACACCTCATTTGGTGCAGCAAGGAATGCTGTGCGCATCGCAAAAAATGCAAGAATAGGAGAATCCAAAAAAAAGAGAGAGAGAGAAAGAAAAATTCTTCAGCCCAAAAATGTGGCCCAGGGAATGATTCGTGCAAAGGCCCTGCCTTCATGTACCATTGAGTCAGAATCAAAAGAAAATGCAGTTTTACTCTCATCTAGAATTAAAAGCATCATCACTTAAAGAAATACTGCATATGGTTAATTGCCAAGACATGGCTGCTCGGAGAAGAGCGGGATCCTTGTCTTTTCATGGCAGCATAAAGCGCTCAAGGTCTCTTTGGAATGTTCATTTGCCAGGTTCTCCTAAAGAGGTAGAATTAAAGCAGTTCCTAAAACATTTATACTTCTCCCCGTGATTTGTCCAGAGCCCCTCACAAAAGCATTGTTCTAGCCGGACAGTGCACAGATTCAGACACAGGCAAAAAAGCTCTCTTGTCCAGTGAAAGCCAATGAAAATTGGGGTCTGTAACCTACTCATATTTAAGGCAAGCGGCAATAAAAATCCCACTAGAGTCCTGCAACAGCTCCCCAGGCAGGGGTTTCTGATATGTCCTGAGGTGCATCACAGACTCCGGCCCCAAATGTCACTCACTAAGCTGTGTCAGAGGAATGGTTTTGAAACTGCTTGTCAGCTACTGAAACCAGCTGCCGAGTTTTAGATACGGCGCCATTAACTGAAGCTCTGCAGCAGCAGGCAACACCACATGTGCAGCATCAGGGTGTGCCTAGATCACCTCCAGTGGCTATCAGGGGGCAGTGTACTCTACCCCAGGACCGAGGGTCCCTTTAAGAGAGGACAAGATGCTAAATTTGAAGGGTTCAAGACAACTATATTCAAAAGTGCATTACTCTTAGCTGGGACACTGTAGTAATGTTGGGAGTTCGGGTATTAGGTCAAAAGTTTCTCAGCTTTAAACTGAGGGTTTCCTTAGAAGATGGTTTCATTTCCAGAACTCCTCTTAACAAATTGGTACCTCAGAGGGCTAGCACAGACAGATGTGGCACTCGCATGAGGGGTGGGGGGGATGTGTTAGTGTGCTAGTGTGTCAAAGAGGTCAGACATCTCAAGGAAAGTTTGGAAGACAAATATCTGGAGGTGACAGCTGAGGGAACCATGTCAGACCAGTACTTTGATCATAGACTTAGAGAGACGTGCAAGGACACGCAGATTTATCTGAGGAGATTTATGGGACTGGCAGCTGGGAAGCTGGAAGATGTACACATGTTCATATAGGAGGGACCAGGCACCTTAAAACAGGGGATTTGTGCAGTAGGGGTTTAGAGAAGGCAGCTCCGGACACTTGTCTCACATGAGCATGAGGGCCTGTTTTGGTTACTAAGCAAGAGGGGGTCCACCAAGTGGAAGAGTAGGAAGAGGTACTTGTGGGTGCCATCTCGGAGCCAAGTTAAAAGTCAGATGCTTGCCCTCCTGGAGGACTAAAGCAGAAGCAGGGGAGAAGAGAGGAATTTAAGAGCAGTAACAAAGGGTGTAAGACGAGTAACAATAAAATTACAAAACTAGTTTAAGATGAATTTCAGGAAACACTTAACTGTGAAGCTCCTGAGGAATAGTGTCCCAAGGGAAATAGTGGAATGCACTGAAATGCAAAGACTGGACAACACCTGGGGAATCTAGTGTTGGGAGCAAATCATGCACTAGCTGGAAAACTGGTTAGGTACAACCCACTTCCCCATTATTAGCTTCCACAATTCTCTCATTAGGGAACTGTAAAACCTACAGCCATCAAGGTCCTTCCAACAGAACTAGGCTCATTAAGACTCTTGAGCACTAAAAAAAAAAAAGAAAGGGTTCTTCATTTCCCGCCTGGAAGACCTTCATTGGTACTGGAGTCCACTTAGCTTCTGCCACCATTCAAAGCTCTTCATGCATATACCTGCATGTTGTTCCGCTGCTGCTCTGACATTCGCGCTACCGGACCACGTTGGGTACTACCATGGCTGGGGCTGGTCGCCACATCAGACCAATCTGAGGCAGAGTGCGGGGAGGAGCTTGACCACTGATCGGGAGATTCGGGAGATGGCGTCAGATACGGGTGCTCCCCTTGCAAGTGCCTGTTATGGCTGGGAGTCCTCTCCGTGGCAGAGGAAGAGGTGTAGCTGTGCTGTGACGGCGGAGTGGGATACTTTCCCATTGAGCTCTGGAACTGGTGATAGGCTGGGAGGATTGTCTGAGCGACCTGCCCATCCTGCTGAGGAATTACTGCCACGGGAAAGGAGGCACTTGGCAGCTGAGCTAGATCTGGTGTTATCTGGTACATTGAACTAAGAGGACCAGCTACATTCTGAGGGCAGTTGGACTGGGCCTGTTGCGCCAGGACCTGCTGGTTCATACCACTTTTGGGAACCAGCTGGAAAGTCATAATAGGGGGCAGTGTCTCCCTGGAGACTCCCACATGCTTCACATCTGTTTGACTCAGACTTCCTTGCTGAGGGCCGCCGGGGTGAGCATGGACTACCTGTGGGATCATGCCAAACATCTCATTGTATTGGGATTCATTCATATCTATGTGGTTCATCCATTCGGTGGAAATGTTACCTGGCTGGAGTCTACCAAGCCCATTGCTGGAAGGGGTGGTTCGGTGCTGGGAAAGCAGCTGGCTGACAGATGGAAGCACGGTGTTAGACCCCTGCCCCAGTGGCTGCATCTCATGGAGACTGGAGAAGGACATGGGGTGTGCAGCCTGCACGACTGAGGTCGTAAGCAGTGAGCTGGGTGAGGAATGCAGAATCCCTGGGGAC
>NW_017728993.1:69503743-69505376 GCF_001723915.1 Gavialis gangeticus
TGGCTGAAAGATGGAAGCACGGTGTTAGACCCCTGCCCCAGTGGCTGCATCTCATGGAGACTGGAGAAGGACATGGGGTGTGCAGCCTGCACGACTGAGGTCGTAAGCAGTGAGCTGGGTGAGGAATGCAGAATCCCTGGGGACGGCATCACAGGGGAGGACGTTTGTTCAGATGCAAAAGCGTGGGGAGATTCCAGGGAGTCGACTGGTGAGAGGGTCACTGAGCTCTCAGAAAACTGACCCTTGCTCTCAGTCAGAGATTTCTTCCTTCTCCTCTTCGCTTCTTTGGCAAGATTTGGGGCCATCACACCCTTGGCATTTGGTTTCCTTGACTTCTTGCTTAGAGAAGCATGTTTCAAATTGAGGAAGGATCTATTGGGGCCACAAATCACTGGGGAGAGGGCAGAGTTTAGCATGGTGCCAGGGTGCCCAGATGGGCTGTGGGCCACATTGTACTCATTGAGAAGCTGCACGATGTCATGGTGCATGCGGTCCTGCGCCACATCACGGGGGAGACGGTCCATGTGGTCTGTGATGTCCCGATTAGCAAAATGGTCCAACAGAATTTTAGCTGCTTCAAAACTCCCTTCCCGAGCTGCCAGGAAGAGTGGTGTCTCCTCCTGAAAGACAGAGAAGATATTTTAACAGCCTTGCAGTTATTCCAGATCTACGTGGAGCACACATGTCAGGAAATTGATTTAAAGTTCATTCAGAGTAAGGCAGTATACAAAAGGGTGTAGGTCTGGTAAGAACTCTGGGTAACCAGCCCCACAACCAACTAGCCATTCCAGAGGGTACCACTGGGCACAGTGAACAGGATAAGACTATGGATGAGGGTCATGACTGAATTTATAGCATAGAACCATGAAATAAGGCCAACCGCTCCTGTTGAGAGTACACCAACCTGCTGGGGGTTGCTGCAGAGCAATTTCAGAAAGATGTGACCCGCCTCCAACATCTGTGGCCGTAAGAGCATGAGGAGCTGCTGTGCTCCCAGTACCCCATAAAGAAAGAGAGATGCTGGAATTTGACAGCTAACAGTGCAGTCACATAGCATGATTACTGTGAATTTACTCTGGACTTAACTCTGTATTAAGTTTATTCTTTAGTGAGCAGATTTAAATGTGCCCATTAATGTGCAGAAATAGCTCCAGAGTGATCGCTGCTGGGTGCACATCTGCATGTGCACCCAGACTGCAACATGCTGAGCTGGGTTGGAGCAGCACCGAATGGCAGGGGCCAGGGGAGGTCAGCCTGCCAGCCTGGGGCTGCTCTGACTGGGCTCAGTGTGTGGTGAAGGGACTGGCTTGGACACAAGGGTGCTCCAGTGCAGGGCTAGCTGGCAGGCACCTCCTAGCCCTGCACTGAAGCACCCTTGTGCCCTAGCCAGATGAGGCAGTGTCTACACGTGTGCTGCTGTACATGAAAAAAGTGCAGCAGGGTAGTACTTGTATTTACAGGTATTTACCAGTGCTACCCTGCTGCAGAGTTTATTAGTTGCACGCATCCTGATTAGGGCACACACAGATATTGAGACATTTACTGTGCAGTTAATTAGCCAGGTGTGCAGTAAACATCTCGTGCAGGCAGGCCCAGTGAGGAGCACACACAGGACTATGCCTCCCAAGCTGGC
>NW_017728993.1:69510376-69511981 GCF_001723915.1 Gavialis gangeticus
CAGATATTGAGACATTTACTGTGCAGTTAATTAGCCAGGTGTGCAGTAAACATCTCGTGCAGGCAGGCCCAGTGAGGAGCACACACAGGACTATGCCTCCCAAGCTGGCTGCCTGCAGTAGGCTCTTTTACAATAATGGGCCACTAGGTGGCATGGGAACCATTCTGAACTGAGCCAGACAGAAAGGGAGGTCAATTTGGCTTCCCAAACCGAGACACACAGGATGTGATTTTTGAGAGTATTGAGCATTATAAAGGATGTTATTTGTTTAATGCACGGCTCTCACCGACTTCAGGCACAGCTGTGAATGCTCAACACTGTGGCAAATCAGAGCCTTCAGGTCAGGCGTGGGGAACTTGCAGCAAATGACCATCCAAGGCAAGTTTGGTTCAGGTGACTTGCCTCCACCACGCAGTCCCTGTGTGACCCTGGACAAGAATCTTCTTCTCGAGGGCAGGCTTCCACTACCCGAGCCCTAAAGCTAGCACCGCTCTTCCTGCAGCCCCCCCGCCCCGTGTCAGCCATGCCACACCTTGCAGCTTCTGGAACCGATGAAGCAGGGGTCTTACAGACACTAGTCGCTTTGTCTAGACAACTCTGATCTGTGGACTAGAGCAGGGTCATCCCATGCATTGAATGAAGCAGGGCCCCAGTGGGGAAAAAACACATGTTCTTATCCTTAAAGACTGTTTTGCAGCTGCAATTATTTCTCAGTGGAGGAGTTTGTCTCAGAAAATGCTGCCTGGACTGACTTGGACTGAGCCCCAAATCTGTCAGTTTGGGTTCTTCTGTGTAAAACTGCTGGCCACTTGAAGGAGCAAGCACAGTTTCTATCAGCTGGCTCTTTCTGCAGTGTACAAGAGGCAAATCTCCCCTTTAAATAGCCCGGTGCAGGAGGTAGTCACCAGTCAATTCACAAAGGTGAAAGCAGGAAGCAACAAACTTAACACAGCTGGCTTTTCAGCTTTGAAGGTCAGCGCTGAATAGCAGCCTGCTGGAGATTCACACTAATATTCCAGACAAGCAAACATCTATTTTTAGTCACCAAGCCCTTTAAAAAGGACCAACCCTTCAGATATTTTGTATAAAAGGAAAAAAAAAAAAAGAAAAACATCCCTTCCTAGTCTGCTGTGTCACCAAATGAAATGAGTCCACAGGGACCAAGACCCTCCTCCCCAAACCTGTTTCCCCAGCAGCATCAAGGGAACTTTCTGAATTTGGTCCTACAGGATGCAACAAAGCACAGCAGGATGTATTGGTTACACTGCAGCTGCTGGGCCAAAGACAGGAAAGCAGTGCAAAAGCTGGAAGACAGCAAAGAAAAGAAGCCCAGACCAACAGCCTCAGCCCAAACAAACCAGAGCGTTTGGAAACTGTGGGGTGCCGGCTAATCCTTGATCACGTGCGAGATGAGTGGGAGGTTCTCTGCTTGGTCAAATACCACAACAACATATATGTGATACCCTTATGAGATCAACTAGTGCATTTCTGTACAGGGTTCCCTCGCTTTATGCTGTACACGTGTTTCTGAAAAATGGCGCATAACTTGGATTTGCATAAAAGGAACCCACTTTACAATGTAACAAATAGGGATAGGTTCCAAGA
>NW_017728993.1:69511992-69520381 GCF_001723915.1 Gavialis gangeticus
GGAACCATTCTGAACTGAGCCAGGGGTTATCCTTACATGAACTGGATTAGGGGAGCAGACACACAAATTCCATGCAGTAAATTACTCCACTGAGTAAAGTTACTACACGTTTTTCAAGGAATATTTTTGCCCTGGATCTAAGTGATTTACTATGTTGTGGGGCTGGCCACCTGGTATCTGCTCCAGTTGTACTTTGTAGCAAAGTTAATATACTATGGCATATACAGTGTCGGCACCCTTCAAAGATGTATTGAGCAAAGTGCAACATAAACTGCAACCCAAATAAAGGAACAAAACTAACGTGGAGAAAATAAGTGAACATCTAGAGAATGAAGGGAGCCAGAAGGACAGAGGCAGCAAGAGGTGCATGAAAGTCAGGCCTTGCCTCTGAAGGTCACTTGGATGGGCAGTGTACTGCTGAACACACGCCAGCTGACTGACATTGAAACACCAGTGGGCCTGTGCTATGGGGAGCACCAGAACAGTGCAACACTTTCTCATTTCACACTGAATGCAGAGTGGCATTGACTTCTCTACACCAGGGGTACTCAACCCCTGGCCCACAGGCCAAATTCAGCCTACTGCATCCTGCCATCCAACCTGCAGGGCTCCCCATGGGGCTGGAAATTTGGCAGTGGGAGAGTGGTGGTTCCACATATACAAGATCTGTGCATGCAGGGCTGGGCAAGGGTGGTGCCAGGCTCCAAGGCCCAATCCTGATGTGGGGAGCTGGGAGAGGGTAGTGCCAGGCCCCCAGGACTCAATCCTAGTGCATAGGAGTGGGAAGGGGTGGGGTGGCAGGCCCCCAGGGCCCAACCCCAGAGGTACCTGGGGCCCAAGCCCAGTGGGAGGCACAGGACCAGGCCCTCAGGGCTCAGTCTCAGAGCATGGGAATGGGAGGGGGTGGTGCTGGCCCCCCAGGGACCTATCCTGGTGCATGAGGCTTGATCCAGCCTGTGAACTAGCACCACTCACTCATCTGGCCCACAGGGCCAAGAGGTTGAGCACTGCTGCCCTACACTTTTGATGAAGGTCCTGACTACAGTTGGCAGGGACTCCCCAGACAGACTCTTATAGCTGGCAGGGTACAAAACTGTGAGGGCAGCCCATGGGAACATATAAGCCATGCCATGGTGGGAAAGAGCAAGAAGAGCTCCCTGAGCTCAAGAGGAGATGCTGGGTAGAAAGCATTTTTGAACAGTGAAGTCATTTAACTTCTGAAGAGTTAGGTCACCTAGCTCTGGGTTTAGAAGCCTAGCATTAGGTGTCTGGATTTTGAAAAAAATTTGGCCAAGCCAGCTCTCAGTAGCAAAGCAGAACACTGCACAATGGCAAAGCATGGATGTGGGGGATGGGAGTCAGAGGGGTGTGTGGGGGGAGGTCAGAAGAGAAGGTGACTGACAGGCAGCCTAAACCATGTTATGGGACAGTCCTGCTAAGGACATACACACACTGTACCTTGTTGTCCTGCATGTCTCGGTTGGCTCCATTTTTCAGCAACACTAATGTTGCCTCCACATTGTTAACAGCTGCAGCCCAATGAAGAGCAGATTTACCTATGGAGAAATTCAGTAGCTTCAAGCAACAGACTAAATAATATCTCAAAGCAGTGTGATGCATAAAGCAATACCCCCATGGAACAGCCCCAAGTCTTGAGATCTATACCACTCCTCCCAGTATGGCTATCTCTGCAATGTGTAGGATGCAATGTACATCAGCATGACCAGCTGCAATGACTCTGGTTCCCAACAAGCTTGGAGAGTCCCATCCATGATATACAGTCTCATATGGCACTCTGCTTAAAGACTCAGTGCAATACTCTCTCTCATCACAGTGCAATTGAAAGAGCCTCAGACCTTGATGGCCTCTGCTCTTGGGAGCACCACAACCAGGCATTCTTCAGTGTGTGGCAACCAATCACCAGCATAAAGAACCGACACTTGTGTTCACTGAGCTAGCTACAATGCTAAGAACAGTGTGCGCTACAGCCCAGGTGTTAATTCTTTGTTCCCATCCTATACCATGAGAAATGTTGGAAATAGGAAAGCCCCAGTTTGCCATGGCCCAGCATGCCCTGTGCCACAGTACCGTGGTCATCCACTGCGTTGACATCTGCCTGGCAGTTGATCAGCTCAGCCACCATTCCCTCCACAGCCAAACGAGCTGCCAGAATTAACGGGGTTGTTCCATCATTCATGCGAGCATCCAGGTCTGTTACTCTGTTCCGGATCAAGATCTGACGGACAAGAGAAGAGCAATCTTTCAATTGTCATACAGAGAGACTGAGAATCAGAAAGAAGTTTACACAACACTTAAATAAAAAGAGCAACATCAGTGCTGAAATAAAAGGACCTGGAATACACAAAGGATTACAGTACACATCACTTACATGCTTATCGGATAAATGTATAATTCACTTAACTGCACAGCACAATGCCACAATTTACTGCCCATCGTTTACACTGTAATAAACTTTGGTTATTACCTGCATGCTGGTTAAGTGCATAAGTTGCTTAAATGTGTAACATCTTTCAGCTCTGTCATCAACCTTGTAACTAACTGCGCTCTGGTTAACTACACCAGAAACAGTGAAGGTGAAGCCCCATACTCACTGGCTGCAGCAGCGTCAACTGGGGCTCTGGGCACCCGTGGCAGAGCCCCCCCCACCGCATGCACATGCACACACACACACACACAGTGTGGGGCACTGGGGATTGACCTCCTCCCCCACTTGGCACCCATGCAGCAGCTGTCGCATTGCGTGGGTGCAGTGTGGCTCAGTAGTGGGCTGCGCACTGTCTGGGAGCTGGGGCCACTGCGGCTGAGCGATGCTGGGCTCCGACTGACACATGGAGCTGCTCCAGCTCCCAGACAGCGTGGAGCACCCTGCCGAGCCATGCTGCACCCACACCAGGAGGCAGCTGCTGTGTGGATGCCAGGTGGGGGGTGATCCCCGCTGCCCCCCCACTGTCCCATGCTGCGCGGGGAAGCTCTGCCACGAACCTTCAGAGGCCCAATCCCCGCTGCTACAGCCGGTGAGTGAGGCTTTTTGTTTGTTTGTTTTAAAGTGCCAGGAGGCTTGGCCAAGCAGGGGATGGGGCTGGGCAGGGCAGCAATGGGGGCTTCTCCCATGGCTCCTCTGGCTGTCCCTGCCTCTGCCCTGGCGGGGGGGAGCCCAGGGGCTATGCCCTGCTGCCGCTTGCCCAGCCAGCATGGGGAGGGGGCGCGATGCAGGCACAGCTCACTCCGGGTGGTGGTAGGGCATAGCCCCCACTCCCAGCACTGCCACACCCGCATCAGTGCTGGGAGCAGGATTCTTCCCTGCCACTGCCTGCCAGTTGGCGCTGGGGGGTACAGGATGCGGGCACAGCAGCACTGGGCTATGCCCTGCTGCCGCTTGACCCCCTCTGCCTGGAGTGAGCCGCACCCGAATCCTGTGCCCCCAACCCCAGCTTGGGCAAGCAGCAGCATGGCACAGCCCCCGCTCCTGAATCGGCCAAATCTTTTCCAAAGCTTTTTCCAAATCGATTAGGATGCTTTGAATCAATTAGGAGCTTTTATTCAGTCTCCCAATTCAATTCAGATTTGGTCCCTGAATCGGGCCAAACATCCTCCAAACTGAATCAGCTACCAAAGCTTCACAGAGCCCTACCAGACAGCTTTGGGGCTGCTAATACTGCAGCACTGACAAAAAGGCAAGATTGAACATATCTGCACAAATCATTGGTGCAAACGCTGACTCATTTCAACTGCTAACATCTGAGGAAACCAGAACTTCATCCATTTGGCTTGACAGTAAAGAACATAGTCAAGTGTACCCCTATTCCACTGAGTGCCCTAAAGACAGCCCCTAAACACTACCTGGAAGACACCCTGTGCATCAGCTGCCACAGCTGCATGAAGAGGAGTCCTCCCCATGTTGTCTCGGGCGTTAGCATCAGCACCAGCATCCAACAAGCGTTTTGCTGCATCTGCTCTTGAATAGCGGGCTGCTAAGTGCAGTGCCATCTCCCCAGTGCGGTCTGTTTGAGCTTGCAAGTTAGCCCCTTGATAGATCAGGTCTGTTATTATATTTGCTGAGGAATCCTCCCCATCTTCATCTTCATCACTAATGTCGGAGCTGCCCACACGCAGAGATGCCAACATGAGTGGGGTGCACCCATCTGTAACAAAGGAAATTGTAATGGCAACACCTTCATAGTAGCAGAAGACACGAGGCTCCTGCTGGGCCCTGATATGGGGCCAGCAGGGAATTTTCACTTTCTTCCAGCCATGTCAAACACTTTTCTTATCTAACAATCAAACAAAACAGAACTGGTGACCTCATCTTTTTCAAAGGTGGAGACTTTATACCTAGCACAACTAATACTAACTGTTCTCACATAAAACTTTAAAAAGGTTTTAATAGATCTTATTTATCTGGCGTTGGTTAGCTCCAGAAGAGAGAGATGTAAGTTGCAAAATCATATGGAAGTTTAGAGAAGTGTAAACATGCACTAAAATGTCTGGTAAGACATGGAGAGAAAAGTAATAAGCAAACAAATGTTACCAGTGGCAGCTAACTAGAAGGCAGTATCATAATGCAAAGAAAAAACAGACAGACAGACTCTTGGTGTCCATCACACCAAAAAACTATATAAAAAGAGCATTAAGGTTGAAAAGTCAATCAACTCAGAAAGTAAGAAATGCCTAAAGTCTTGTTACCTGTGCAACTTCAGTTTGTTCTCTTGTGTATAACTATTTCTGATGAAGTCTCTAATTACAAGCTTGTATACTATTTTCCCACAAAATACTTGCCTCATTTAGGGTACAGGATGGACAGCACTCTATGAAAGGGCCAGTGCAATAGAGTTGAATAGTTATGCAATACTGCTTTTTATCCAGTGTATTCTATTTATGGTCCCAGGTTGTTTTCCTCACACATTAATGTAAGTCCTGTGTTGAATATACAAAGTTATGAATTCCTCCCTGGTGCTCTCACATCACAGTTTAGGTGTTTTCCAAACACCAGGTTGATATCGCTTCACGCCATCCCTGACATGAGGGGCTTTTGCCTGTGTTTCACACACAGGGACCTAAGTAAGGTACAATTTAAAGCTCAAAATGTAACTAACTTTTCAGGGCTCAATTTGAGATACCCAGCATCTGAATTTCAGGGTGCTTAACCATCCTATATACTTTCAATGCTTGAGACTCAGTTCCCATGACACTTCATAAGTGTGCATCCCTTCTGCAAATCTATCTCACTGTACTCCCAGAAAAGCCACCATTAGTGGAGCCCTGCAAAAGCTTTGCTCTAAGTAACCTGCCAAACATGACACAATAGCTCTGCAGAAGCAGAGACTGAATCCAGTTCTCCTGGCAGAGCTGTCCCTAGGGGGGCATGGGTCCCAGGGCAAGTCAGCCTGTGCGGGGCCTCCTTAACACTGCGCAGGGTCCATGGGATCCCCACAAAGGCAGGGCATGGGCACAGGCATAATTAAGAAAACCAAAAAACTAACCTATCATGATCAGTGTCACACTGCCTACATTCTGAAATTCACCTTTCTGGACTTCCTTGAAGAAAACTCTGCTATCAGATCGTGGTAATCCAGGTTTGATGCTACTTCCTTCACAATGGACAGAATGGCAAGTCCACCCAACCTCTCTTGAGACACAGTTGTACTTGGGTAGTTCTTAATCATTTTTAATTTGGAAAAACTTCGCTCCCCTGATGCCACTGTGACTGGGATTGTCAGAAAAATCCAGTATGCAATTGCTGTGTTTGGGAAAGTACCACCAAATGATTTAAGAAACTGAAGGGCCTGAAGTGCACTACTTGTTCCTTCAGGGATGAATTCTTGTAGCACCCAAAGCTCTAAGAAAAGGTCCGCACCATTGATACCATGAGATTCTCCGTCAGACAATGCAGTGCCCAAATCTATGCACCGCTTTCTCACGTCACCTTCTGTCAACTTCTCTGAGTTTCTTTACATCACACAGAAAACCGAAACTGTCAGCGTACCCTTGCATTTGTTCAAATCCTGTGATCAGTGACACAAGAGCCTGATCCACGATGACCAGAAAGTAACTGGTTTCAAACACTTTCTTGGGCGAATTCTCCGGCTCCTCCTTACCTCTCTTCGTTTCACACATCATTCTTTGAATTTAGGTTCAACACCCATTTCAGGTGCTATTTCTGTTGCTGTGTTCTTGGCTGAGATAAATCCAGTGTTCCTGTATTTTTGCAAAAAGTCAATTAGTCCTTTGATGTGTGCAACAGCCACATCAGGCTGCATTTCCCTGGATTGAACTGTCTTACTCACAGTGTTTACAGCGAACATGATGTCATACCACACAACCATTGCAAACAGAAATGCAAAATTTTCAAAAATTTGTAGTTGGCCAAGGACTCAGTCTCCCTTAACTTTTGAGTGGTCGCATTCTTCAGCAACTTGAAGCTAGGCGTTCCTGATACCACTTGTCTGGTAGCGGATTGCTTTTAAACTCTCTACTCGACACTCCCACCTAGTGTCTGATAACAGCTTTGGCATTAGAGAGGGAGCACGCACTGTCAGTATTTGCCATCTGTTAGTCGAAGCTGCAAATTCACTGAACAGCTCCAAAAAATGTCATGGCTTTTGAACTACATTTCACCATATCTCCCAATACCAGATTTAAGTTGTGGCAGCCACATGGAGTGAAAAAGGCTTGGCAGTTGAGTTGAAGGATGTGCGCCTATATGCCTTGTTTCTGGCCCTTCATATACCTGACCCCTACAATCACTAATATAGAGACCACATCCATCCAGTGGAGCTATGACAGAATCTGACAGTTCTTGTCCATTTTTGTCTTGAACCAGAAGGAAGTCAATAAAATTCTCCCTTACCTTCACTTCTTCAGAAGTCACATCAACATAACAAAGCACAAGGGACACCTGCTCTTGGTGACTCAGATAAAGGGTACAGTCAAGAATAACTGCAAAGAATTTTGCAGTCTTCACCTGTTCAAGAATTTTTTTCTTCATCTGCAACACCATCATCGAGATCAGTTCATTTTAAACACAAGGCCCAAGATAATGGTCATGGATTTCTTCATTTTTAAAGCATTGGACCTGTTCTCGCATCATAGGATCAAATTTAGCTATCATCTCAATTAATCCCAGGAAGTTACCATTGTTATGTTCATAAAGCCTTGCATTTGTTCCACAAAATGCTAAGTTATGCTCAGCTAGGTACTTGCACAACTGCTATAACACGTGTCAACACTGACTGCCAATGTTTCTTCTCCTTACATATTTCTCATAGTGCGTACTCATTTCTCCTCTTTATTTCAATCCATTTTGTTGAGTTTACAATATGCTCATTGGATAATTTGTGAGATTGCAATCTGCCATTGAGATGTGTCCCGGAATTGCAGCCTCCCTTTACCAATTTGAGTGCCATTTTTGAGCCATACAATTTGCAGCAGAAGCAAAAAGCTGCACCAGCTTTCTTCCAGTATACCAGCCAATTTCTTTCAACCCTTTCTCCATTTGGCAGACTCCATGTGTATAAGTCTTCTGAAAAGTGTTGATTGTCATCATTCTTTGGAAAAACATAGTTATTACCAGTTATTTTCTCAGGCCTTCTCTCCACTAAAACGTCTACTGTCTTGTGGTCGAGTAAATATGGCCAATTTGCTGGATCATACATATTCTTCAGGGGAAATAGTGTTGTCAGATTTTTCTACGTAAATAGCCTATGCACATTTTGCACTATCGTCCTTTTGCTCAGCCTGGATACAAATCGCTGGAGTCCATTAATTTAGCATTTTCCTCAATGCCTACACACTCAGATGGGTCACAAAATTGGCTGGAGGGTCGCACCCAGAGAGTGGTGGTGGACGGATCTTTTTTGACCCAGAGGGATGTGGGCAGTGGGGTTCCCCAGGGCTCAGTCCTTGGGCCCACACTGTTCACCATCTTCATCAGTGACTTGGATGAGGGGGTGAAAAACACCTGGTTCAAATTTGCAGATGACACTAAGATGTGGGGAGAAGTGGCCACACTAGAAGAGAGGGACAGGCTACAACTAGATCTGGACAAGTTACATGGGTGGGTGGATGAGAACAGGATGGGTTTCAATACTGACAAGTGCAAGGTATTAGACCTGGGGAGAAAGAACCAGCATCATACCTACAGGCTGGGGAACTCCCTTCTTGTCAGTGCAGAGGCAGGAAAGGATCTTGGTGTTACTATTGATTCCAAGATGAACATGGGCCGCCAATGTGAGGATGCAGTCAGTAAGGCTAACTGCACCTTGTCATGCATCCACAGATGCATCACGAGCAGGACCAGGGACGTGATCCTCCCCCTCTATGCAGCACTGGTCAGGCCACAGCTGGAGTACTGCGTCCAGTTCTGGGCGCT
>NW_017728993.1:69520600-69522259 GCF_001723915.1 Gavialis gangeticus
TGGACTTGATGATCTGCTCAGGTCCCTTCCAACCCTACCAACTATGAAACTTTGAAACTACGAAACTTTTAGAAACCATAACATTTTCCAGCGAATCTTTCAGTGCCTTAGCCATTTCTTCTCTCATTTTTTTTTCCTGCCTTTTTTCCGCACCTGAGCAATGTTTTCTCCATTTGTCGCTGTCCCTGCTAGTGCTAGCCATTGTATGTTACTGACAGGGCCGTAGCCCTGTATATAGCCTACTGTATATAACAACAGGACCAAACTGATCTTTTTGCCTTACTTAAACTGACAGTGGGGAGGGAGTGGAGCTAAGGCTGGTGGGGGCAGGGAGAAGGGGCAGGGGGCACGCCAGCCCCCAGCAGCTCTTGGTGGAACGTGCACCCTGGGAGGCACAGGAGGCACATGCCCCCAGAACTGCACGGAGCAGGTTAGGGTGCCACTGTGGGCTGGGGCCAGGCTCTTCCAAGGGGGCGGGGGCAAACTCAGGGTGGACTGTGGTGATCTTTCTGTTCTGGGTCCCCCTCCAAGTGAGAGCGGGCCCTCCCCTCAAAAAGCTTGCCACAACTTTCTTGACATGATGGGAACAGGGGGCTCCACTTACAAGTACTTATGGTTTCGGATGCAGCTGGCGTTGGTTCCCCTGGGTCCAGTGTCCCTCTTGGACTCTCAAGCACTCCCTCGGCGTTCCAGGAGTTAAACCCAGGGAGCGGACACTAGCTTGTCCCTCCAGCCAGTGAGCTGGAGCCTTCCAAGCTCCCGGTCAGCTGGGCTCTCACAGCCTGGGCGCCTCCCTGTCACGGGGTTTCAAGCCTGCCTCATTTTCTTCATCACAGTTACTGGCACGCTAAATGAGTGCCTTTTATTTTTCTCATGGCAGTGCCAGTGGCTGATGTCATCAGCCCAGCACTACTCAGCTTGATAGATAGCTGGCTTTTAAATCGTGGTGTGGACACTGCATGCCACGCTGGCTCCGCCATTTGCAGCCAGTTCTAGGTAAATCTTCTTTTCTAATGGGTACATGCAAAGTTGCACCTGGCACCCTGATGTCGAAGCACAGGGCCCAGGGAAGTTGCCCTGATTTGCACCCCCCCCACCACCACCAGGGACAGCCCTGTCTCCTGGGCAGCATTCAGTTAAGCTAACCATGACACTGCATTCACTTGCCTTATGCACTGCTTGCTTTTTAGTTCTAGAACAAGTGGGTGTACCTTGTGCTATATCCAGAGTCCTCAGAAAACAACTTCCTTCACCCGATTTCTCCCCCAGAGCACTTGCCATCCCATGTGCCAAGGCAAAAGTGTCCTGTGCAAGAAATGGTATGTAATCACAGGCTTCAGTGATTGCATACTAGTTTTTGTGGGCATAAAAGAGAGGAGAGGGGGTACTAGATTAAGGTGGGAAGAACACAATCCTGGCATTTCCTAGCTTTGAGTGCTTTATGTTCCTGCCTTCACTTACTTTAATATACTTTCTAAAGTTTTCAAAATACATAGAACAAAGTACCTTTACAGTGGAGAACCATACCAACCCTTCACCAAGATCACTGGCAAGCACTGGGGCCTTTAAAACCACAACATTTGAGCTAACAGAGTTTCAGGAAGCAACAGTAAGTTTCACAGTTTCTAGGGTCGAAAGGGACCTGAGAAGATCATCTAG
>NW_017728993.1:69522270-69528143 GCF_001723915.1 Gavialis gangeticus
CAAGATCCTTTTCTGCCTCCATGCTGACAAGAGGGGAGTTAGCCCCGTTTAGTGATTGGTCCACAGAGGTTAAAATATCTTTTGCCAGTGTGTTTCACAGGATTTGCTGGATAGCAGACAATTTTGAGATTGAGGAGTTGTGGGTTCAATGCCAAGTACTGTGCTCAGGTGTGTATAAAACCTTCTGCCCAGTGTCTGAGCCTGTGCCAATCTGTGCCCTGTTCTTTAGTCCTCTACCTTCCAGACAGGCTGCTTTGTCTTGTATACTTCCCTGGTACCAGCTGAGGGAGTACTGAGAACAAAGGAGACTCCTGATTTTCTTACCTCTGGTCACTAACACCACCGTGGCCAGAGAAGCAGCAGTGGAATGGAAAGACTTGATCATCCCTTGCATCTCTGCTGGATGGGGTACGCTCAGACTGTGAGCGCACATATATAATACTTGGAAATTTGAACTTCTAGGCTCTAACGAAGCTCTATTGAGCATGTATGGATGGACTGCTATTGGCAGAGTCTTACAAGTTGGCTATATTTGCCCTAGTTTTTATGGGGATAGCAAGAAGGCACATCCCACAGCAGGGTGTCCCTTTCTCTTACCAAGTCTCCAAGCACAGAAACACAAATGCTTCTCAAGAAAACAGCAATCAGGATACTTTTTTAAAAAAGAAGAAGAGCAAAACAATGTATTTTTCCTTAATCTCACTGTTTGAAAAGACTGGACTATTTTAATTGAAACTCCAAAGAATTTGGCCAGAGGCAGATACCAGGCATGCAAAATTCCTGCCCGAGGAATTAAAAATTAAGCAACCAAAGACAGGGTCTTATTGCAATGAGGATTAAGCACACTTAATGACAGGTGGCATTACCAATGGTGCCAATAATGACACATTACATTGGTTATGAGCTCGCAATAGCTCCACTGCAAAGAATGCCGTTCCCCTCCTGTGACTCACTTCATGTACAACACAAAGAACAAAACAGCACTTTGTAGAAGCTTCACTTGAGAGACACCATACAGCCTAGGGCTCCCTGCTGGAGCTGGGACCAAAGAGTTGTTAGAGCAAAAAGCCAGGCCGCAGAGATTCACAGGGCAAGTACTACCTAGAGGGAAAAAACCTTTGCTTCTAAATGGGAACTATAGAATATTACGGTGTAAAAACCCTACATACAAAGTCTTCAGGCAACATCTTTGTGAGAAGCCCTGCCCTCTTCTCCCCTCCCCATCCAGGGATGGGTTTGGGGAAGGTGATAGATCTAACTAGGGCACTGTCACTGGTCTTTACAAGGTAACTCCAACTGGTGGCCAAGAAACATCTGAAATCTGATGCTCCAAATCCTTTCCCCTTAACCTGTTTTCATCCTCTCAAGAGCCCCTTGTCTGCTGCACAAGGAAAGACTTCTATTACCCTATCACCAGTCTACGAATACAGTTACTTCTCCACTACTCTACCTCTCCTCCTCACTTCGTCAGTGCTTTCTTCCCCTGTGACTAACTTCACTGCCTGCCTTTGCAGTTGCAAGAAGACATTTGAACAGCAGCAGCCTGCAAGTGACAGAATTAAAGAGTTCTACAGTTGTCTTCTGTGAATAGCTGCAATAAGGATGTCCTGGTTTTATTTTCATCCTGCAGCTGCTTGGTAAAACTTTGCGCAGCGCATAGATGAGTGAAGAGAGTAGCAGTAGATTCACATCAGAAGCAGTCACTCCCGAAAGGTTAGAAACTTAGTTTGAACTAAAGCTAGGAAACTGATGGTGTAAACTCTTAATGCCCACAAAGAAGAGCTGTTTCCTCATCACTTCATTTAGTAATTATGACAGGGGTCAGAAAGCAAACTGTATGTTAGACAACATTAGGAAGGAAATCTGATCATCACTAAAAATGATGAAGCCCCTACATTGCAACAGATAGAGAAGTAGGCCTGGAATGAGATCAGATATTAACACCATGATATTACAGTATGAGAGTCACATTTTCAGCTACTGTAGTCAAGAAAAAACCCCCTCACAGCTAGTTGTTTAGCTCAAGGAACAAAGTACCCTCAGTGGGGTACAGAATGACCACCAGATCTTTTATCAGATGACATGGCCCTGTATCTATTTACAGTAAAGGAAAGCAGGACACCACAAATACATTTAGCCAGTTAGCAGACTGAGTTTAAGAAGAAACTTCCTCATACTCTCACAACCAGCATATAGTCTAATTAAGAAAACCAATAGCTACAGAAAAAGATAGTTTAGTGGTCAAGAGACCTTCACTCTTTCCTTCCTAGACTATGTAATATGCATCCATGTGTGCCCACATCTACAACACTACTCAACCGGCTCTTGCAACCTCAGGTGCTGACTGTTCAATTAATAAGGCTATTGACAGTAGCTGAGCTATTGGTTATTTGCAATATGGCAATTCACCCCGAATCTCTGACATGGCCTTGCCCTGGCCACCTCCTTTGACCATTAAGATGTCCTTAGTAGACACCTTGCCCTGAACTAGTTTTATTCAGTTCCTTCTCCAACAATGTATCACACAATTTGGACACAATATGTTCCCTCCCATTATTTTTCACCATACTCTATGTGGTACAGACCATAAACCCACCTCCTAGGTCTGGTTTCTTACACTATGGGTCTGTCTCACCTCAACTACAGCTTGGCTTTCTGTGATTCTGCTAATGTCTTGACACTTTCTGCAATTGTAAGCAGTCCATGAAGTAGAAATGTCAACTCTTATGGGTATGGCTGGCTCAAAAATTGAGAGTCATGTATGGACCTGCAGCTATACCAGACATACTTATTACTTACCTGGTCCTCTAACATTGACGTCCAAGACATCTACTTCTTGATCTGCCTGAGGTGGTGTAAGAGCAAGGGATGTGGTCCCATCTATGTCAGCTGCCCTGAGGTGTTGTTGTGTCCATTGGCATTGATCTACCTGCTCATCTGCTTCTGGGAGCAATGCTTCATCTTCGGACTAAGCAGGAAAAATGAAGGTTCACTTCAAAACCATTAGCACACACTATACTATCAAAAGACACTTTTCTGAAATCAGTATCTCCCTTTAAACCTCAGTTTGGCATTCTTAGCCTTTAAGTTCCCACCAGGTGAAAACTGTCTTAAACTCACAGACATATTGGCATTGTTAGATCTGCTTCTGTCCCCATTGTGATTAGAGGTTCTGCATGGGGATGGATCTCTGAGATAAAGTGATGGTTGTGGAGTCACTATCTGAAGTGCAGGGTTTGCATCTGGAAGGTTGTTAACTTTGGGAGGCGTTATTTCTCTTTAAAGGCAATGGGAATATTGTAGGCAAGGGCACGTAACAGAACGAACAAAAATTTTTCCTCAAACAAAAATCCATCTCAGTACCTGGCACAACAACCAACACCTGACATCTCTTACCTTAGCTCTCTTTGGCTGAGGTCCCCTGTCACCTGACCAATGTTCCCCTGCAGTATAGTCTGCCAGATTGCCGTCAGAAACTTGTACTGACAGATTTCTAAAACAAAAGGATATCTGTGTCATTTCACGGAGTGACAAACTGTTACCATAATTACGAAAACTGTCCAATTTTCTGTGGTTGCACATACTGCAATGGAACAATTTTACTACCAGCCACACCCAATTCATATTTTTTTTTTAAAGAAACAGCGAAGTTGAGAAAGTAAGAGGTCAAGAGCCCTGCTGGAAGGCAGAGATTACCTACTAACTCTTGTCCTGATGGTATTGCTTCCATAAGACAACACTATTGTAGCCATGCAGCTAGTTGCATGGCCAAAAAACAGTGGCATCGTAGTTAGGTGGCCTCTGCAGGTCCTTTGAGCTCTATTCCATTTACCGAGAACAAGCAGCATAGCTGTGGAACCCACTCATTCTAGAACCTCTAATGTTTTAGCTTCAGGACCAAGTCCATTAACCTGGAAGCTGTTAACAGCCCCAATTTTTACATAAGCTCTGGTTGCTAGAGGTGGACCAAAACATCATGCTGTTCTCATGCCTGTCACAAAGCTAGCAAGAAACACACACAGTCTCACAGCATGCAACCTTAGGATCATAGGAAAATATGGCAGAAGGACCCTCATAGGGTTGTCTAATCCAACCCGCTGCTCAAGGCAAGATCATCCTTGATTAGATCATCCCAGCCAAGTAGTGTCTGTCTAATCTGCTCTTGAAAATTTCCGGGGATGGAGATTCCACAACTTCTCCAATGTTTGACCATCCTAATGTTCAGACAGTTCCTCCTAATCTTCAATCTAAATCTCCTCCATTGCAGCTTGAGTCCATTGCTCCTACAGCCACACAGAAAAACCCTTCTCTGCCCTCTCTATACCAGTCAGGTATTTGAAAAGTGTTATAACCCCCGCATCCCTCTCATCATCTCCAGACTAAGTAATCCTAGTTCTTTCAGCCTTTCCTCATGAATCATGTTTGCCAGGCCTTGAATCATTTTTGATGCTCTGCGCTCGACTCTTTCCAATTTATCCATATCTTTCTTGAAGTGTGGAGCCCCAAAACTGGACCCAGTACTCCAGGTGAGTTCTCACTAGTGCTGAACAGAATGGAAAAAGCACTTCTTTTGCCTTACAAGGGGCACTCCTGTTAATATAGCCCAATACAATGCTGGCCTTTTTTCCAACAAGAGCACACTGTTGGCTCAAAACATTTCATTGACAGACCACAATACACGCACATAGGACCATATTATTGGCTTCTGACTTTTCTGCAGTTTTATTCTTGATAAATATGGACCACTATTTTAATTTACTTCAAGTACAGTTAGAGCTCTTAGTCTGGCTATGTTGGGGGTGAGGGGTAAAAATCAAGAAAATGAATGGACATGTTATTTTTTTTCCCTAAAGATTTCATTATTTCTACAAATAAAAATCTTCAAAAATCTCCCCATTTGCAGGGCATTGCAAATGGTTGTGCAGAATTGTTTTTTTAGTGTTCTGCTCAGTCTCATTTTAAATTTATACAAGAGACAGAGCTCCCACTATTAACATCTTATGTTCTTATAATTTATAAGAAGTGCCCTACAGGGTCAGACCAATAGTCCATCTACCCTAGTATCCTGTCTCCAGCAGTGGCAAGGGTGGATGCTTTAGAAAGAAGGCACTAAACCGGATATCTCTAGAGTGATCTATCCCCTGTTCATTAACCTCTCTGGCATCCATCATTATTGATTAAGAGATACCAGAGGAAATATCTCCAACCATTCTGTTCAACAGCTATTAATAGATCTGGCATCCATGACTGATTACCAAGTACAAGACCTTCTGTCCAAGGGCACACAGGTAAATTCAGAGAAAGGCATGTGAAATGTTGGCATAAGTAGTGATTTTCCCACAGAGTTTTAAGTGCCTCTGATAAGGGATTTATACACCATGTTATTTATTTATTTTTTTTACTTTTGTGTTCCAACAACCTAGAATGCATTAGCACAGAGGTGCTCAGTGACCTGAAGAGACCCTTACTTCAATCCAACTGCGTCTTCCCCGACTGGTTCTCTCCGTTTGTGGTTACTGGAGTCTCTGTGCAAAATAAAGCCCTCAGGGAGCCAGAGGGAGCCATGCTTCCGTTTTCGCTTTGCCATCATCACACCCAAAAGAAGGATTATAAGGCCGACCAAAGCTACCACAGCAAGCAGGTAAAGCATCTGCGTCTTCCCTTGTGATATGCGTTCACCTAAAAATTCCAAGTGAAACATCAAGAAAAATGGCTTCCTTTCTCCCCACCCCTCAGATGAGAGCCTCTGATCTTCCTTTATTCTTTTTTATTCTTATTGTTATTTAATGCTGTGACTCACAATATGCACATCCACACATGAAGGCACATGACCTTGCAGCAGCTCAAATAAGAGTGGCACAAATTTGTGCCAG
>NW_017728993.1:69528171-69565857 GCF_001723915.1 Gavialis gangeticus
ACATGCACTCTGGTGTGGGGCAAGTTGTGCCACTTGGGGCAAACTGACTGTGCACAGCTCCTCCCGCAGCTGCGGCCATGGGGAGCTAGAGGCTAGGGCCATCACCTGTGCTGACCCCAGCAGTATAAAAAGCTGCCCTGGCAAGCAGCTGATGGCTACTTGCTCTCAGGAGCTTCTGGAGCCCATCCACTTCGTATCTGGGGGAACTAGCCCCTGTGCCAGCTGGACTGCTGAAGCAGCCCTAACCTAAAGTGACCCCTACACCCTCTACCCACTGCAGCAGTCTGGCAGTGGATACTGCTGCCCAGCTATGACTTACTGCCACCTGCGACAGCATGCAGCCACAAGGCCGTGCACCAGCCAGATCTGGATTGTGACTGCATGGTCACCTGGGCTGTGATATGGGCACTGTAGCAGAGCCTCCTGCACCTCTGGACTAGCTGCCAGTGGGCCGTGTCTGCACAGCTGGCCTTCATACAACACTGCTATCATATTTTCTGGTGCCCCTGCCCTGCCATCTGGCCATCAGTTTGGAAGCCTACCAGTGCCTCTATCATCATAATAAAAAATTTAAATATCTATACACTTTGGCATTTGCTTTTGGTTTTTTTAACATAGAAAAATCAGAACTGCCCCTGCCCCCTTTGCTCACCAGGATGTGGAGCACTGAGTAGCACTGATATGCCAGTGCCCTGCCCCTGCCCTTGATTCCTGACCCACAGCCCCTGCCTGCCTCCACTAGTGCCCTCCCAGCAGCAGCTCCATCCCAGCACTAGGATATGGGTCCAAGTATCAAATTTAGAGCTCGGGCTGCAAATAGGCAGTGCAGGGAACATTTTTTAGTTCTTAACATGCCTTCTGTGGTGTCTCAAACTGATCTGAGATGCCACAACAGGCACATGCATGGTCATCTGGATGTGCCCAATGTGTTTAGGATAAGAGACTCATCGGGATTTGGAAAGCTCAGACTATGGCCGTGCAGAGTAAATTCTGATGAGCTGGTACGACAATTAATGTACACAACACCTTTGCTGTATCACCTTCCTCTATTCCGTGTCTTAGAATTTGCATTCTATGACTGAAGTAGGACTTTATTTTTTTTTCAGAAGAACTTGTATAGCTTGTACACATGGCCTTTCTTTTAAGTGAGAAGCTAGGACCACAATTTCGTGAACTGCATCTTCAATAAAGTATCCACTTGCTTTTACACAGATCTGGTTCTTTGCCAAAAGGAGCTTCTGCTAAATTGAAGATGCTGCTCTTTGCTCAGTACCTCAGCTCCCTCAAGATACCTGTTCCTGAAATAGGGCTGCAAGATCACAGTTTAAAGTCATGGCTTTCCTATGTATCAGGGGTGCTCAACCTCCAGTATGTGGACTAAATGAGGCCTGCAAAGCCATCATATCTGGCCCATGGGGACTCCCCATGGGTAAGGAAATTTGTCATCTTTGGGGAGTGGCCATTAATATTGCTACTCTCCCTTTGCCAAATTCCCAAACCCCAAGCCCAGTGCAGCCAGTCAGGCTGGGCTGCAACCCCTAACCCACAGAGCCAGGCCACACCTCCCCCCACTTATGAACTGGCCCCAAGCCACACCCCAGTCCCACCCCACAGGCCACGGTTGGTACCTGGCCATGCCCCCTTCCCCCATGGAGCTGGGTTGGGACATTGCTATGCCCCTCCCTCCCCAAAATCGAGCCACACCCCTTTCCCTCAGCAGGACGTGGTTGGGGTTTGGCCATGCCCCATTCCCTCCTGCTGGGGCTGAGCCATGCCTCCTTCCCCCATGGGGCAGAATTGGGGCTTGGCCACACCCGTTCCCTCCCACTGGGGCCAGGCCACAAGCCCTTCTCTCCTTATAGGGCTGAGTGGGAGCTGGTGATGCCACCCCGCCCTCCCCACCAGCAAAGCCAGGCCACATCCCATTCCTCTCCACAGGGCCAAGTCAAACTCCTTTTCCCTTCAGGGCTGTGTTGGGGCTAGCCTGCCCCCTACTCCATTCCACACAGCCAGTTGGTGCCTGCTGTGCCCACCTGGGTGCCGGATCAGGAACACCAGCTGAATTCAGCTCATGGATGGACCAGGCACTGCCCATCCAGCCCTCCAAGCAGAAAAGATTGAGCATCACTGATATAGTTATGTATACATAATGGCAAATCTTTGAATTCGTAGAGGGACTGAACCACAGCACAACCTCATAACAACTAACCCTATTTATAAGAATCCTCTGTACTCAACAGAAGGGACTGATTTTTTTTCCCTTTTTTTGAATGAAAAGAATGCAGCAAACTGAATAGTCCTATTATAGGGAACAACCCCTTTTATGAACTCTTTTCTCATTCCCATAGGGGTTCACTGTAATGAGGTTACACTGCATTTAAACAATTTCTATTCTAGTAGGAAGGCAAGAGGGTCAGACCATGTGATAATCCCTTGCGTGTTTTTGCCAACTGATCACCTGCTTATTTGTGATAGATTAGTTCTTGTCTTTTAAAACACATCACATTACAGAATGTAAAAAAAAAACCCTTAGGCAAGTGCATCACAACACACACATGCCCCAACTGCATGTCGATAAGTTAGTCCTAGGTATATAAGGGTTTTGTGCAGGGGTGGGCAAAATGCAGCCCACCAGGTCATTCTATCCGGCCCATGGAGCCCCTAAAAAAATTTAGAAAATTAATATTTATCTGCCTGTCATGCGGCCCTCAATGGCTTGCCAAAACTCAGTAAGCAGCCCTTTGACCAAAATAATTGCCCAACCCTGGTTTTGTGGAATCCCAGAAATTGTATTGAACACTAAGATCTCTGAAGTGGTTACAAGGCTGTCCTGCAACTCAAAATCTGCCACTTGACAAAAAAAAATTTGCTTCCTTCACACCCCAGAATTTTCCCCCTTTTCTTTAATGGTACTTACTTTCAACCGACACAAAAGGATAAGGCACCATGCCCTTAATGGCCTGAGCTGCTAAAAGAGCTGCTGCAGCTTCTGTATTTTTAAAGCACTGGTCTGACTCTTCAGCGCACTGTCGATTGTCAATTTCCAGGAACACCTTTGTGCTGTAAGAGCAGAAGAGAGAATAGGTCCTACTAATCAGTTTCACCAGACAAAAATAGAGAGTCTTCCAGGCTAATACTTTCACCTTGCTCTGGATTAAACAACCTTGATAGTTTTAGGCTTCCCCCTGGCAGAAGGCCAATACATCCCCTGGCCTAAAATACTGTATGTTTTGTAGACACCTTGTAATTCAGACTTCACAGTCCTAGTAGAGAAAAGCAAAGAAATTTGCTCACCCAATGGCCTCTTGTTCAAGCTCTCTGGCCTTACGAATGACCAACAGGGATCGCCGGCTCCGTAGTGCTGACTTCTCTCCATAGTATGGGTATACCATCAACTCTCCCTGGGAATCCCGTTTTATTCTCAGGTTGGTGTGTAGAAGGGTTCCTAGAGTCCATAGGAAGCTATGGACATCTGAAAGCAGCTGGTCAGGGGGCATTAGCACCACAATTATAAGGGTACCTTCTGCCAGCTTCTCAGCTTTGTCACCAGCACAGTCCAGACCATCCCAACCACACTCCTCATTGTTACATCCTTTGTCACAGAGGCCATTCGCATAGTGATCCTCACAATATTTACCATACCTGGAAGAGGGACAGAGGGTTATAGACAGTAACATACTGACAGCTGTAGCCTGGGGTCCTGTCAACTAGGATGCAAAGCCTTCCACCACTAGCTAGTCCATTCCAGTGCGGGTCAAGCTCAAAATGATGGATTAGACTCACGCATTTTAGGTGATAAAATTCACCTTGAGGGTACCATTTACAATGTGACCTCACATCTGGAGCGAGGTATAAGTGGAAAGCATAGAGCACCTGGTTCAACTGTAGTGTGAGCAAAATGAGAATTATTTAGATCAGTCAAGAGGACTGCACCAAATACTGGAGACACATCATAGCATGTCCAGCCCTACCACATGACCAGTTATGTTGGTAAAGTTGTACCACGTGCTGCCAGGCAGGAAACAGGGCAGCACATAAATCACACCTTTAGGTCTCAGACATTGCACCTGAGCCAAAGAAATGCAGTACTTTTGGGGAGCAAAACAGAAGACACTAGGCCAACACGTGAAAAAAACAAAAAATTTAAATCCTGCTCTCCCTAGTTTGTGGTGAGCTCACATACATAGCATTTTTTTGTGAAGCAAGACCCACTGACTGCTCCATCGGATCCAGCAAGCAAGGAACCATATGGTGTCATTGATCAAACTGTCATTTTGCCCCCAAAACTCAGCATCTTCCAAATATTATTTCCAAAGAGCTGAGAAGCAGGTGAAAGAAGGAAAAGTTCTTTGAGGCATGAAGTGCAGCGAGAGCATTGTGATTATGCACCATTCATAAGGCTGAGGGAGCAGAGGCTGTGCAGGCCAAGCATATAAGTTGTTAAAAGCAATAGCAAGAGATGGATTAGTTACAGAAACCACTGCTGCCAGCATCGGGCCTTACTTGCACGTCTTAGGGTTCTGCTGACACTCAAAGTTGTCAAACAAGCACTCAGGTGTATTACAGGCCTCATCGCACAAGCCATTGAAATGCTCCCAGCAGCGCAGTGACGAAGAACAGTTGGCCCAGGGATCTTCTATCATCAGCGAACAGTCCCCTCCATCCCACTGGCACGCGTGCGTGTTGCAGTCTTCATCACAGTAGCCGTCTTTTGCTCTTTCCATGCAGTGTTGACCCAGACACCCTTCAGGTTCTCGGCTGGGGTGTACTGAATGCTCACATTGGCTGCCTTCAGTGTAACTGGGACACTGGCAGTAATAATAAGGAGCCTGAGGCCTAGGATGGCAACTTCCCCCATTCTGGCAGGGTGCACTGGTACAGCCCGCAGTAGCCTGGCACTCCTCACCCACCAAGAGCTCTGGACAGTAACAACGGGGCCCTGAGGATGTCTGGATGCACAGTTCCCCTTTCTTGCACCTCATTTGCCCACAAGTATTGCTGAATTCACATTTAGACCCAGAATAACCCTAAGGAGAAAAAAAGGGGGGGCAGGAGATCACATTGAGTATGGCTCTTAAGAGATAAGCTCTCAATTTTGTTATGCAGAGACATGAGTTTATCAATGAATACCTGCATCTCCACCCCGCACATCAAAGCCAGTACCCCCTTTCTAGGAATGTGTGGTGCTTCCCTAGATCTAAACCACAAAGACATGCTCTGAAAACCTTCAGTGACCAGGTGAGCCAAGCAGAAAAATCCACCAATGAACACGTCTCTGTTCCATGAATCTGCTTTCTCCTATCTCACACTGCATTTCCATAGTGCGTTTCACCCTTGAAGTGCATCTCCCATAGTTAAACTTCCAAGTCTTGCAACTTCCTGGGACATATTTTCCAGGCTTGGATAAATATACCACATATAAACCAGGATAAGTTTTATTTACCTTACACTATAACCCTGGTTTTCTAATAACTTTCCAGAATGTTCATGCCTTGCAAAATTAATTCTCCCATGCTTGATCAGCACATGAAGTTGTGTGCACACCTGTCCTTGAAAAGCTGGTACAAATGTTAGTTTGGTTTTTATTTAAAGAAAGGGCTTGGCATAGTCTGGAGCAAAGCAAGTGGACTTGAGTAGGGGCAGATCCAGGGGGAGTGAACTTCTGCACTTGTACCCCTTTGATTCCCTGTCTACCAAAGCTTAAAACCAACTGCCCAGCAGTGACAGCAGTTGCTACTAGTCAGGCAGTGCTGAGGGAGTCACTTGACTTCTTGGCTCATTATAATCAACCTGATCTCTTCTAAACTCTTCATTCCATAGATGTTAATGACCCTCTCCTTTGTAATGGTTTTGATGTTCCACCAGTCAAACTAGTCTTTCTTCTGCCATGCTGCTGTCTGTTAGCTGCTCCTGGTAATGAAGCTCCTATTGCACAGCCCTGCAGATTATTTTTAACTCATTCCAGTGAAGTTATCTTTGTTTTTGCTTCAATCTTAAACGGAATAATACAGCCCTAGGTCCCAAGTATATTAGTAAAGCTTCTAGTTTATTTTTAGCTGGAAAAAATGTGTTGCTTTATATGCAATGTTGCACCTCACCATCTGCACCCTTCTTTTCAAAATTCTAGATCTGCCTCTGGACCCAAGGAGGACCCAAAAGCCTAGTAATAAATATTTAGCAGAAAAGGTAGTTAAGCCATCTCAACAAGGAACTTGCTGGTAGTAGTAATGAGCAATGCCAAGTTCCATATAACTGCCTATGGCATTCAAATGTCACTGACTGACTGGTGAAGGAACTGCACTTACTTCCTCAGCTGGGAGGCACAAGAGTGGTAGAAAAGGACAGGGCTTTCCAGGCAGTGCAGAAGGGGTATACTCCACTTACAAAGGGAATCAATGCAAAAAATTATGAAATCAAAACATAACAGAAGCTCTGTTGTTCTTTGCTCTGCTTTCAGGGCTGTCATGGTACAAGAAAACTGGACTAAGCAATGCAATCTGAAGGCAGGTCACTTACTGGAGGACACTGGCAGATGAATCCATCAGGCATATTACTGGCAACAGCACAAGTACCTCCATTCTGACAAGGCTTCTGAGGACACACATCTATCACAGTTTCACAGTGACGGCCTGTTGCACACACATAAAGGAGGGAAAGAAGAGGGGAGAAACTTAGTTGCATGGAGAAGGACCACCAACTATTGCCTTTCTTTTTCAAAAGGAAACCCTTTCAGCAAATATTTCTATCTCATCCTATCACCCTGACTGTCTCCCACGGGCCATGGTTTATGAGAGGGTCGATTCTGGACCCACTGCCAAGATGATATTGAAAAACTAGAGTGAATAGAAGGGGACGGGGAGGACCTAAATACAAATACTGTATACTGGGACTGGCTTGGGGAGAAATTAAATGTCTAAAAATGAGAAAGTCATGTTGAAAACAACACACAAATCGTACATCCTTCAAACATCTGTAAACTCAAAGGCAGAGAATTCAAATGATGAATGGGGAAAAACTTGTACCAGGAAATAAAGATGGAAAAGTGATGAATACAAGAAGAACACTTCTATCAGCTAAGAGTCTTGAGGTAAAGGCTAATCTTCAAAGGTGACTGTGGAAATCCCATTTCTTGAGGTTTCTGAAACAAAACTGGTTTTATGCAATCACTAGAAGACAGCATAAGGACCACTCATGGATTGCCAGGGAAATAGAATGGATAGCTTAATAGCATCAAAAAAAACCCCCAAAAAACAAGAAAAGACCATGTTTTGACTAATTCAGGAGGAAACAGAGGGACTGTGTCCTGGTACTTACCAGTAAAGGCACTGCGGCAGATACATGTATAATTATTAACCAGCTGAACACAGTCTCGGCTACCACGAGGGCTACAAGGGTTGGAGAGGCATTCATTAATGTCCCCCTCACACTGCTTGCCTCCGAAGCCTGAAGGACAAAGACAGCTGTGGCCCCCAATTTGGTCTATGCACTGTCCTCCATTAAGGCAGCGAGGCCCTCCTGAATCTGGCATGCAGTCATCAATGTTCTCCTCACAAAGAAGGCCTGTCAAAACAAGCAAAAGTAACTTGAGTTTTTGGCCTGGCCAACTTGCTTATTATTGCTATTATTCTGGTCTAAATGTTGCAGGAATGTTCCTAACACAAAAACATGTTTTGTACTCAAGTTTCTGATACGCACTCTTAACCACAATCTAACTTAAATGTAACTATGCCTGAGAATTTCCTGTAGGAAAATTTTCCTATAGGAAACCTAACAAGACATTCAAAGGGAATGCTACCATGTGAGGGCTAATGAGTTTTAAAATTTAATCCTACGGCTAGATTCACTGCTTGCGCAGCCATTATACAGCTTCTTTGGGGAAATGCAAAGTAACTATGGCATCTCAGACAAATCTGCAGATGTTTTCTGTGATCAGAGCAGCATAAAGAAGTCAGAGTGCGTGGGTGAACACAACCCTTAACTTGTCATTACATTTTTTACTTGAATTGTTACAGTTTCTTCTCTGGGAAAATTTATGTTAATGTTCTGCAGGGGAAAATGCTGAGCAATTACCAAATTTGCTGATAAAGTAGGGATCAGTGTTTATAAAGCCTGAGGATCTATGAAAGCCTGGAGGAAGACCCTGCCATGGAGAGTAAAGGATGGATAAGAGAGGTTTTGTGAGGGGATTACAGGGGAGCACAATGGGATGGTTAGAGGAAAGGGATCATAATAAGTATTCATTACACAAAATCAGTGTCCATACCTATTTGAAAACTAAACACAGAGAAAAAGTGACACTGGTGTTTGCTGAAGCATTCAGTTTGTGCCCCAAACAAATGCTCCATGTAGCACTTTCCTCTCAGCAAAAAAGGCCTGCTGCCTCCTGCTCCTACTGAGGCACTGGAGAACTGCATTAGGATGGCAGTAGGGGTAAAGAACCCAGTCCCATATTTCCATTTCTCTATGAAACACTTTGGTCTTCCCAGGAAATGTTAACACTTACAGCTTGCAGGGTTGCAAAAGGGGTATGTATATGCACTGGCAAAAACAGCTGCCTCTGCAGTACCATCCTCTTTGCCCTTGCACTCAGCACTCTTTAAGGATGCAAGTTCAAGTAGGGCCCATTTCCACCAGCATTCTCTTGACTGTTCTTTTTTTACTACCACCCCTCTCCTCCATCTTGCAGACATGTAAATTATACCCACATGGAACCCTCAGATACTGCTGACACACACAGAAGTCAGGTTTACTCGACCCCATTTGGATTTAGTAATAGGTAAACAATGGTTTGCAAGCTTAGCCTCTGGTCAGAATGAAAAAGCCATATATAGCTTGAGCTGGCATACCACATCTGTTAAACACCACAAATGGTTAAAAGTTGTAGAGTGGACAGAGCCTCAGATTTGCATTTGGTTTTGTGTCTTTACATGAAACAGTCTGTGGGAGGAAAAATAAATAAAAGATGTTTTCCTTGCTTCATGAGGTAGGAGAATTCTCTTCCCACCCTTGCACTTTCTAAGAAATTTCCAAAACTTACCATATTCAGCTGTAGATCCAAGAAAAATTTTCAGACAGATCTATATACAAAGCCTTCACAGTAATAAGACAAGAAAACAGGAAGATCACAAGGAAGAGACAAGAAGCAACAAGGTAAAGCACTGTAAAAAATTCTGATCAGCTGTACCCAAGAAGCTGGGCATAGAAACAGTTAGCAACCACACAGATGATGTATCAGCAACTCTAAATCAAAGTTAAGATTCTGGAAAGTGATTGACTTCAAAGAAAAGTCAGTCTAGCTGCCATGGCTGCAGGGAAAGCCTCAAGGAGCGCAACCAGCACATGCATCCAACAGCAGCAGCTCTCAGGCATGTGACAGTCTCATTCATTTCTGAGCACCCGTCCATGGTAATACAGGCAGCTTGAGGGTCCTTCCATAGGCAGGAAGAAATGAATAAATCCAGATAGGAATGAGCCAGTAAATTGAAGACTGAAAGGTGTGCTGATACTCTAGTAAATGGCAGAGGGTGAAAAGGAGAGAAATGAGATGTCCCTCTGTTGCCATGAAATGCAAAAAGATATTTTCACTGAAACAATGGGCTGAACACAGCAAAATAAATTCAATGGCAAAATAGTTCATATTGGGGATCTTTGCTGGGCATAGAGCAGAGTTAACATAAATGAATGAGGAGGAAGCAAATAGGAAATGGCTTATGAGTTTGTATAAACTGCTTTGGTATTATGAGCCTTTGATGAGTTCCACCTGGAACAGATGTGACCTCAGCTGGAGAACAATGCTTTAATGGGGACATTATATTTCAAGAAAGAAAACTGAAGTTTCAGAGGAATGTAAAACGTTTGTGACCGAGTCAGGAAATCAGTTCATAGATTCATAGATGCTAGGGTCAGAAGGGACCTCAACAGATCATCAAGTCCAATCCCCTGCCTAGGCAGGAAAAAGAGTGCTGGGGTCAGATGACCCCAGCCAGACGCCTATCCAGCCTTCCCTTAAAGGCCCCCAAGGTAGAGGAGAGCACCACTTCCCTAGGAAGCCCATTCCAGATTTTGGCCACCCTTACTGTGAAGAAGTTTTTCCTGATACCTAGCCTAAATCTGCTCTCTCTCAGTTTGTGACCATTGTTCCTTGTTACCCCAAGAGGTACCCTGGTGAACAGAGCATCTCCAATCCCTTGCTGCGTACCTGTAATGAATTTGTAGGTGGCCACAAGATCACCTCTCAGCCTTCTTTTGCAGAGGCTGAAGAGGTCCAGGTCCCTCAGTCTCTCCTCATAGGGCTTGTTCTGTAAGCCCTAACCATATGAGTGGCCCTCCCTTGGACTCTGTTGAGTCTATCAACATCCTTCTTGAAGTACAGCGCCCAAAACTGGACACAGTACTCCAACTGCGGTCTGACCAATGCCACATAGAAGAGAAGTATCACCTCCTGCTGATGCATGATAAAGTGTGGTTAGCTTTGATGATGAAAAGGTCTACAAGGAAAGACTGAATGAATTGGGCACATTTAGCTTGGAAAATGACCAACGGAGGTAGGAAGAATTTGCTGCCACAAGTGTTCTTTATACTAAGAAAATCAACGCTAAATTTTAGAAAAAAGTTATATGCAACAAGCTGTCAAGGGAGGTTATATAATCATCATCAGCAAGACAAATGCTGAACAACTGAAGCAAATCAAATTTGCTCCAATGGACTAGCAGAGCCTAGGTTCACCAAAATAATTCTCACAAAATAATTTCTCCGACAGAGAAACAGAAGCTAAAATCTTAGTAATCAAAGGGGCAAGGATCCTGGAGTTACACAACTAAACATGCTTCCTAAAAAGCTAGTTGCATCCCCACTAAAAAGAAATCCAACTGGTTAGAACAGTGACTGTCAGTCATGGAAACATTAAATCCTTTTAAAGATGCTATGGGGTGCTCCACAATATTAGCACCGACAGGAGATTTCAAACAGTGTCAAAAACATTCTGCCCTGCTGTGGGCTTTCTGAGTTCCGTGCAACAGAAGAATTCCTCTGTTATTTTTTTGTGGTCAAAGAACGAGTGAAAACTAAGAGCTGACATTTTCTGAGGGGTCTAATGAGGGATGCCTTGAGTCTAAAAGTGTTGAGAACCACTGGGCTAGAAAATAATAGACCGGGGAGACATCTGTTTCCCTCAGGGACTCATAGCATTTTATTTGAAGCCTATTCAAATGAAATTAATTCATTCCTGCAAGACTACATGTGTGGAAACCACTCTATAGGAAAGAAGTGAAATTCCTGTAGCTTTTTACTTTATTATTGAATTTCATACCCCGAGTTCCTGGTGGACAGGAGCATTTGAAGTGATTGATGAGATCAATGCAGGTTCCTCCATTTTGGCAGGGCTGGAACTGACACTCATTCACTTCATACTCACAGTTGACACCCTGGTACCCTGGCACACACTACAAACATAAAAAAAAGGAACAAGTGTATATATCTTACCCAACATGGACACATAAGCATGTATCTGAGATTAATGCACCCTAACCTAAAACAGGACAAAAAACCCAAAAATTTTCAGTGGCCAAATTCTGCTCCTATATGCATGTGGGCAGCCTTAATGATTTCAGTGAGAGAAGTTAACCAGGTAAGTACTGTACTGCTCACAAAACATCTAAAGGTGAGCAATCTGCCTCCTACAGGTGTCTTGTAGAAGATCACAAGGCAAAGTTGGAAGGCTTGATGAATCTCAGCTGCTATTAAAAAAAAAAAAAAGTCAAGTCAAACAAACTTCAAGTCTTCAGTAAATTCAACCCCTTCAGAAAATGTGGTTCGGAAAGTTCCACCGTCTTCAAAGCCCATAAAACTGGTGGGCTAAAATAACCTGTGGTGCTGTGACTATCAGCCAGAGGAGTCAGAGCACAGCAAAGGGAGACGGTTACTATCATGGGAGGTAAGTGTTCCACCCATCCTAAGCAGGACAAGTATAGATTGTGTCGATTTGCTTTTTGATTTAATTTTCACATACTTATAAGTTACAAGTGGAAGAGACCTATTAGGTGAATAAATCCATGTCCCCAGAGGCATGGGATATCAGTGACTAACCTCCTGCTAAACTCAAGTCGAATACTGTTCATTCTTATCCTTCCATAGTCTTTCAAAGTGACTCCAAATCCCTGACATTAACCAAGTTTAAATTTTCTCTCTGGGGCATGCTGCATTTTTCCAAGTTGTAGGTCCCTTTGCATTCAGTCTCTTTATTTGGTACTTGGAATTCTTCCTAATAAACCAAATCTGAACATTTCATCAAATATCATGCTTCTACTCTCTCCCTTGACAGTGCTTCTACTCAAGACAATTTGAACATAATCGCGGTTTTGGTTGATAAATAATCAAAATAATTTTTGCAGAGTACCTGGTCACAACCATGGCAAACAGGTGACAATCTCAGCAGCAGAAAGGAAATGAAGAACTGTACAGTGAAAATGTTAAATTGGTGAAATTAGGCATTATCTGTGTTTCCTTTAAACAGCACCCTCCTTTACCTCACAGTTATATCCTCCAAGATAGTCCCTGCAGGTGGCGCCATTCTGACAAGGACTGGAGATGCATTCATCCACCTGCTCTTCACAATAGCTACCAGTGTAGCCTGTCCGGCATTGGCAACGGTGGCTGTTTCCAACGTTAAGGCAATTGCCAGAGTGCTGACACAACTGGTCTACAGGGACCCCTAGAATAAAAGGTTAAGCAAAGTAAGCAGCCATCTGAAACCAAAATTCATGAGAGAAGCCATCACCATTGCTATTTCAGCTACGAACAGTTATTGCTAGACCAAAAAAGCAGAGCCTCTATCTTGGATCCTGGAAGTTGGGAGGAAGGAAGTGTGGGGGGTGGAATCTATTGATAACACTTTGAGGGCTATAATTTTCTGATAACAAAGAAGAACGCCACTTACCCCTCTGTGAAGCAGCCACTTGGCAGGAGACATTGGGAACATCACAGTAGGCACCACTCCAACCAGGGGAACAGTTGCAATGAAAGTGAGTATTCTGCTGGACACATGTACCTTTGTTCTTACAGGGAAACTTGCTACACAGATCCACAAGTATCTAAAACAACAGATTCATAAATGTAACTGATAAGCCATTGTTCACATTTTCTGCCTTTCTTGGGGGTTTAAATCCCCCAAACATTTTACACTCTGATAAAGGCACCAAGATACACTGGGTTTAACTGGTGTCTTAAACTGTCCATTATCCAAGATAAAGAGTTTGCAGTTGTTGCATTTTACTTGCAGACAATTCTGTTCCCACTCACCCAGCTCAACAGACCATTCTCTCATCTCTGAATGACATGTGTCATCCTTACTCACTTATTTCCCTTTTTGAGCATATAGACTTCTACGAAAGCTTAGATGCTTGACTGATGTCAAGCTGACTGCACTGGCTAGGGTAGGTCTTTTAAAAAGAATAACAGTTCTGGATTCAGCTGTTCTACCTGCTTTCAGTTGATAACATTCTTCTTTTAAGAAGAGAACTGTCAATCTGTTTCTCAAATAGATTTAACAGAGAAATCTGTGTTTTCAAGTGCATCGGAGACAATATAATTCTGAACTTGTTCCTGCCTTCCAGGTTTTAGCCTGTTTCTTGTTGGGCTTAAAAGTATAGTATTACCATTTTATCTATAATAAACTGCTGACTATTTAATATACAGTTCCCATAAGGGCTCACTGCTTGCAATTTTATTTTATTTTATTTAGTCCTCCTTATTCCAGCTCTTTGTTAAATTAGATCAAACCAAACTTACTAGACTAAAATTGTAGTGGAGCCTATAAGCTGTTAAGCCCTTCCATTATTAGCTTCAATTGCATTTATAAATTTGAAGAGTGGAGAGTGCTCATATAAAATGTATATGACACACAATGATCAAACTCCTCATTCGGAACACAGAATTTATCTCTGATCTGCTGAGCAGAACTGGGGAACTAGATGATTAATTTTTTTTTGCAACCAAGGTACATAATGTCAGCAAGAAACTGTTCAGTTTCATAGTACTTTACGATCGTCTTTCATGTTCCTTCTCTCAAAATGATTAAGCAATGCGCAACAAATGCATAGTTCAGCTGCTCAGGATGACCGTAACTTGTGACATTCTTATGTTGTCCATTTTCTCTGCAAATGGAAAAGTCTTCAGTGACATAATTCTCCATATCGTTAAATAGATGGTATTCTTGTCTGAGACCCAGTGCTCTTTTCTCTTTCCATTTACAGAATCAGCAACATGGAAGAGCAGGAAAACATTCTTCTTCTGTATGGATGCTTGTAGTCATCACTAGGCCGTCTCTCACATTTGATTAAATCTCTTGCATTAAAATAAGGCTGCTTTAAAAAAATATTCTTCCGTTATGTTTTCCCCAAAGGGCAGGCAGCATCTGGAAGCCAGTTGCTAGGTTAAGTGTCAAATAGTATATGCTGAATAAATTGGTCCAAAAATTATTCAGTCTTGCAATGCCAGGTTAACATGAATGCGACTAGAAAAATTCTTATGAGATACAGGTTCTCTGATGACCTGCGTAGTATTCAGAGCTTATCTTTAAATGGCAGAGATCAAACAGTGCCTGAAAGCAGCCAATTCTTAGGCTTACTTTTGCACTGCCCAAATCAAAAGACGATCATGGCTATGTTTTAATGACCATAGCATCCAAAATGTCTTATATGCAACCTGAAATTAATGACCTGCTTCCACTTTGATAAGCCATTTTTTCAATGGCATATTTGATATGGAATTGATCTAAATTCTCCATTTAGAATTGAGTTGCAAGCTTGAAATGAGCATGAACCCCACCTTAAAGTAAAATTCAAAAAATGTCAAAAGTTCAGTTTTCATTAATTTGTTGTAATACATCATTTCCTACCACTGCCTTAAACTTTAGACATTTTGGAGTAAAAAGTTCACACTAATATTTGGTAATGACTGCACAGTCATTTTCTATACCGATCAGCAGCTTCCAATTTTACTGTAGGAAACCACTACTTATAGTGCATAAAACTGTATTAACACTAGGTTGTAAAACCACTATGCCCCAGACTAATTGGCTATAATGGGCCTATTCAATTTAATGGACTGAATGATCATTTCAATTATTTTCCTACAAGAGACACCTTGACTGTTGGTATTGAACAAACTGTTACTCCAATTAACAGACTAGGTAGGGGAAAAAAAAGTAGAGTTTGTCTGAGAGCACAAAACAGCATGTCAGTGTTGCAATGGGTGAGCAGTTAATTCTGCTATATTAACTATATTTAATGTCTCTATCCAAGTGATGCCTACCTTATTTACACACAAATTCTGACCTGCAGTAAAGCAAGCCTGAAGTGAAAATGAAGTAAGCAAGCTACCATTATCCTGGGCAGAGAACTACACACAGAAGGCTTTTGATGCTGTTCATTTTCTTCAGAAACCATACCACATGCTAATTTCAGATGTGGCTTCCTTCTCCAAAACTGTGGTTGAAGAGTTTAACTTCTAGGACAGACATAGCTGAGCTGTGTGCGTTTTAGATAGGACGGAAAGCATTAATAAGTCCTTGCCATAACAAGGATTTTAATGGCATCAGCTGCTTTATTACAAAATAGCACTGAATACAGTTGGCCTTATCTGCATGAGCGTGTCAACCACCTCCCAGTGGAAACAAGGGAAATGGGGCTCTGCATTGTTTAAAACCTGGTATTCATTCAATCTGACTATTTTGCTATACAAATGTTCAGACAAAAGTAACAAGTAAGAATGGACCAGCTGAAATAACTGCTGAACATCTAGGTCTGGGCTACTTACCTGACAGTTCTTTCCAGTGTAACCCATGGGACAAACACAATTATAGGTCCCCAGGCTATCCACACAAGTCCCTCTGTTCAAGCAAGGATGTGAATCACATTCATTAATTTCCATGAGACAAAAGGTTCCCGTGAACCCAACCGGGCACTGGCATGTAAAGGAGTTGATCCCATCCACACAAGTGGCTCCATTGAAACACGAACTGGAAAGACAAAATAAGAGTGAAAAATATACTAAAAGACAAAATACAAGTTAGCTTACAGCCAAAGATTTTATATAAGATTTACAGAAGTGAGAAAGAACCAGTCCTACTAAAACTCCAGCCATCACTAGGACTTGTCAGTCCAGTCCACTCATTTTTTTAGGTTAATTTTTGGATACTGCAAGCTTGTAACAGATATGCTCTCCACTAAAACTCTTAGGTGTTTTCCAACATGATGTCTGGACAGCAGTAACCTCCTCATTAAACACATCTGCTTTGGATAGTTTATCCACAGACCTAGAGCAGAGATTCCTCAACATATTACTAATGACAACTTCCACTGTTCAGACTTCAATTGCTCAGACTTCCTCCCCTCCCATTAGCACATATAACATCCCTTTTGCAACCACTGCAATTACATGTACTGAAGAAAAATAAGGAAATTTAAATCTGAATATCTTTAAATACAGTCAGTCTGCTGCAGGCAAGAACCAGAATCACATAATCGGCAAATATGTTGAACCACAATTTGAGGATTCCCTGGTCTGGAAATAAATGCTTATCATTAGGTCACCTACCTCACCTCTGTTGAGGCAGCATTGCTCAAATATTCCCTCTCAACCTAAATGTACTGACAGAAAGGGCTTCCATGATTTTCCCTTCAAAAGATTATTCCCAATCTGTAGTACGTGAGCTGGTTGGAAGTGGTATGCCAAAACCAACTTTGAATTTTTCAGTTTCAAAGGAACAGTCGTCACAAGCACAAATATGCTCCAGCTACTAATTAACAGCTTTTGAGAAGGTAACAAACAGCTGTTAAATTACATGATTCCAACCACTCACTGGATTGACCACAAGGGGTAAGGAAAGTAAACTAGTTCCTCAGTGAATCATTTGCCTACTATCCAATCACACAACGAAACTCTGTCTACTCCAATGTCAGCCCACCACAAAGTCCAGCTCTTTGAAGTACATATTTCCCTAAGGAAGACAGTCGAGAAAGCAGTAACAGTTTTGGTGGCATTTATGCGAATGTCCTAGAAGCATCATACCATATCAATTTGAGGGTTGTTCATATGGCATGACTGATTTTAGAGAACAAAGCTGCAAGGCAGCTTGATGAGTCTTGAATACTTCTTAAAGAAATGATGAGTCAAGTAAAGGAAAAAAAACTCATGGAATGTAATAAACAATTTTTTCCCTTGCAATTATGTGAAAGTTCCATTATTTATGCTCAGCTCTTATAGACTAACATTTTGAATGAAAAGAGACAGTTATAAAATAATTCTTGTTTTTTGAAGGTATCAAGATGTACAATAATCAAGAAGCAAGATCTGTCAAGCAGGATCTTGTTTCTCTCATATTCCCATGAACATAGCACATCATTGTACAAGGTGTACAATGGCAGAAAAACTCTTCGGAAAACTGAATGATCTTACCACAGCAAACAGTGGTGGGGAAAAACTGCTTCACTGAGTGCTCTATGGCTAACTTCCTCTCTCTGTGGGTATAAGCAGAAGTCACCAAAAGAAGCAGATCAGCTGCAGCAGGATGTGCCCTGCCATAGCTGATCGGCTTTATAGGGCAAAATGTATGTCACCTGCTGTCTCAGCATCAGGCAGGGGTCCAAGCCTGTGGAACAACAGGCAACACATTGTCCACTTAAACAGAGACAAGCCTTGAAGATACCCTGCAACACAGCTCCATAAGTGGAGATGCTAGGGCTTCCTGCTTAATGACATGCCCCAGAGATTGCCCAGGGTGCATCTCTATAAGAGGGGAAAGTCAGGCAGGTGCTCCTAGGCTTTGAGGGGCCTGATCCTTCACAAGAATTCCCAGGGTGCACAGAATCAAGGCCCCACAAGCCCTGGGAATGCCTGCTGGCTCCAGGCTGCCTGCAGTCTTGCATCATGAAGCGCACAGATCTCTAGTGCAATAAAGTGGCAGAAAGTATCACCACCTTTGGTGCAGCCACAAATTTGCGGCATTTGTGGTACAGTCAGGGGTACAGGTATCTGTTTACTTGGCCTTTGGGCTGCCGTAAAAAAATTTTATGGTGGCACAGAGGTGACATCTATTTCCACCCTATGAAACAACAACCAAAAATTTGGCTAAACAAGTGTTACCTGATGTTGAGACCCCTCATTACAGCATGTGCTCCAAGGCACTTGCTGAAAACTGCCTGTCAGTATGAAGCCCTTCTGGAACAGGAATCAAGATGGCAAATTTTATTAAAGCACATGCACAGAACACATATTATCAACTTCAAGAGACAAAATCAAAAGTGATCAAAGACTTCTTTCCACAGCATCAAGATGGCCTTTGTGTAGGAGGCTGCTGACTCATCTCTCTGAACTTTGCTCTGCAGTACAAGTTCTAATTAATGATCTTAGCTTTGACTGAGCTGAACTGCTTGGCAAATGAGCTATAGCTGCCAAAGACCAACTACCTTTTATTGAGCTGACCCACTTTCCTGTCTCAATAGGCTGAACACTACCTAGCTTCCAAAGACTGAAAATTGCACCTGCTCATGATCATTTCATAGTTTCATAGTTAGTAGGGTCGGAAGGGACCTGAACAGATCATCAAGTCTGACCCCCTACCATGGCAGGAAAGAGTACTGGGATCAAACGACCCCAGCGAGATGATTGTCAAGCCTTAAAGCCATGGCAAGGCAAAGAGGGAAACTGCCAATGACTCCATGCTGGAAAATTTCCTCAATTAAAATGTATTCCTGGCCTAACTGTTGACATAAAAACATAGCCTGAATTTGATCCCAACTTCAATAGAAAAGATTGGGCCAGAGACCATCTTCAAAAAACGATGACACCCTAGGTGTGGTGGCTCCTCAACCAAGGAAAAGGAAAGGTTTGACTGAATTGTCCTATGATGGGGAACTAAAGCCAAAATTCAGCTAACTGCAACTCAGTGACTTTTGGTTGACAGTGACAGAGTTAACCCTAGAATCATAAAAAGTTAGTGTTGGAAGGGACCTCAGGAGGTCATCTAGTCCAACCCCCTGCTCAAAGTAGGACTGTCCGCAACTATACCATCCCAGCCAAGCCTTTGTCTAACCAGGTCTTAAAAACCTCCAAGGAGAGACATTTGGACAGAGATTTGATATTTCTTGCATCTTTCAGCTCTATGCACCTCCAAAAGACTGGTTTATTTCCTGATGGCTAAAGACAGAATGAATTTCAATGCAGAACTGAACCTTTTACTTAAGTTCATCAAATACCTCACCTGCCATAAGCATCTAGGTTCTGCAAAGCAGTATGTTTTACCCAGTTCCTGTAATGTACCTGTGTGCACAAAGGCACACCCCCAGGTAACTGTGGGTCAATGCTTCTAAGCTGTGGGACACTGTCTCTGCTCAGGCACAAAGAACAGGCCCGGAAAAGGAGTTCTGTTACAGCTGGCTCCTTTGGGGAAGTGCAGTCCTGTGTTAAGTCACAAGTTAAGCCAGTATCCTTTGCCTGCAACTCAGTTAGGTCCTTATGCCACATGTCAGGAAAATAGCAGGCCCATTTCTAACATTACTCCTGAATGGGACTGGCTTCCAAACCACCAGGCAGTATTTCGTAGCTACTCACTCACACTGTCAAAAGAAATGTAAATGTACTTGCCTCTCAGTGCATTCATTGATGTTGTTCTCACAATTGGTCCCCTCAAATCCTGCTGGGCACTTGCATGTGTAGCTGTTGACATAGTCAGAGCAGGTGCCTCCATTCTTGCATGGTTCACTCAGACACTCATTGGTATCTGTCTGACACTGCTCCCCTTGGAACCCAGGCAGACAGATGCATGAGAAAGAGTTCACCCCATCCACACATGAAGCTCCATTCTGGCAGGGGTCTATAACAACACCACAAATAAAAGTTATTAATCAAGGTAAAAGCAGGGAAGGGACTGGCTCTGAGTAGTTGCCCTGTGGAAAGAGCATTTCTGTCAACTTCTACAAACCAATCTATAGCAAAAAATATAATTTAATACTAAATTCCACATGATTATCCTGTAAATAAAAAACTGGTGAAAAGCAAAAGCCATGAAGCATGGGTTTACCAGACATCTTCCCAGCTAACACGAGGGCTACCTGTATACCTCAGCCTAGTGCCCTCAAACACAATACCATCTCACACACACTGACCATTGAGCCAAAAGCTCCTTGCCCCATCACACCACACCCTCCATTAATTTATCAAAATATCAATTTAAAAAATGCCAAAATGAGGCTGCACAGTTGTTAGCTTGAATGAAGAATGGTATGGCAATCTTTGGTGCAAGCTTTAGCTAGTCCTCTGATGCTGGTGCAGTAAGACACAGGCCTTCATTATGCAAAGGTACAATCCAACCATGGAGAAAGTATTTACTACTGGAAAAATATGTTCATATGATTAAAGTCTGCATTGGTAGAAAGAACACCTGCATCCATTTAAAGGTCACAAAGCCATTGCAGAGATAAGTACTTAAAAAGTCAAACTCTTGGCAGCTATAAAGTGCTGTGCCTATGGCAGTCAGTCACTGTAACTAGGGCTGAAAGCTGAACATTGATTGTCAGCACTGCATATTTGCAAACAAGTAAAGGGGGTGATTATATCAGCTCTTCACTGTGTTTTCATTATTGGAAGGGTCCATTTACTTCTGGGATGTAAAGACAGTTGGCCCAAATCAAAGAAGGTTTTTGTTATTGCTACAGCTGACTTAATTTGGTGAGTTCTGCAAACCCTCCTTTTGGATGTGTTTAAAGTACTAGGAATCATGCTAGATCAATCTTGTGACTTTACTTTCAGATAGGGTAAAACATGTGAATCATGTGGGATTTTAGATATCAAAATAACTAAGATAAAGCCTTTTTTTTTCAAAGCAGCCTATGAAAGTGTCCTTTTACACTGGAGTCCTAGAACAAATGCAACAGCACTACCAATAATCTAATCTCCTTCCAGGGGATGAGGTTACACGATCCACATACCAAATCAAAATGACCTTAGTATTGACTGTTCTATACCAACTTGTTCAGAAAAAAACATTCAAAAAACAGACCAAATGAAATATACCAAAATGGTATCTGCAGCAGTGCTGGAGAGATTTTTAACAGGGCACTCTTCATGTAGTAAACTTCTTTTCAGAACTTTGAAAGCAAGTCCTCCTGAAAAATGTTAAGCTGTCTCCCTTTTCTTTATAAATATCTGATGTTCAACAGGCAAAAACCTGAGTAGGTAGGTAGTTTCCTTTCTATAAAGCAATTCAATTCACGAAAATCTCTTGATCAAATCTGCTTCAGCTTTAGTTCTGGTAACCTTAACTACACGAGTAACTATGTGCAAATACTTATTCTACAAGGAGAGTGCCTGCTGCTTTTTAGTTTAATTTGCTTTCAGAATAAACATATATATGAGTTATTCAGGAATAAGTACTGCACTTTATATCCATGCTGAGCCTTAATCTGATTTAACTTTCAAGGCACACAAGCCTAGGATGTTACACTGATTCTAGCATACATAAAAACTTCACAAACATGAGTCTCAGTTTCAGCTTGTTATGAATGCATGAGAAACATTCAAACTCACACTTGGCATATGACTCCTACCGTTCTGATTATTACAGACAGCTTCTATCAGAGAACTTCTAAGTGCCCATTTCTGTCCCAGAGGTGTAAGTTTTACAAGGCTGAGTATGTTCAAGATAAGGTTTTATAAAAGATACTGATTTCATACATCTACCAAGGGCAGTCACTGTTAAGCAGACTGAGTTATTTCTATGGGAAAACAATCTGCCTGTTTTGTTCCACACTTACTTGAAAGGCAGTCATCAATGTTGCTTTCGCAGTCTCCCCCAGTGAAGCCTGGGTTGCATTCACACAGGTAGCTGCCTTGAATGTTGTGGCAGACAGCATGATTCCTGCAGGGCTTTGACACGCACTCATCAATATCCACCGTACATCTCTCTCCTGAAAGAAGGATACAAGTAAAAGATCTCACAGAGATCAAGAGTCAAACAACATACAATAATCCTGAAGATATTTAATCTTAAAATGAAAGTCCATTTATAGCATCTGATGAAGTAGACTGTAGCTTACAAAAGCTTATGCCTCTAGTCTTTAAAGGTGCCACCCTGCCCTGCTTATTGCCTGACTTCAGACTAACACAGCTAATTACCATTCTCAATATTAACACTGAAACTTATCCCTGCCCTTCCCGTCTCTCCTCCTGCCTACATTACCTTCCCAGCCAGGAGCACACAGACAGATATATCCATCAGAGCCGGATGATTCTTGGCAGATTCCAGAATTCTCACAAGGATCAGGGGAGCAAGGAGCCTGCACTATCTGGCAGTTCACACCTGTGTGGGGAGAACGTATCAGTAGGAACTCAGTGCCCACAGGAGTAAAGAGGTGGGACTCAAGTCATTATCCCATGGGGAAATGGACAGCATTTCCTCTTAGTCACTAGAGTTGGAGAAAAGGAAGATCACAGCTCTTCTTTAAGGAGAAGCTGAGCAAAAGCAAGCAATTATATCACTGTGGTCCCAAGTGAAATGGGGCAGTTTGTGGAAAGAACAGGACAAGTGGATTAACAGTATGCCACACGCACCAAGGGATGGGTTTGAAGTTAGCATATCTAGCTGCACCAAAAAGGTTGCTCCACTACTGAGGGTTGAAGGACAGGATCAGGAGATTTAGTCAAGGATACCCACATACAGAGACTTAGTGGTGGGTGACCGAATTAAATGAATTCAGTTTACTAGGGTCTCTCTCAGGGGTGGGCAAAATGTGGCCTGCCAGGCCATTCCATCCAGCTCACAGGACCCCTAAAAAGTTTAGAAAATTAATATTTATCTGCCCCTAGCTGCCTGTCATGTGGCCCTCGAAGGCTTGCCAAAAGGCTTGTCCTCCACCCAAAATAAATGCCCGCCCCGATCTATCTGAAGAAGAGGGTAGATGCAGAAGCCATGGCTGGAAACGCCAGGCCTCTTGGACACCTTTCCTTAGGGTTTACTTTATCTCTAGGAAACAATCAACTTCAACAAATGAGTAACCACCGCCTGGGACCTTTTCAGTGGGGAGGAGAGAACTCCCCTCTCCCTATGGGACAGCCTCTTTTTCCACCAAGGAGGTTCCCTTTCCTATTATAGCAGCTGTATGGTAGATGGAAACTCTGGTAATCCCTCATATGCCCAAGCACCTTTCCATTTTGTCAGCATCCATTTTTAATGGGGGTCAAGTACCGCTAGTGTCACCAAGGCTGTGGTCATAAGTACATTTGGAAATCTTTCAAAAGGGTTGCAGCTGGTATGTTATAATTACTGCATGTGAATAAACTGATAATTATTCAAATGTAGTAAAACCACTCCAACTTCAACCAAAGATGAAAAATAACAGCTGCTGCCCTTTTGAAAGGGCTCCAAATGTATGTGTCCACACCCTGATTCAGTTCAAATTACTAAAACTGGTTGCAAAAGAGCTGGAAGTCTGGAAGTCTTTTGCAATCACTTATAAATACAGTATGTTAGCTAGGTAATTGGACTATTCAGCGTATGGATAAACAGGATTAACACAATGGAGAGACAACATGAAGGAAAAGAATAGTTTGAGTGAACTACCCCTTTAGCAAACAGCTGAGAGTTGTTAAGGGAGAATGGTTTGAGGATTTCCCAGCAGCAGCCGCCAACCTACAGGACTAGTTTTGACCAGAAGGATCAAAGCCTAGGAACCCAGACCAAAACAGAGCTGGCAGTTCTAAAAAAATCCTTCTCCCAGGAGATGGGCATTGTTTTTTTAGATGGGGGACCAGATCTAGACACAAGACCCTGCAGGAGTTAGTCAGAAGAAATGAGACCTGCCTAGCTCACCACAGATTTGTGACCCTTTAAAAGTAGGACAGAGACGAATTCAAATTGTATTTTTAAAAGTCTTTTCTATAAATACTTTGTTCCAACTGAAAAAGTATAAAGTTTTAGGAATGCTGTTTAATCAGCATATACCACTGATCATAGATGGCTCAAAGGAAGAACTACAGGAATCTGAACTCAGCTTCACACAGTAAGTGAGAATGGCTGATATTCTGGAGCTCTGGCCCCTGGTTCAGTCTAAGAATGAGAACTGCAGAATACAACCCTGGGATAAGTAAAGGCATGAAGCCTAACTACTGAGACCACTCAAAAGTCCAGGAAAAGAACAAAAGTGCAGCTACTACAGTTAGGGCTTTTGCACACTGAGGAAAGTTATTCGAAACTAATAACAGGCTTGAAGTTAAAGAGGGGTAGTTAAAGCACATTAAGCCTGTGTTCACATCCTCCTTCAGAAATACACTGACCTTAATTGGATTTTGCTCAATTTGCTTCCAAAACAAATTCAGCTAAACTGAATTAAGGTCACTTTAATTCTCAAGAAGAATGTCTATACAGGGATTTAATATATGTTTCTATATGGATGTCACGTCTACAGTGATTGCATCATAGTAATATCTGATTCCTTTCAATTAAAATATTATTCTCATTTTAAATTCCATGTTATGGTGATCAGATCTCCCCTTCATGTTTCATATTTCCATTTAATTCAAGACAAAATACGTATCACCAAGATGATTAAAAAAACTTATGAAAGGTGAAATTGTCACTGAATGGTCCTTCACCTTTGAATCCTCTCCTGCAGGTGCATCTATATCCATTCACCAGATTGTCACAGGTTCCTCCATTCTGGCACGGATTTGACCTACACTCATTTTCCTCTACTTCACAGTCCATTCCAGTCCAACCTGGGTCACAGAGACACACATACCTGAAAGAGAACAGCATATTTCAGTATTATTCTGAAGTGCTTCTATTCACAAAATTAGGCAAGTAGACAACCTTAGAGGAAATAAATGATTACCCTTGTAAACATGACTCATCAACTTTTCTATTAACTTACACCAGGTGTAACACTTAACAAATATTAAAACAACCCAATCGTCAAAGCTTCTTTCCAGTTATTAGTCCTTTTAATAAAGTACACGTCTGGTCTGCATTGCAGTTTTCTTGGCAAACTATGTTAACATATTTATTTGAGCAAAAGAAACAAGGTGACAGTAAGGAAGAAAGATGGTTTTGAAATACAGAGTTAAAACAGGGAAATGTGTCCAAATTAAAGCAGCTGGAATCAGCCACCACATACTCCATCAGCTTCCAAAGCCTGCTAGATATATAGCAACACTCCACCCATGCGTCAGAGCTGAGGATCTGGAGACTCATCCTTGAACTCTAGCCAATGCTTTTGACACACTGGCCCTCAAATGGCTCCTCCCATCCCATAATCTCCTCAGTATCCTGAGGCCCAGCACCAGATGGAGAAGGGCGGAAACGCGAGAGGCAATGGTAGAAAATGAAGGATGACATGGACAGAATGAGATTTTTTTTTCCTAAGCCTATGCCAAAGTTGTATTAAAAGACCAAGACAATCTTCTTGGCTTGTACAACCTATCATAAGAGGTTACCCAGACTGGTATATCACCCCATTGCTCCCAGGTTCCTAAAGGTCCGTATCAGAACATACACCAAGCATGAAAAACCATCATCTCTCAGAGGAGTTCAAACACATTCAAATAGGCTTCTCAAATGGCATGGATCCTCTCCACCAACACTTGCCAACCAACAGTCCCCCTGAAATCCCTGAGTTCAGCAAGTTCACTCATCAAGAGGTAATGGACACATTAAAGTAATCGACCCAAGACCTGAGAATTCAACTCATGGCTTTCTGGGATACTAAAATAATCATGAATAACTGATGCTGCTTGAAACCAAAAGAGCCAGTATCTCATTCAGGAGAAGGAGTCTCCCCTGCCTCCTGCAAGGCAATACAGATAAAACCAACACTCAAACCCACCTCACACCAGTTCTAGCTTCACACCATCCAGTGTCACACTTCCTTTCCTTGAATAAGACCATAGAGAATCTAGCCAAAGGCCAACTGAGTGTGCATCCAGAGTTAATATTTTAGACTTGGCCCAATCAGGATTCAGGATAAGACATGGGCATGAAAATATCTGAGTGGCTCTAAAAAAAGGTCTCCCACGGCTAATGGAAACAGGGTAGAGAACCATTCTGATCCTCTTATACTTCCACAGCATTTGACATGGCCCACCACAATATTGCTGCCATGCCCAAGTGAACTGATAGATTCAGAGGAGAGCATTAAATGAAGTTATCAGCCCTTCTGCAACTCTGAATACTATGGAATACTGCAGCATTTCTTCACACTAACAGAGAAGAATATCCCAAAAAAACCCACCTAGACTTCTGCGATAAAGACTGTGATCAATGACTCTTCTTCGCTTCTCAGGCAAAACAGAACTTGCTACCACAAGCAGGGTGAAGCTCTTTGGTGAGGGAAATGGAGGTTTCTCAATGACTAGTTTGAGAACTTGGAACACACTTGTACAGGCCCTCACAAACCTTGCTCTCCATGCAACCTAACTTCTCCAACCTGTTTTCTCCAACATAAGCATATTGCAGCGTAGTACAGTCACAAAAGAGACCAAACCAAAACTGAGCACCCCACTGCACAATTTTCTGTCTTTGAAAGGTTTGCATGACAAGATACAGCTAGCCTACACTGATCTCTTCAAAAATGGTCACAATCTGCTGCAACATGAACAAGTTTCACTTAACATAAATTAGAAAGAAAATATCCCAAGCTTCACTGCATATTATGGGCATGTTCTGAACAAGACTAATTCAAAGGTGGAGGCACTTTTAGAATATTTAGGATTGCCTACTTACAATCAGCAAATCAAAATGGTAAAGAGAGAACAAAGTAAGAACAAAAAGCTCAACTGCCTTCATTGTAAATGGTACATAACATTACACTCTTACATGTGCTTTTTTCCCCTCACATCTACCTATTTGCTTTCAAAGACATCTGTCAGTGACTTCCTGCTGCTACCAGTTATAAGATTTTAAAAGATAGATGCGGCCTTTGAAGTTACTTTTTTCAACTGTTATGGTGGAAAAAGTTTCTTTACATATTGCAAGTCCTTACAGACTAAAATCTCTATCTAGGACTATAGTAAAAACAGCTAAAGCCTACTGAACGCATGTACAATTTTTGCATAAGAACTTCAAAGTACTTAACATGATGTAGAACTCACCCGTTGACATCATGTGTGCAGTTGCCATGCACACAAGGACTATTAAGACATTCATCTGTCTGTGAGTGACAGGTGGGGTGATGGTAGCCTTCAGGACATATACATCGAAATCCATTCATTTCATTGACACATGTTCCACCATTGTGACAGGGACCAGAGATACATTCATCAATATCAGTATTACATCTTGGACCTAAACAGAATATCACTTATTAATTATTTCTTATATAGATGCATTCAGCATGCATGCAGGAACACTGAGTCACTGCATCTTGATGCTTGTCAATGCCAAGTCAGCATAAAGAGATCAATTCTGCACATTATCACAATTTTATTTGTTTTAAAAAATCAATAGGATTTGAATCCAATTAGTATTTTTGTAAGCTGGGGGTATCAAAGCAGACCACCTGTATTTAATACACTTTTTGAAAATGTGAAAACGTTGCAACAAAATTTGTATTTAATAACTCCATAAAACTCCATTTGACTTCCCAGCTCCTGTAACCTTTATCTGTTCCTTAAGGTACATGCTTGACACTCTAGAAAGGGCTTCCCATAGCTGGGGTACTACTACAGATTAAAAGGTATTCCACGCTTGAAAAGGAATGTATCCAAGTCAAGAAGTCAGGCTGCAGACAAGTGGCTGAGCCGAAGACTGAAACACTTTGGTGTATTAAAAAAAAAATCACAACTCTTTAACAGAACAGCAAGAATTTAACTGAAAGGCAAACAAGTGCCCCAAAAGTAAGGGAGACCCAAAGAAAAATTGGTCAGGACCATGCCTTGATCCATTTTGTTGAACTGGGATGTATTTCTAATTTCAAGAAAGGGAATTTCCTTCTTTTAGTTGGAAGGTCACAAAGATGCCCATAGAAATGCATAAAATATGCAAAATCTCATTTGGTGCAACATCTGAGAGAAAAAAATGGAACACTTCCAACTGGAATCATTCAGTTAACGATGGTAAAAATAAATCATATCATAACTAGGTATCAAGCATATTGCTTCACCTGCAATTATTTTATGAACTTATTATGCAATACAACTTACAGAACATACCACACACGTCAGCCTTCTTTGACAAAGGTCTTAAAAAGCTAGGAACAGGTCTAGGGCTGATCTACTGTGATACTCAATACAGCTTAAAAAAATTATAGACCATTGAAGAGTTATGTTTAATACTTGCAGAATACAAACCCTTATGACTCTAATAAGAACAGAACAATTTTCACACCATCGAACATAAACATCTGTGTAACAGTACACTGGCTGAGTAGAAAATAGTGAAGCCCTTGTGATAATAAGGCTGAATAGCAGCTTAGCACATGCTGTAACACTGAATGAATGATTTGCATTTGCACTTGGATACATTTTACTTTGTAGACAGAACTGGCCAAATTCCCTAAGCACTATTTAATCAGAACTCCTCACCATGATGTACAGTCTTCTTGTTCCAACAAAGAAACTGTAAATAAATCCATTGAGATTTTTTGAGTTACTATTTCTTGTGAAGCTGCAAAGAATGGATTCAAGATTGGACTTAACATGTTGACCTGAATGCAAGACAACTCTGCATTTAAAATGACTCCCCCAACCAAACAGATTCCTATACATGGAAAAATATAAAAACTGGTTATAATTTTCCAAGTATAGAATCTAATTTTTGGAGAGTCATCTAAAACGTGTTCCTTCCACTGCTGCAACAGGGAAAGGAGTGGCGGTGGGGCAGTGTTTGGGGGAGGGTGGGGAACGGAGGCCAGTCAGTAGGGGAGCCTAGTGGCTTGACCTCTGCCTCACAAAATTTGCTCCCCATCCCCCTCACCACTTGTTCCCCCCACAGTACCTGGTCCCCCACAGCACCTGCACTTCCCAAGCACTGCCTCCCCTCCCAGTGCCTAGTTCCCTCTGTCTGACCCCTGTCCCATCCCCCACTCCCCTTACCCTCCTATTGTGACTCTGACTTGGCTTGAGCCTCACTCTGGCCCTAACCCAGCCACGCAGCAGCTGTTGTAGTGTTGGCAGCTCCAAGCTGACCCTGGAGCCCAGGCTAAACAGGGCCAGAGCCTTGCTAGAGTTAGAGGGCAAGCAGTGGTGGCAGGCAGAGGTGGCAGGCAGCAGCTGCAGCTCCAACTAATCCAGACCCTGGGTTGGGGCCCTAGCTGGAGCTGCAGCATCCACCTGTGCCCCCTCTGCCTTTTATTCAAATCCTAGACTAGGGCTTCTTCCTCACACACACATTAAATGGGGAAAAAGACCCTTGTCTTGGATTCAGGTAAATACAGTAATTACATGGTAAGAATGATACTTCTTTAGCTCGCTGGCAAAAAATGTTAAATTTAAGATTAAATTCACTAAGAACACCCACTAAATGGACCACTGCCTATCAAATCCAGGGACAAAAATCTTCACAACAAAACTAAAGACAATTATCAGCTAACTGAAAGATTTACCGGTAACTCCTGGGTTGCAAATGCAACTGTACTGGTTAATGCCATCTATACAGGTCCCATGAATGCAGGGTTTATTTGCACAGTCATCAAAGTTATTCTCGCAGTTCACTCCTTTAAAAAAAAAAAAAAAAAGAGAAACATTCAATTAAATCCAGGCACAACTTAACAAAACAATGACACTGAAATTAGGTCTCCTGAAAAAAATAAATCAAGTTAAAGTACTCAAACTGCTTAGAAATAACACGTTGACTTACATGATTAGAATACCTATTCAAAGACTGAGTGAGTAATAGATTAATTTGGATCCCCAGCATAAGGAATCAGCCATATTGGGAATACGTTAACTACAATATTCATTTGGAAAACAGACTCAATATTTGACACAAGGCAAGGCAGTTCTGATTTTTTTTCTCCTTTAAAAACAGGCTCTTAGGTGGTCAGAGCATGGCTCCCATGGAAAAACATTTCACAGGATGGAACAATTTAAAATCAGGGTGATACCAATAATTTTTCTTGTTAGTAAATGGAATGATTTAAGTCCATTTAGCCAGGGTGATTAGTTGTAAAACTACCATATTTTCTCACATGCAACATGCCCTTGAATAAAATATGCACTTTGTTTTTGAAAGCAGAATGAAGACAAAAAGGTATTTACTTAAAAATACTGATAAGTATGGTATTTTCCCCAAGGAAAACATGAGCAACTACAGTTGGGAAGGAGCAAAACACTGTGGGGCTGCACTGTTAACCCCTTTGATGTAGGACACTGCAGGTACTGCTGCTTGTTAAGCCAAAAAATGCCCAAAGGCTCCTGTTTTTTTTGAGCGGAACTGGGTGGACACACAGCAGTCTGTCAGCTTCTCCAGCATAAGCCTCTGCCAGGCGAAAGAGAAAGCAACCATAGCCAGCAGGTAGGGAATCCCTTGTGCAGCACATGCAGCATTACTTTCTCTTATCCCCCTCTGTTTCCTGAGTCGAGGCTTGTGCAGCAGAAGCTCCTATTACTAAATTTCCTTATCTAAAGTATGCACCCTAATTTCCAGCAGCTGGTTTTTGGGAAAAAGGTGTATGTTATATGTGAGAAAATGTGGTAATTTGATAATTTTTCTTCAATTTTAGATTAAAATTTAATTTTAACTGACTTGCACTGGCTTTTTCCTAATGCCACTCATGGTTCAGAATCCTATTTGGAAACAATGCTAGAGCCAAAAAACAGAAGACTGAAAAATCAAAGTCCTGAGCCTAACAATACTTAAATATAGTCTTACTTATAAAAATAGTGCCACTGACTACAACTGGACTATCCGCTTGTTGGAACCATCAGGAGCTAATTTATAACAAAAAGTTTTTTTGATATCATGTCCACCCCTTTGAAACAGTTTTTATTTTCATGCGAATAATTTTGCCTTTCAATATTCTAACAAAGCTGATGAAATCCTATACACAGGTCCCCACCCCTCTTTTTTTTTTGAAACAGAAGCTGACATCGTACATCAAAATTTGGTCTCTCAAGTGTGGAATTTAAGTGACTCAAGAATCATGCACGTTAAACCCTGACAAGATGCATGGCCTGGCTGGAATCTTTCAGATTTCTTGACCTGAAGGTCAATACATCAGGAGGAGGCTACAGCTGTGAATACAGCACGTGCTATTTGCTTATCAATTTTACATTCAATGGTAAATTTTACATTCAATGCTTTTCCACTTAAAAGGCAATAGTGGCACCCTGAACTCACCCCTTTTCACCACAAATAATCATTTTAAGTGTGAAACTTCTTAGAATTTTTTATTATACCTAGATACTTTCTGCCAACAGCTAGCATATTAGTTTAAAGAAACAAGCACTTTGGAAGTTTAAAACTATAAAACAGGTAACAGAAAAGAGACAGAGACATGTATATACAGAACTTTTCTGACTAAACCATAATTTTTTAAATAGTTTCTGAAGTCTTCATTTTTATCTACCCTACCGTCCTGTCCCTTATGTACCTGATGTGCCTGGTAAACAGTTGCATTGGTAACCATTCACCAAGTCAATGCAGCGTCCTTGATTAAGGCACGGGTTGCTGTAGCATTCATCAATCTGTTCACTACAAATGGCACCCATGTATCCAGGATTGCAGACACATGTGTATGAATCAATACCATCTTGGCATTTACCATGGTGGCAAGGGTCAGGATCACAATTATTTATATTTTCCTCACACAAGATGCCAGTAAAACCTAAAAGGAAACAAATCAACAGAAGCCATTTTAGAGGCTAACAGATGTTATGATGGAATCTGCATTGAGTATCAAACAAAAATATGCATTCATCATAACAGGAACACCCCCCCAGTAAAATCGTACATGGAACAAAAAACACTGGCTGTGTACATAATCTTTAACCTCTCCCCTAAACATGGACACCAGCAGACAAAGCCACAGCATGCATAGCACAGAATACTACAGAAGAACCTGGATGGAAAATCTTTCCAGAGAGAATTACCTAAAATGCATTCATTTCAGACAAGCCAGAGGAAAATGTACCCCTGACTATCAAACCTATTTATTCACATCTGTATCCAAACAACTGAAGGCACTGTCTTTCCTTCAGATACTCCATGTTCAAGTGTTCTGATAAGTCAAACCAGCATGAGTTGACACCTGGATACAAGCTGAAAACTGCAGACAAAGACACTGAACTACTATTGCTGTACAAAATCCAGCTGGGAGAATAAAATAGCCCTGTAGATCCTTTCCTTGGTTAAGTGCCCTAAAAAAACCCAAAATAAACACTGCACTGAAAAAAAATTATGACTATTTTGCATGCACAAAATTAAAACAAAGGTAAGACAAAGTGCAAGGCTGAAAGGGACACCATCATGGGTCTACCCCATACGTAAGTAGCTTTTATGGTTCTTTTGGAAGAAAAAGACGCTGGATTTTAGAATTTTAAAACTGAAGTGTTTTCATTATCTACGCCTAGTAGACTTTACTATTTTTATTATAATAAATTAATACACCGGCCTTACAAAGTGAGACTTTCTGCAGAATTTAAGGTTTAGGTCAAGAAAGCGTTCTGTTTTTGCAGTTGAAAATGTCTTTTGAATGCTCCAAAGCTCAATCAGTTGTAAAATGACAGAATGCTCTCTTGCCAAAGGCTGCAGACAGGTGACTCCTATGTCTCTGCAGATTATTTAGAGCTGTCCAAGCTGAAGCAGAATGAAGGCTCAACACAGCCTCCTGGGTGGGCAGCACAGAAACCAAGAAGAATTTGACCAGTTTCACGCTAAATTCTGAACATGAGAAGCAACAGCAGAAGCTATTCACTAAAAGGACTGAACAGAAGATTGGGAAAGGAATAAGAAAAAGCAGAGGATTCCTGAAACAGCCACTGGAATGGGGGCAAAGTAGAGGATGGTGAATGCACGAAAATCTTTCAGTCAAGTGGTTCTGTGGTGGGAGCCTTGGGGAATGAAAAATGCTCCTTCTGCCTTCTAGTAATGAAGTGGGAAGAAGGCACTACAAGCTTCAAAGATTGAATGCCAACACAAATTGAACCCATCAGTAAGGTTTAGGGACAGCATCCTAGCAGACATCCTAGGGAGCAACTGGGATTTGTAAATGGGCAACCGCCTCCCCTTTTTAAATGCTGGTTTGTGGCTAGTTCACTATCATTTCCAAGCTCTGTGAATGTGCGCTTGAAGGGATAGATATGGCAATTGGAGTAGGAGAGGCGGGGCAAGTTAGAAAAGTCATATATAAAATTACATTTAGAAGAAAAGAAAGAAAGGCAGATATCACATTGTGCAGGAAAGAAATGTGTACAGGCCTAGAGGGGGAGAGAAGGGGAAAGAAGAGACATGAGCTATGAGTGGAGAAAGAGAAGTCAAGTAATGTCAGGAATTGAAAGAAAAGGCAAAAAGCAGGAGAACTGTATGTGGTCCGGCAATTTGTACCTTTCATCTAGCTTCATAGCAGTCAGTTCCCTTCTTATGAATATACTATATAACTCAAATACAAGACAAAGTTCACCCCCCCATCAATCAGCATGGGGAAAAAAGCCCCTCATCTTATACTCACATACATGGAAACCTTATTAAATACATTGTCTATCATTAAACTGCTGCCAAAAGTAGCATGTGCTCAGTAATGGAAACTGACTGCCTACACTAAGCATGACTACAAAACACATGGCCCATATTCTGCAAACATACTGATAGGAACTTTTTTTTTGTTTTGGTGGCACGAGGCCTGGAAGCCACAGAATTCAGATGCCCCCTCGTCTTGCTTGCTCCTAGCCAAAAGGCCAAGGAGCAGCTAGGGGGAAAACGCAAAAGCAGCCCCCCATTACAACAATTTTTTAAAAATTTTTTTAAAGGGAAAATTGTTCATGTTCCAAGTCAAATCAGCCAAATCGATTCCAAATCCACGAGTTAGCCAAGAACCATATGTGGCCCTACTAACAGCAAGCATCCTCCACCCCCGCCTGGGGCTTCAGATGCTTCCATATCCTTTGGCAGGCATTCAATGTGCAAGCCCAAGCCTGGAGGCAATGGGGTTTGGATGCCCCCAAGTTTTGCTTGCCCTCAACTGTATGGCTGTAGAAGCAAGCTAGGGAGGAATCTGCCATTTCCATAAAATTGGCATATGATTTACCATATAGTTAGGGACCTTCCAAGTTCAAAGTGGGAGTGGGGTGTGCTGTGACTCCTTTAATCTTGCAGGTTCCCCTGTGCACTGGCCCCACCCCCACTGATTGGCAGAGAGGCCCCACTACTCACTGCTCGCTCCCGACTGGCAGGGAGGCAAAAATCGCAGTTTTAAACGGCACCATTTTTGCTACTCTCTGCTGACTGGGCAAGGGACCCTAGCAGCCACACTATTTGTTGGTGGCTGGCTGGGAGGCAAAAACAGCACCATATTTACAATAGTGGTTTTCACCTCCCCACTAATCAGGAGTGATTAGTGAGGGGGGGGGGGTGCATGGGGAACATACAAAATAAAAGGAGCTGCTGTGCCCCTCCACTGCTCACGCCTGATCAGTAGGGAAGTGAAAGCCACGGTTTCAAATATGGCAGGCATGCAGCTCATGCAGGCAAGCAGGCAGGCAGGCCAGGGGTGGGGGGAAGAGGGGAAATCAGGCTCGCCACTTCTCCCCACCCACTTCGTTGGAGCCTGCCTTCCTGGGCTGCTGCCAGGCTGCCTGCACAGCCCAAGCCACGTGGAGCCTGGTGCTTCGCTCCATGGCTGTAGGGCAGCAAACAAACTCCTTGGAGGTGTTTTAGTTTGCTGCTCCCAAAGTCATTTAAGGCGCATTATGCTGCTGAATATGCTACAACAGCTGGAATTAGTGCACAATATGCTGCCGACACATGCAAACACGGTTAAAGTGGTGCAAAACCATTTAACCCGCTTTAAAGTGTCATGCACATATGCCCCTCGTTCCGTCTACACATGCCCTAAAAGTATGTTTATGGAGTACCTGTGCTAAAATTTGAAGCAGTTTCAAAAAAAGGTAAAATGCATCAATTCTGGATAAACTAAGCCTATGGGGTACCTGTAGTAATTTGCCTATATGCAAATTACTATAAATATATGTTATTTCTAGATCAGATTTTTCAAATTTTCCCCTTACTTCCATATACCCAGGGAGAGTATGGTCCGACAGTAAGGAGGTGGGAAGCGGCTGGAGGGGGAAGTTAGGAGTGAGAGCAGAGGGAAAGGGGCTACCTGACTCCCCAGATTTATTTTCCTTGCTGTAGCAAAGGGAAGGGGACAAATACAAGGCAAACCTCCAATAATTAGGTTCTATACCTGGAAAACTTAACTAATTTTTACATTTTCCATACACAGAAACTAATTATTGGGGGGCTGTCTTATATTTGAGTAAATACAGTATTATCTAACCAATATTGAAAAGAACAATACAATGAATATATTCAACCAATGCTTTCTCATGTCTGACCTGTTTTAATAACGAGTTAATTTATTACTTAGAATACTAACCAGTAACAGTACTATTCAGTCTAGCAACACAATAGATTTCTCTCATTCAGCGACAGAAAACAAGACAAGCAAATATTTTTACCTTGGTTTAAAAGGCTTAAGCCTAAAGCTAAGCACTGTAAGATACACTTCTTTAAGATTCATTAATGCATTGTTAAGATATAGATGTCCCACACCAGGGATATTTAGAGCTAGCAGTTCTAAGACATCACCATTTCACCTTTATGTACATTTGGTTGCCTTCAATCCTATTTCCCACGCCCCCAAATTCCCTATGGTTTGACTCACCCTAGGGTCCCAAACCACACGCTAATTCAGCACCTACTTGTTAAAGTGCTGCTCACCCTCCCTCTATCAGCAGCTGGATTTAGCTCTGTCTTCTCCTGGCACTCCTTTTAATAATGCATCATTGTCCATTGTTGCTTCTTTGCTTATCACCACTGGAGTGAGGTGACCCTATATTATTGGCACCAGGTTCTTCATGATTCCAGCAGATTTTGCAAAGGATTCGGAAACAAAAGTTCCCCCTCTTCACTAAGCAAAAATTACTTGGACCACACACCAGGTTGAGGCAGACGCATACTGCTTCCAAGTCCAAAAAAACAAAAAAAAAACCAGGCTTTTTCTTTTCCCTGACAGAGAAGTCTGTCACATTGAATAATCTAAGGGTAAACCTGAAAACAACTACTCATTCTCTTCTGATTTGAGTCATTCCACTCTATATTTTAAAACTTCCTCTAAAAAAAAAAACCCTAATCTGTATCACTATTCCACAGGGAAATTATCTGGACAGAGGGAATAATTTGGCTTTAAAATGCAGGCCAGGACAGTAACAGACATTTTAGAACCTGCCACCATCTCAGTTCAGAACATTTTGACAAGCGTGTCACTGAAGAGGTGCCTCCTAGCAGCTGGAATTATTTCTCCAAGTAAATGCCACATCTAGACAGTTACAATAAATGTTCGCTACCATCAAAAATAGTGTATGAGAGAGATTTTCATGCATCAGGGTCCACATTATAGGAATTTTTTTGTATATATTCTTTTAAAACAGAGGAAAAGTTTCCTTTACCCGAAAACACCAGAACTATAGCACCCATTTCTAATAAATGTATAGTAATCTTTTATGAGGATAGCCAGCTTCTGTTAGGCTTATTTTGGGACACTGATGTCTGAATGAAATTTCCTTTGGAGAAGCTACCTTTCTGACATAACCAGTCATGGTCATTTGTAATACCTGAGTGTCACTCAACTATTTCTCCAAGAGAATCTGGATATGTGATTGCTTTCTAGTCAGTCATTAGCTTGTATTAAATGCACAGATGTGAGGTCCAGAAGACAGCAGAACAATTCACCTGGCCTTCCTGTATAACAAGCTATGCAGTTCCAACCAATGATTCCTATACTGAATGTGGTAACAGGCAAGTTACCTAGCAAACATCTTACAGAATGACATCTAGCCTTGATATAAGGTCTTGATACAACAGAAAATATACCACAGCTCTCAGCAATTTGTTTCATTGTTTAAGGATTGTCCTAATATGCTGTGCATTAGTCTTTCTATTCTAAAACTGTCTATGAACTTTCCCCAATAAAGCCAAATGCCATTTTGGCAAATTCTGATGCTTCTTATGGAAGCCATGTGGTAGGTGTTGTACAAATATACAGAAAAAACATGGACCAAAGAGCTTACGGTCAACACCATCCCTATGGAAAAACATGGTATTAGACTAGCCTTGACACCCAATACTACTTCCCTTCCTCTGGGAAGAGAAGGGCATGCCCAGTATAAATATCAGGATCAAGGAAAAAACAGAATAGAAAAGGGAGAAAAGAAAGTCTTATCTTAAATTAGACGTTTCAGTTCTCTTGAACTTTTAGAACTCTAAGCTTTTTTCTTCTAGGTGTACCTCTGCAGTTTGAACAGCACAGAATAAATTATCTCAACTAGACATATTATTGCATCTTGAACAGCTATTAAACAGAATTAGATTATTTAAATGCTCTGCTAGAAATAAGAGGAAACTCATGTGAATCCATCCAGCCTTAGAGTTCTCATCTTAGACAAAGGCGGCTCTGGAGATTAATCCAGCCCCCCCCCCCCTTT
>NW_017728993.1:69565877-69566450 GCF_001723915.1 Gavialis gangeticus
TTTTTTTTTTTTTTTTTTTTTTTTTTTTTTTTACAGACAGGCTTTCTAAATCCTTCGTGTATATTTGTAAGTAAATCATTATTCCACTGTCAAAAAATACAAACTTCACTTCAGGGTTATTCAGGGCTTACACTGTTCCTTCCTCATGGATTTAGCAAACTAATAGTGAATAAAGCTCTTTGTGATGCATTTGAGCAACCATTAAATTTTACAGATTGGGAAACTGTGAAGGAAATAAGTAGCAAAGTCTGGAACAGAACAAAAGAAGAGCCTTCCTGACTAATCCTCTGCCTCAGACAACTCATTCTTCACTTCTGGAGCACACTTCGTCTCAAAACCTTCAGTAAAGCGATAACAGCTCGCCAAAAAGGCGGCGTACGCCCGGTGGAAGGGGGGTGAAATCTCCAAAGAGGAGTATACCTACTCAGCTCGGGCCTGTAGGCGAGCTGTTAGGAAGGCCAAGGCGGACATGGAGCTCGGACTAGCGTCCAAGATTAAGGATAACAAAAAGTCCTTTTTCAAATACATTGGGAGGATGAAGAAGGTGCCGGGTAATGTGGGACCCCTGCAGGA
>NW_017728993.1:69567289-69577010 GCF_001723915.1 Gavialis gangeticus
AGGCTGGATGCCCACCTAGCTGGACTCGTTTGAGTCCCATTTCTCTTTTTGGGGTTTTTGTTGTTCTCCCGCCCTGGCGGGGGGTCGGGCTAGAAGATCTACTAGGTCCCTTCCGACCCTTAATCTATGAATCTATGAATCTATGAAAAACAGGGGGCATCATTACCCATCTCAGCAGCCATTAAGTAGAAACCACTAAGCCTCATTCAGCTACACTGGTTCACAATCACAGAACTAAACCTTTCCTTAGATAGCTCTAAAGGCCTGCCTCCTTTAGTCTGAAGTGACTATATCAAGCATTCCAAAATAAATCCTAAAAGTATTACAACTGAGTTACAAAGTAAGTTGGGAAGTACTAGGTTTAAAGTTGCCCATGCAACCCAAGGGCTGAATGCCACCCAGAAAGTCAGGTGTATCCTTGGCTCTGCTGAGTAGGAGCTCCTAACATGATGTTGGGCCAGTCATTTAAGAGCCAAAATTTTGGCAGTTGACCATTAACTGCATAATGCATTTTCTGAGTGGCCAAATTTTAAGGCATTGTGCACATTTATTGCTCTTGATGTGTCTAAAAGAGTGGGAAATGGAAGACTTAAGTAGTCAGGAAGTAAACAGGCAGGAAGGAATGCAGTGTAGCATTCATCACTCATTTCTTGGTCTTTGGTTGCCAGTTCTTTCACTTACACCTATGCTGCAGTCCCAGAAAAAGGACTCCATCCCCCCCACCCAGGATCCCTGAATGAAAAACACCACAACACCAGCTAGTACAGGAGACAGACATTCTCCCCTCATGGAAAATAAGTGATGAGACAAAGATCAAAGCTAAGACTCCAGCTAGCTGCAGTCACAAACCAGAAGGTTTACTTTACCTAAGTGATATTCGTGCTGGTCTCTGCTACAAAAGGCTTGGTAGCAAAGCTTCATGAAAAACAGTATTTCACAGACAGCATACAGCTGACACCTCCCCCTCCTTCCCCCAGCCCTCTTCTCTACATTCACGATAGTTGCCAGAATATGAGAAGCTGTATAGAGGCTAACCTGTGGCACACTGGCACTCATAGCCATTGGGATGATCAATGCACTTTGCTCCATTTAGGCAAGGTGTGCTGGAGCAGTCATCAATGTCAATCTGGCACACGGCTCCAGTAAAACCTGAAAATGAAAAGGAAACAATACTGAAGCAACTCAAGGAGGAGTTGTTCCTTCTTGCTGCTCAAAGCGATCCAGGCAGGACTCTGGCTAACAGATCATTGCCAAGGATTCTTTACTAACTCTTAAGAACTGCCCCAGTATTATTTGGTGGATCTAGGCTGGATTGCACCCTTAGTTCCACTCTGCTCTCTCAACTGGTTGGTTTCTGGCCCAGCAAACAACCAGCCTATAGGAACTTTCTGCCCTACAAGTCAAAGAGGCAGGAACAATTTTAATGATACTCATAAAAGGACTGGCCAGGGGCAACAGGAGCATAACAAGGGGAGAGTAAAGACTCTTCATGTTGGTACTCTTGGGAAAATGAAATGTCACTGGCAAAAGAGAAACAGAGGAAAATTTCTGACAGTCAAAGCAAGTAACACAACATGAGGAAATGATGCATCTCTTACTACAGCCTCTAGTAAGAGAGTATTCCAACAACTTAGGATCTACTGCACAATATAGAGCTATACTTCATAATACTTTAAAACTGATAAACAGTATCAATGTCAGTTATGGTAAGAGACTCAGAAGTAATGGGACCCAAGTACTAAGAAAGGGCAGTGAAGATTCAAGAATGGTTTGGGACCAAGGGAAAAATTGGACAATTCCATTGGCATGCCCAAGAACTCATCACCACACATAGGGGATAGAGACTAGACATGTGTCAAGATAAGTAATTTTTGAGAAGGAAAAACATTTACTTTTGCCCCCTGCCCAGTGGCTTGCAAGACACTAGACCTGACACCTGGTGCTAGTCCCTTTGTTCAAGAGCAGCCTCTTCTTTCTAGACAGGAGTGCTGAGTCCCCTGCCTATGCTACAGGGGGAAAAAGCTGAGTCCTCAAACCTGGAGGAAAATAAAATGTAAAGCCTGACAATGGGCCATGAAGGTAGTCCAATAAAAAAAAAAACCCCACCCACAAAAATCCTTGCCTCTCTCAAGGATTTCTCATTTTTTGAAAAAAATGTATCTACAAAGATTGGTCTGTAATTCACCCCAATGTTCTTAACAAGTGAAACAGCAGGTGCCACCTAACACCTTTGAGGCTAGGTGTTTAGTCTTAACATGTGTAATTAAGTACATAGTCCCAGTGCTGCATCACTTCAACTGAGTACAAACCTACACTTATTCATCAGGCTTTACAGTGAATCACTACTGTTTTCCTTGGATGAGTTTGAAGCTGGGTGCTGTACTGGGACTTCCTAAGTCAAGTAAACCCTACACACGCTTGCACTCTGCCCTTCCTTATAGACTATTAGGCCTTTGTAGACAGATGCACAGAACAGATGCAGGATGGGAGAACTTACCAGGTGGGCATTTGCACAGAAAGTGATTGACCTTATCCTGACACTCTCCATTGTTCACACAGGGACTACTAAGGCATTCATTGATCTCCAGTTCACAGTGCATGCCTTTAAACCCTGAAAAAGACAGCAGATTACAGGGGATGACAAAGGGGCTCCAGAAAGTACCCAGTTTGTTGGCTTCCCCTTATTCTACAGGAAACCCTCACTATTCGCAGGTTCAGCATTTGTGGTTTCAAATATTTGCGAATCCTGAACCCACATCTTAAATACACTTAGAGGAGCTCCTTGGGAGCTCCGCGCTTGCCGCTGCCGGGCTCCTGCCGCTGCGCTTCCACCATGCTCCTGCTGCCACCAAAGCAGCCGTACCCCACCCCCAGCTGCCGGGGGCACAGCATTTGAGAACGTATCCCCCATGAATGGTGAGGGTCTCCTGTACTGCTAAAAATCAATGCCAGATCTCGCTAACGTAGAAAATGACAGTGTCCGTAAGTTATGCCATAAGACCAAGCATATTTGTAAAAGGTGTGATGGGGGAAGGGGCCTTAGAGGGGATGAATAACTTTGGAAACAATGGAAGACACTGGTCCTGGACTTCTTATGGCTAGGGTAAATTCACTCTATACTTCTGGATGCCAACTGATTGGTTGCACAGGTCAGAATTCTTCATCCATATTAGTACTGGCCTGAATATTAGGCTGTCAACTGGCCAAAAACATCTTTTTCTTTATTTTCTTTACTTATTTTTTTTAAAGGAAACATCAAGTATTGGTCATGACAAGAAGGGAAAACAGTGGACTAACAACGTGGGCCACTTGTATTATTTATATCACAAATTCTATAAAGTTAAGGATTTCAAAACATGGAATATTTTTTAAACAGTGAGATCTATCAGTCTATTGACTAGTTGCCCAAAGTACTGAAAACCCTTTACTTGGGAATATATAAAACAAGACTTGACAGTGCCCTGGGAATTTTCCCAAACAACAATATAAAAACACACAGTTGAGAACTTACTCAGTCACTCAAACACGGTTTCTGCTAACTTTAAAACAAATCACTTCTGTACATCTCATTAAACAATGAATAACAAGTCTATGTTTTTACAAGCTAGGCTTCATTAACACATTTACTGTCAGGTTTCTGCTTCTCCTCCTCCCCCACCTCTTTTTCCTCCACTCACATACCAGCAAACCTTCAAGACTGGCATGCACACAGAAAACTCTCCAGCCTGGTCCTTAGGCACCCTGTCACGCACACATCTTCCATTTCTAAACTGCTGTAATCATTTTCTGCCCTCACATTTCTGATCTTTCCCGTCCTTGTTAGAAATTCCTGGGAAACTCGCCTTACCTGGCATACACAGACATGTGAATCCCCCAATTTTATCCAGGCAAGTGGCATCATTTTGACATGGATTGGAATGACACTCATTAATGTCCATTTCACAGCGTGGTCCTGTGTATCCCTTCAGACACTCACAGTGGAAGGAGCCTTCAGTATTCACACATTTTCCAGCATGTTCACACGGATTGCTGTTTGCTGTAAGAGACATTCATTTATAGATCAGAATCTACTCTTCCACTCATGATGGTCTCGACACCACCAACAATCCCATCCTTTCCTGTATCACCACCGCCTGAGACGAGATCTCTTCTGCCTAATAGGAGATGGCTATTTCCCTTTCTGTGGCATTGGGAAAAATGTACCAGCCTCCAGCTTCTTGTAGATAGGAAGGAAAATCTCCCAAGTACCGTCACACAGTCAGAAGAGCATTCTGATGTTCTCCCCACTTCCATGGGTCCTGCAGGGACACTGACAGCAGCTCTGACCAGGGATCTGAAAACATAAGCTTATTTTGGATAGGAGGCTTTAAATCACCTCTTCAACTTGCCTGCTTGCTTCAGTACAGGGGCCAGCAAAATGACCCTTAGCCCATGTGGCCTTTGCTACCCATATCATAGTCAGATTGACCTTGGACATAAGTTAAGGTCAGGAAATAACACGAGATTCAGCTTGGAAAAAGTAACCAATGCATTCAAGGAAAGATAATCGAAAGGCAAGATATGTAACACAAACAGTCACTTGAAATGCAGCAAAAGCATAAGAGAAAGAGCAGATTAGCTAAAATGTTTACATTACTATGGCAGAGAAACCAGCAGGATTTGGGCTGCACAGACATAAAGCAGATGGTATCTTCAGATGATTCCAATGAGAATAATGACTTCTCATTACAGTTCTTTGAGTACTGGAAAAAATAAAATGAGCCAGGAGCCTGGTAAAGTAATTTAGGTAAATTCATATTGGAATCCATTAAAAAACTCAGGAGACCCTGACACAGTCCTGTACCCAAGCCATTTGGCCAGCAAGTCCACATCATGAGGGAGGGGAAAAAACACTCACTATAGACAAGAAATATAAAGAAGCTTCTTAAAAGGGTACACGAAGGGACTAAAAGAATAGTGATTTGATGCTTTTTAATAAAGGTAGAGATGACCTGTCATCAATATATTTTAGCACACTTAAAGGTCAGAATTGGCTCATAAATGTGGGGGAGACTCTCATACAGGTTTCTCTGTCCTTTTAGGCCGCATCTCTAGAATCATTATACTAGGAAACTCACTCATCTCTACAGCAAGTGATCTTCTCCATCTGTAGCCTTTCTACACACCAATCATTTCCCCACTAACTGACAAAATATTCAAGAACCTTGCCTGTTAAATTCTTTCATGTGTTCAGATTCTATAAATTCTTCAGAGATTACATCAGCTAGGCAAGAGTCTTTATGAAGAATGAATCTAATCAGATTCCCTGAAGACAGTACTGGGGTATATTAGAAATTCATAAAGAATGGAAATCTTGCCATAAATTAAAAAGTATGCTGCACTACCTGAAATCTGGTATATTATTTTGGCAATCCTCCTCTAGAAGGAGACTGCAGAATTAGAGAGCATTCCGAGTAGTACTGGGATTGTCTGAGGAATGGAAAAATTCTTATAAAGAGACTGAAAATCATACAAGGAAACAGAGAAGAGGGAATATGATAAAGGCCCACAATTAATTAGTGGCACAGAAATTTGTTGGGTTCTTCTTCACTTGATCTCAAAACACAAAAACATAGCGCTCAACAAAAGCAACAGATATTTAATGAAATGCAGAGATGATATACACCAAATTGTTAAGAGGACACACTTTCCATTTACTATAGTTAGGCCAGGGAACTCACTACCTCAAGTTGTATTTGAAGCCATGAGCTTAAAGTAGTAAAAAGGGTTGGATAGCTTCATGGTCAAAATGAATAACCAGAGCTGAAAAGGACAGAAGACAACCCAAGAGTTTTGTAAGCAACAAAGCTGAATGCTCTGAAAGTTAACTGTACCCTTCTGCTTGGAAATATCCTGTGCTTAATTATTGCAGGGTTTCTTGGACCTTTTCCTGAAGCAACTAGTACTAGCCTGGGCCAGAAAGGACACCAGCTAGATGGTGCTTTCATAATCTGGTATTTGGGGGCTCCTAAAGATGTGCAGCAAGGCTGCTCTGATGTGCTGTATGTCCAGCGCAGTGGAGTAGACTCAATTAATCAAGGCTGCTGGAGCATGGAAATTTCTGCACTCCAGCAACCCTGGCATATGCGTATCACCATCTCCATGCTGAAAAATAGCAGTGGGGTGCTTTAAACTAAAGTTTGTTCCCCCACCACCATTTTTCAGCACGGAGACACTGATATACTTGATGTGTGGGCACTTTTCATTAGCGCAGCTCACTAATTAAAGTGCCACGCCCCATCATGGAATACGTCTATAAATGCCCTAAATGTGAGATCCTGACTGATGGCTTTCACCCCCTGGGCCTGGCACAATCTCCATCTTAGCTTCCATTAAAGAATAGGAAGATCTTGCCTTCTTATGGAGCTGTGGTGAAATTATATTGTCAGTGAAGTGCTTAGAAATAATTAGAGCTTTAAAATGATGGAATAATGTTCAGGACACAACCTTACCTTTGCATCCTCACCTAACCCAAGTACTTCCATAAGCTATTCCTATCCTTTCCCCCAAGTCTGCGATGTAGAAAATCCATTGTTAGTATATGAAAACTTTGACTGGAAACTTACCCATAGCACACTCATCTACATCTTCAGTACAGTCTGCTCCTTTGTAGCCTTGGGGACAAGTGCAGATATAGTGTCCATTCATAGGGTTGGTATCACATAGAGCCCCCTTCTGGCAGGGGTTGCTAACACATGCATCATCCAGATGACACAGGAGGCCTACAAACACAAATGGATGTCACACTAATAAGCTGACCAACAAGAAAAATAAAATCTAAATCAAACTGCACTCTACATGCTTGTGTTATCCAAACTGATCTTTTGATGGAGGTCCAACTTTCCATGCCAGAACATGACCAGAGCTTTGGGAGATGTTGTTTTGCCAACAAGTTACTATTAGGATTCTCACCATGCACACTACAGCATAATTTGGATATATTTATATGTGGTTACAAAGGGTTTCCAGCACTCCTAGAGTTCAGTAACAGCTTAGTTACCAAAGCTTTTGTAGGGAGCAGCATTTCCCAGTCAGCTTCTCTTTCCTCACACCAACTACTATGGTGCTGTAGCTCATACACACACATACAGGCACATGCAACTCAGTCCTCACCACAGCCATGGGTTACTCACCCTCCACATACCAGCATGGCTCCTGTGAAGATTTAGTACTCTTAGTTTGTAATCTATACCAGGAGGCAATTACCTGCTCTGGCCACAAGGGCAGATTTACAGCTTTACCGGGGAGTAATCAACATTCCTCAGCTTCCCCACTTTAATATATATACCTCAGTTCCCCCATTTTAATCTTGGGGGGAAGGAGGGGTGGGAAGAGAGAAGCACAGTTATTGAGGAGACCCAGGGCTTACTCACCTCACACTCTCTCTCAGGGTACTAGAGGTTTCAGTCCAGGTTAGTCAAGTAGCTCTCTCTTTGTCTACACAAAAATCTTTCCACCAGTTGGGTGCACTGGCAAGCAACTGGAAACACTCTTGCTATTTTTTTAAGGTACATTTTAGGACGTTCTTTCTGTTTTGTCAGCACTTTTGACAGCAGCAGCAACCCCAAACTTTGAGCCTGTTTCATCCTTACCTGCCTTTCCTTCTGGACAGATGCATGCAAATGAAGCCACACGATCAATGCAAGTAGATCCATTGGCACAGGAAGCCGTAAGACAGTCATCAATATTCTTACTGCAATCATCCCCACTCCAGCCATTGACACAGACACAGGCATAGCCGCCATTGTGGTTGGTGCAGGTACCTCCATTTTGACAGGCATTGGGCTGCAGCTGACATTCATCCACATCCTCAGTACAGAATTGACCTGAAAGGAAAGAGGAACAAAATTAACACAACTGCATTCACAAAGACACACAAAGAGAAAACCTTGCACAGGATGGCTCTAAACGGAGGGGAACACTGAAGCTAAAATCTAGACTCAGATTCTTTATTCTAGATCATGTGCTGTATGCAGCACAAGCCTCAGAACTTCAAAAATGTGTAATCATGTACTAAAGCACGTGGTGAAGCTCATTAACATGTGATCATAAAGAAAGAGCTGAACCATGGAGACTGAGCGATGGGGAGGGTGGGGAAATCAGCATACATCTGAAGAGACAAAGTGCAAGAGGCAGGAGGATCACAAAGACACCTTTGCAGAGCTAAGAGCAGCCTGTGTGATGTTAGAATCAAGCAGGAAGAAAAGGCCTGCGAAGGGTAAAAAAACAGCCAGACGGAGAAAAAAGCAAAGTCCTGCAAGAGAAAGCAGCTGAAACCATCCTCAGCATCCAAAATGCACATTGGCCAATGCCAGCAGAAGTGAATGCTTTTATAAATATACAAATTTACAGCTAAATCAGGTCTCGAGATAAGCCCCATAAAGGCTCCTGTTTCTAAAAATCTCCTATGTTTTTAATCTATAGGCATTTCTACAAGTAACAGCTAATGGTACCTTTCTAATACATATTTAAAAATGAGTAACTACTTTCTGAAAAAATGTTTTAGTGATTGAAAAGATTTGGAATAAAAAGAAGTTGAGTATGTAGTTGATTCAGAGCATAATCCAGATTCAAGCAGCTGAAGGCAGAAAGGACCATAAGATTGTCTAGTAGCCTGACCCTCCTCCATGTCAAAGGCCATTACTTTTCACAATTACCACTCCACTGAGCCCTACAGCAGATATTTGATCAACAGCATATTCTTCCAGACAAGCACCTAATCCCGATCTGCAGATATCAACAGGTAAAGAATCCACTGCTTCCTCAATAGCTTTTTCTAAAGGTTTTTACCCTGCACTGTTAAAAATGTACACATCCTTTTTCATTTTAATTCATCTGGTTTCAGCTTCTAAGCATGAATTTTTTTATAACTATCTCCACTAGATCAAAGGTTCTTTGGCATCAAGGGTTTTCCTTCTGTAAAACTATCCATACACACTGGAATCAAGTGCCTGCTCGAAATTCAAAATGAACATTGGCAGGTCAGAAATTATCTCAGCAAATTCTTTTTAACTCTTGGTTGCAAACTGTCTAGGAAAGCTGATTTAAAAGCATCTATCTTGAGACTATTTAATGTACCTCCTCAGTTACTAATGGATTAGGACAGGGACAGGAAATTTTTTTGGATGCAGGGCCGCTTCCCAAGTTTTGACAAGCCATTGAGGGCCGCAAGGGTAGCCCCACCCCTTGACAGATGCCCCACCCCTTTGGTTGCCATCTTGGGACTGGAAGTCCCACCCCCTAACCCCTATCGTTTCCCACCAGAAGTCCCTCCCCTTGCCCCCCAGAAGTACTCCTTTCAGCAAGGGGGTTTGACCAGAAAAATACCAAATTATATTCTAAAAAAATCAAACTTACTACAACATTCATTAATTTCATTTAAAAAAAATACTTTTGTCCTGATTTACATGCGTTTGTGTAGTATACATAGAGATGACAGTATAATAGCTTAAAATGAAGTTTTACTCTTGTATAGTGTGGGAGGAGTTGGTTGGGTAGATGGGTGTGTGTGGGGTTTGTGGGGGACTGAATAGGCATGGGTGCGTATGTGGGGTGGGTATGTATGTGGGGTGGGGGAGTATACGGGTGGGTGTGGATGGATATGGGGTTGGTGGGAGGCTGCGAGCATGTGGGGCGAGGATGGCTGGGGAGCACTGAGGCATGTGTGAAGGGGTTGGGTTTG
>NW_017728993.1:69582010-69592974 GCF_001723915.1 Gavialis gangeticus
GGCTGGGGAGCACTGAGGCATGTGTGAAGGGGTTGGGTTTGCCCAGAGCCCGAGCCCTCCCTCCCCCCACACTACAGGCAGAGCCCCCACCAGTGCTCCTCCATCCTGCCCTCTGTGCTCCTGGCCCCAGGGCATCGGTGCAGGCCCCATGCCCCTGCTCATGACCACTTTCCCCTCCCATCTGTCATAGCTGCCCTTCTCATGCTGCTTTCCCATCCCCCCCTCAACTCACCACTCCAGTACCATGTCCTAGCTGTACAGCCGAGAGCGCAGGACACAACAGAAAGCGGACCAGCCGGGCCAGCACCGCATAGAGCCAGCCGAGAATCATGGGGGCCAGGCTAGTTCCTGCTGACTCCTGCAGCCTGGTGCTGCAGACAGGAACCACATGGTGCCAGAGTGGCGGCAGCTACAGGCAGGAAAGCTGGGAAATGACTGCACTAGGCGGCAGGGGAGTGGCAGCAAGTTTCATAGTAGTTAGGGGTCAGAAGGGACCTAAATAGATCATCTAGTCCAATCCCCAAGTGGGTGTGCAGAGCACAGTGACAGCTGAGCAGGAGCACGGGACCTGCACCAGCGCCAGTACCGGAGGGGGCCCAGGGTGGGCCATGGGCTGGCACGGGCTCTATGGCGCCAAGTTGGACTGCGCCAGAAGGGAGAGGGCGAAACCAGCCCAGCTCCAGAGAGACCCTGCTGGCCCAGCCCCGTGCTCCTGACACCCCGCCAGCACTGGCCCCAGGACACCAGCATGGGTTTTGTGCTCCCACCTAGCTGTTGCTGCACTCTACACGCCTGCTTGCTGCCCCTTCCCCCTGCCTTCCACATCCATTTCCCCACTCATCCCCAACCGACCGCCGGCCACTCTGGTACCACATGGTTCCCAGTTACATCGCCAGAACTGCAGGAGATGGCCCAGCCTGGCACAGCCCTGAGGACTGAAGCAATTGTCTCCAGTCCTCCCCTGCCTCCCTCCTCCCCTCTATCTCAATTTATCTCCAGCACTGGGAGACAGGAACAGCCCCAGAGTCCCAGGCCAGAACCTTCTGCTAGGCACAGGCTTCCGACTCCAGGGGGCTGGCCTTGCTGCTGTGGCTGCTTAGTCCTGCTGCCAGATTCCCCTGGGTCCTACAGCTGCTGGCTTCTGTCATCTTTGACAGGCAGCCAAGGGCAGATAAATATTACATTTTCTAAATTTTTGGGGGGGCCCATGGGCCGTATTTTGTCTGGACTAGGAGTACCTCATGCACCAGCAACACATACATGTCATCCTATGTCTTTTCATATATAGGGAACAGCTATACTTAAATGTTCTGCATCATCATTAATAAATGTTGTCATTTACCTCTAGTATACCATGTTTAAGAATATCTTTTTGTTCCTAATATACTTAAAATGAGAGCTCCTTGCTCTTTTTAATCCTGCCTGCTCCAGATTTTCCCCTGAACAGTTAAGGGAACAACGAACACCCTTGATAAAACAATTAATGTTTACATAAAAGGCACTGTTGTGTTTAAGTTATTGCCTCTGAATCATATGACAGATGACCTAAAATATTAAGACTTTAGCTTCCACATGGATATGTTGAATATGGGACACCACCAAGGAATCCAGGTTATGAAATCTGTGGGGGAAAAAGCAGTATTTTGGGGAGAACATTTAAGAAAAACCTTACCTGAGTAATTATACCCAAGGTTGCAAGTATTGTTATTGTCTTCTGAGCGATGAATCATGCATTGCAAGGCAAACATGCATTCTTGCACTAGTCTAAGTCGCTTGTCTGTTAGTTTTACAGCTGACATCATCAACTTACCAACAACTTAAGCCAACGTTCCAAAACCAGTTTTTAATAAACATGTTTGTACCACAAAAAGCAATAATACAACGAACTTCCGTATTCAGTCATGGCCGTAACTAAATGCCTGCAGCCATTTTGTTACTAAGAAAATGAATCTCTTCCAGCCCTAGAGGTGGCCCACTATTGCGCTGTCTTCAAGGAACATCTGTTCACAAAGAGGGAATTGTTCTGCAAAATCCTCACTTACCCTGTAGTATCCTGCACCATCCCTCTGAGTAGAGCCAGTGTAAATGAGAGACTCCTAAAAACAACAGCAGTCTCAGGTCTAGAGTGGCCCCTCACACATCTAAAAACACTACATGTTCTCCAAGAACAGCCTTCCTCCTGAATGCTAACTGACTATTACATTTCAACCAAAGATGGATTATTTCTTCCTGTATGTCCACTAGATTTTCCTGAGGTTTCCTTAGAAAATGGCACAGTCTTTAGCAATGCTTTGAAATGCTCATCTGGGGGACTGTAAAGAAAAGCCCCTTTAATGCAGAAGATGTACCTGTGATTTGACTCTGAATCTGTTACAAACATTATACTCCCTGTAGAATACCACTGTGACAGGGGCCATCCCGAGACCAATCTCTAGGTCGGCCTGCCCACCTGTCATGGGCAGTCCACCCACCTAACTCACTTTCCACACCTTGTTGTAATGAAAATAAATAGATGGTTCTAGGCAAGAGGCTGCCCTCTTAATGCCCCAATACCAAGGGCGTACCACATGACTCCAACCTCCCCTTTTATCATGTCCCAAGCCTTGCAGGTGTTATAGTGTTGTTATCATCTCAATGCAATCCCTTTGCGCTGAGCCCTCCAGCTCTTGTGTCTCTACACCACTCAGGCACAAAGTTCTCTGGCACCCAGCTCCCTGCCTCTCTCTCTCTGGTGCCTGGCTTCCCACACTCGTCACTGGGCTCTGCTCAGATTGTGTGCCCCTTTCTCCAAGCACTAACGAGGCTTCCAAACCTTCCCTTATAGCCTCATCCTGGTCCATTGGAATAAACCGTAACACAAATACAAGCCCCTGGGCTACAGCCACTTACATTTCAAATAATGTATAAACAAGGAACAAAATGAATGCAGTGCTCCTCTTTTATTACTGAGCATTTTAACAGTTTGAAGAAATTCTGCATCATCCTTAAATCTTTCCTGATTTGAAGCGGATTCAGATTCAGGTACACACCCAGATTTGAGAGTGACACAAGACAAGCATAGCACACTGACCAGTTAAACTAAACATAAAGCTTCTTGACATCACCAGAGTACCACAAAGCAGATGAAGGTAGTATAAACTGCAGTTTCTCCCTCCTTCCTACTCTCCTCACTTTCCTACACAGATTCCCCTTTTCCCTTCCTTTGCCCCTCTACATTTTCCTGTACACTCTTGCTTGGTTTCCTCTTCTGCCTTCCCACTTGACCACTGCAAGAGGAAGCTTTTGAGAAGATATTTAAGAATTAGGGTTCCCAAACATCACAAGATAAAGGGTGAAATGCCAAGAGCTGACATATACTAAAAAACCCAGTTCCTGGTCTCATATGAATGTACAAGAATCTAAATTTCCATTTAATCATAATAGTCGGACACTTTTTAAAGGAGAAAAAAGAAAAAGGTTGAATGTCACCTTTACCAAAAAGGATCAAATAACAGAAGGCAAATAAAAACCCAGAAGCATCTTTTTAAAAATCTTACGGTTTTTGAAAGAGTGGGGCATTACTGGATTACTGGACATTTTTGCAATTAAGTCTTCATGCCTGAAAGCTTCTCCTTCAGAGACTAGCACAAAGCTTCAGAGAAACCCAAGGATAACCTCTGAAAGTGGCTACCATCACCTATTCTCCTCAATGGGTCTAGGGCCACAGGCTGCCCTTAGAGACAGCCACTGCTTCCTGTTGTTCTCCATGGAAACAAGCCCTATACTCCCAAGGAAGACGTTAGGCAACATGTGGCTTCAAACCCATTTAATTTTATTGTTTTAAGTTTCTCCAAAGATTGCTCTTCAGCATCTGCTGACAAGCTTTCTTATCACAGGAATCATTCATTCTGAATTTTTTTCAAAACATCTCCTTGTTGGTTCTTGGCCAACAAGCACTTGACCCACTGAAGATTTACCTCTGCCAATGTGTCTAAACAGGCTAAACCTGAACAGACATCATTACAAACACAAAAAGTTCTTCAACAGTGTGTTAGCTTTCTTATAGGACCGCATTAAAATTACATTCCAACTGAAATTAACTGATTCCTAAATTCTTGGGAAGATTCACTCTGGATGCCAAAAGCACAGAATTTGTGTGGAAGATACAACAGTTTTCATTCATGAAGCTGCAATTTAATTCCTTTCAAGTGTACAACTCAACAGTAACTAACAAGGAAGAGATTTTCAGTATCATGGGTTACACCGAGGAGTCAATGGAGCTTCTCTAGCTATGCCCATTTCTGAAACTGCATTCTTAACTAAAACTATTTATGAGAAATGTTTTATATCTGTAGTTAAGAACAATGTGAATTGGTGAATGCAAGCTCTTGGACAAAGCTGTGAACTCAAACATGCTAATTTGGGGGAACTGTACAACTCCTGAATATTAAGTCTCATATGATTCTATGTAAGAAACATGATGGGAAGCCCAAATTACTACAAGAAATCATATTTAATTTTAACTTGACCGAGATATATGCAGAGCCAGGGCAGACTCAGGCTCTAAGTGACCTTATGCAGACGAGGCAGGTAGGCTGTGCGGTATTTCAAAACTAAAAACTAGAAGTTGAAAAAGGGAACAAGCTTCAACTGTTAAGTATGTTTTGCACACCATGGAACCGAGTTACTCCCTGTACTTTTCTCCTTAGAAATAAACAAGATTACTTTCCCCAAAAACAAGGGTCACAACATGCAGCCCTACCTGGGCAACCTCCATGGTTTGGTCATAAGCTTCTTTACTAAAATGAAAAAGATTTGAAAAAAACCCAAAGAACCCCACATTCTTGCTGAGCAATGATTCATTAATCTGCTCAATTACCAACATGAGCAGTTCAGTTTTGTGCTTACAAACAGGCTAAGAGATCATATCGGTTTAGAGTGGATCTCATTAGTGACAGCCCTCCATTGGAAAAAGTGGCCCTCTATGAAGTTTGCATTGAGCATCTCCATCCACAAAAAATCGTGAGCAATATAATATTGCAGTCGCCACTTCTACTACTCCCAGTTTCAGAGACAAGAGGTCTTCAACACATCTCTGGTAGGACAGATTTCTGAAAAGGGAAGCTTTTCACCAACACAAAAACATTACATCTGGAAATAAGTGTGTAACAACAGGCAGCTTGCGAAATTCAAGCCATCAAGGAATTAACTCTTTTTTCTAGCACAGTCACTTCCATTGTCCCTACCAATTGAAGGCACTTCCCTATCTGTAGAATCCTCATTTGCAGCAGCATCTACAAGTGAGCCTACTGCAAGACATGAAAAAGACTCAATTCCTTCCTGGGATCCTGGCACAAGAAAACAGATTTTCCTGATGGAGAGCCGAGAGAGTCAAGGGGGCTGCAGGCCTCATTAGCTAACTCCACAAAGCTCTCATTGTTAGAAAACAACCTACCTCTTTCTCTCTAATAAATACAGACTGCTGAAAAATTGTCCAGCTTCCTCAACAATGCTTCTAAGAAGACAGAATCTCAAGAATTCCACAAGATCTGAAAGACTATGGGATTACCTGCAAACGAAGCAGCAGTTGAGACAGCCATATTCTGGGAAAAAGCAGTAGAGATATCTCCAAAAGCAGGACCCATTAGATCTTATGCCTCCGAAAAGAAAGGAATCACTCTGTCACCTGCATAATTAAAATTCTGGAATTTATTGCCACTTGTTGGTGAAGCTGAGAATTCTGACTTTTCCTAAGAACAATGCAACATTTATATGGATAAGAATATCCAGAATTATGAGATCTGGTGCTAGCAACATAAAGACAAGATAAAGCATTGCCTTTCAGGTCTTAAACCAGCCTTTACTACTGATATGTCAAAACCTTCACAGTAGTGCAGACACCACCATTGCTGCCCATTATGGGGTTTCTTACAACTTCTCCTGGAGCACTGAGAACCACTTGAGGAAAGATGATGACCTAACAAAAAACCAAACAGGTCTGCTTCATTATGGCAATCCCTATATTGTAATGCCTGCTTTGGTTTCTCTGCATCTCAGTATGAGAAAACTCAACTCCAATTCTAAACCTTTGCAACCTTTTTCAATACTTTTTGTAAGGAACCATGACTCCTGCTACATCTTTCAGCCACAGGGATAGTATTTAGGCACCAGCTTCAAAGGAGATATAGCAGCCACATCACATCTGAGGAGACATTTTTAGAAAGAGGTTTCCACAGTTTATACTGTGCCCCACAGTTTTTGTTTTGCTGTGTTTTTTTTTCAGGAAAAGGTGCTAGAGACAATTTTGTTTGGTCCCTATGGAATCCTGAACCTTGTAGGCATCATACAGCTCTTGGTAGAATGCTTTCCCCACCCCCGAAGACATATAAAATACCTTTCAGGCCCTTCAGAAACAGGGGCAACAAAAAGGTCTCCTAAACTCCAGGTTTTTCAACACAGTTGCCATCTTGAGAAAAGTCAGTGGGAAAATGTACCAGTATCAAATTCAAGAACTGAAGTAGTTCATATAGAAGCCAAAGTTGTCTTAAGCTAAGCCAACAAAAAAAAAATTGTTTCATGACTATGCCAGGAAGTAGGCAGTGGAACTGAAAGACAATTAGAGATTTTACACCTTCCATCTTCAACCGTTGGACTTGAAGGACCTGTACATACCCCCGAGCTGCCAACTCCTTTCCAAAAACAGCTCAGTCTACACAAGGAGTTAGCAGCCTATGGCCCACAGAGCCACTGGATCCAACCTGTGGAGCTGGGTGGGGCTTCAGCAGCAGCGGGTTTTCAGCAAAAAGTAGTGGTGGTCAGAGAAGTGGCCAGATCCTAGTGCTGGCCTGTCTCAGCTCCGAGCTGAATCGTTCCAGCCTGCTACTAGAAAATGTTACTGACTGCTGATCTAGAGATTATAAATATCGTCTGCTACAGACTGACTCTGTGGAAGCAATGACATGAGCAGGAAAAATGAATTATGGTTACTGGTGGCGTGGGATAATGGAGTGGTTTGGCATGGCAGTGGTAGGTGAAGTGGTTTGGGATGGGAGGGTGATGGAGAAGTGGTGGAAAGGAAATACCTCACCACATTAAACCACTCTTCATCTCGTCCATCCCCTCTCTCTTCACCTCCTTTAGAAAACAGAGTAAAGTTGGGAAAGACCTAGCAACTGGAGAGATCTGCAAGACAAAACATAACAGATAAAGCTAAAAATTACCATGTTTTCAAGCTAAAACAGCAATCTACCCGCAGTTATTACCAAAGACAATAATCAACTCTCTATGAGAAGTCAGCAGGAGGAGAACTATCTTATATCACTTGGTCTCACCTTGGAGCATATACCCACCAATACAGATTAATGATTGGATAGTCAATCTTGCTTTGTGTTGAAAGCAAATTTATGCAAATGTTGACAGCCCAGCACAGCTCCTCATGAGATTGCATGAGTTATTCCACCAAAAAGAGCACTTCTAAATCTGGAAGATAACTATGAAAACAATGTGTTCTGAACTGTAAAGATATCTATTCTACTAGCAGACCAATTCACATATTGAAGTTATGTGGTTTCGTAGTGGTTATCGAGACTCACTACTGGGATTTTGCAACCAGCAGAAAATAAAGATGCACCCTGATTCACCCTGCATGTCCTGTTAACTATAGCAGGTGCTTAGAATCCCTTTGACTAGGAAGCTACTCTACACACTGTTCAAAGAAGATGCTGCAAAGGGAATAGCAGCCTCCAGGATGTATGTTGGTCAAGTCACCTAGAATTGCATGCTTGAGCTGCTGCTCTTTTACCTTTGGAATGTGCCACATGCTCCCCACGGCCTAGCTCAGTGTGCAATGGAGTCATCAATCCTTCCTGCCTCTGCCTCTTTCATTCAGGCAGCTGAGCCCATAGAGTTGTGACAGGTACAAAGAACTAGATTCTTCTGGGGCTCTGTCCAGACCCTACAAATGAGTGCAAAGGTGCTGACTGCTCCTGGCATTTTCAAGAAAGTGCCCCTTGCCTGCCAGAATCAGCTGGGGAAAAAAAGTGAGGGTCACAAATACACCACCACTGTCACAGAAAGATTTAAATTTTCTGAGACGCTAGAAGTTAGAAGCAAATACATTTGGCAATTTAAGAAACAAACATGTTCATTACTCCGCAATTCCAGCATCAGTGTCACTTTTCAAACCCAGCAAATCTAAAGGCTTTATTGCTTTACACACTTTACTTTGGGGCTAAAAAGTTATCTTGTGTGTAGCCCAATTTTTTTACTCCAGCAATATAATCATTGCCTTTACTGTATCCGTTTCTGCAACAGAAGCTGAATAAATTGGTATTTGGCAAAAAAAATAATTAAAAGATGATACAAAAGTATAAGCTCTTATATAAAAGATGTAACATTAGTCCTTTGATGTTTATTTTCTTTCTTGGCAAGAAAAGCCATGTCTGAAAGCCATGTCAGCCCAAAGTTTAAGTCTAGGATTTTCACAGAAAAGCATGTTAAGTTGCCGAAATCCCACTATAATCAAACGGGAGTTGGACACCTAACTCATGTTGGCTCCTTTGAAAATCCCTGCTGAAAGCTCTGCAGAACTAGAGTCTTTTGGACAACAAAGTTCAAAAGCATACCCCACAGTCACAACTCCTAGTCAGAACACATTGGCCCTAAGGTTGTGAATTTTTAATCTCCAGCAAAAGATTCCTTCAGTTACCTTCCTCAAATGAAGTTACTTAGTGGATTCCACTGGTACATCCCAATCTGTTTGCACATAACACTTTCCTTGAACACAGTTGTTTCTTGCATGACGAGGTATACACTATTGCCTTGCATATGATTTATTTTTTTCATGAGAAAAGGGCTCTAGTAGAGCCTAGATGACCTTTATAAACAACTACCATGTGGCTGTCACTATCTAAACCACAGGGTAGGGATGAAAAGAAAGCATGAGAGCCAAACCTACTGCCGAGGTGGTAAAACACATTTTTGTTTAATTCCCATTTAAACCATTGGCTCTGGCATTCATCCCAGACCCAGAGGCTGCCATCTTGTGATCCTGGCTCAGAGCAGATGAGAATGATTTCCAAAAACATCAGGCTCATCTGGAACAATCAAAGCAGAGAACTCTTAACTCAATGGGAAACTTTAATCTTAATGAATCATCCCTGTGTTCCCTTCCAGAAGGATATCATTTGGATTAAATTCACAAGCAGATTGATACAAGTATGCTGAAACTCATTTCTGTAAGAAACAGACCAAATGAAAGGCATTTCCAATGCATTAAACACTGTGATAGCTTAACACAGGGCAATCTGAGGTCTGGGGCTGGAAGGTTTTTTTTGGGTTGGTTTGGTTTTGTATTTTTTTTTACTATGGAAGGTAGGAGTGGACCCCTCAAAGACCAGGAGGAATAAAGGAGAGGAAAAAACCAGAGCATTCCCCAGCAATGAAGTGTATGAACCCAGAATAACAGCTCTACTACAGGGACAGTAAATCTAAGATGAAGGCACCAAACAGCTTCAAGAGCTGGATTCAGGTACCAAGAAGAGAACTTCATATTTATAGAGCAATATAGGCTGGACTACAAAGAATCAGATTCACAAACAGCTACTAATAGGAGAAATCATGATGGAATCCGATTCAGCATTAAGTTCTTTGATACAGCAATGATCTTCTTCACAGGATGCAGAAGAAACCACACATCTTACTCCCCTGCTACTAAACAGGAGTGTCCCTATGCAGCACTAATTACATAGACATATTTCTAAAAAAGATAATTTCACTCAAGACATAAAAGAGAAATTAAGCAAACAATCCAATTCACCTGAAAAGTAGTTTGGGCATTATTAGACAACTGAATGCTACATATAAGAAGAGAAGGTAGCAGAATTGTTACAATGATTTAGAACAGGGGTTGACAACACAGACCCATTTCATCCAGCCTGCAGACATGGGACTCTGGCAGCATTCAGTGGTGGGGGGCTTCAGCAGCAGTCATTTTCCCGTGCTGTCGCAGGGAGAAGCACTAACTACAGGCACTCCTCCCATATCACCACAGGGAGAAGCAGCACCTGTGGCTGGGCCCTAGCACCCGCCCACCTACCTCTGCTCCAAAATGGGTCACTCTGGCCTACAACCTAAAAAGTCTGCCAACCGCTGACTTAGAATTTACATGGAACAGCACTTTACAGGTTTTGACAGCTGTATAAATCAGGAGTAGCAAGAAGTTTGCCTACAGATCCATAACATGTAACCTGGGAAATAAGGAGGGGTTGCATCCCATAAATTCTAGATCTCCTTGGGGACTTCTGGCTTCCACAGCCATTTTGATTATTGTCAACTGGCCAGTCAATTGACTGCATTTTTTGAGTAGTCAAGGGCTACTTGCAGACATGGGAAAATGGCGCTTTACTTTAAACTCAGTGCGCTCCTACACCGAGCCCAGCACATGCCCAGAAGCAGCGCATTAGCTGTACCCAGCTTTCCCAGTGTCTATAGATCAGGTGCTTTAGTGCAGCGTTTCTCAACCCATGGTCACAAAAATACATGAAAGGGTTGTGAACAAACTTTAAAAATGGTTTCTCCTTTAAAAAAGAGAAAAATCTGGGAAACTGTTGCTTTTCTCTTGCAGGCTGCCAGAGCTCCAGCCTGCAAGGGGCTGCTTGGGGTCTTCATACAACACCCCTCTCCCCCCAGCTCCTCACACCCAGCCCCAGCCCCACAAACTGTGGGGCTGGAGCCTGGGGACCAGCAGATCAAAAGTGAGGGGTACTGGGGCAGGACTGACCATTGATGTTTACAGATGGGCCCTGGTACAAAAAAGTTTGAGAACCACTATTTTAATGGGCCTTTTTGACAGTGTTATCTAATAGCTGATTGGATCAGCTATTAGAAAAAAGTGCCAAAAGTCCCACTGAAGTGCCTGATCTATACAGATGCTGCAGAGCTGGGTTGAAGTAAGGCTCTGCTTCTTCTGGTACACTGGGGGGGGG
>NW_017728993.1:69597974-69620505 GCF_001723915.1 Gavialis gangeticus
CACACTATTGTAACTAGTTGCATGGGAATGAGGGTATTTTATTGGTGGTGGGTATTGGGGTTCAGGGTGGGTGCAGAGGTGTTTGTGAGCAGCCAAAGATTCTAACAATTTAAAAACAAACAAACTATTTTTTGTAGTTTTCTTTAAAGAAATATTGTTTTTTTGACACATTTCTTAATGGAAAATTTGTACTTTTCTGATGTATTATTTGGACATATTGGCAATTTTTTTTTTTTTTTACAATTTGACCGGTCAACTGACTTTATTTTATCTGACTGGTCAAATACCCAACCCTAGTTTTAATGTTGTCATAAGACATAAGAGAAGAGTAGAATAAATTGAAACGTAAGAGAAACCTGAAAAGCTTTTTTTTTGTTTCTTATACTACTTTACGGCCTATCAACATCGGTGGTTGGCTCTGCTGTAAATCAGATGCATCCATGTAACGAGATCTGCAGCTCCACTGTGAAATTCTTTCCTGCAGCATAACTGGCAAATTAATTCTTGGTAGAAGAAGTAATTTCATCTGAGAGCTAACTGCCGTATTTCCTTGAATACAACAAACATTTTTGTTCAAAAATTAGTCTTTCAAAATTGGAGCGTCTGTGTTAAGCCGATTTTCCACTCAGAACAGAAGTATAGAGATGCCATAAAATGGATGCTGTTTCTTTTCCTTCTCTTCCCTCCAGCTCTTGCATAAAGACAGGGCAGAGTGCAGCAGGAGCAAACTAAAGGGAGAAAGGTGCAGTCACATCCTGCTTTAATTCCTACTCAGCCCAAAATTTAAAACCAACTACACGAAGCAGCAGTGGCATTTCTATTCAGGCAGTTCCGATGGAGTAAAATGGTTCACTGCAATCTACCTGATCCTGCTAACTGCTCTTCATTCCACAGGTGTTAACAACCCTCTCGTTTTGTAATGGTCTTGATAGTCCACTAAAACTATTCTTTGTCCAATTTTGTTGTTAGTTAGTCCTGGACCCTTTTTTTCCTCTGATTTTGCAGCCAAGCAGGAGGTTTTTAACTCTTTTCAAAATCCTAAATCTCCCCAGTCTTTAGCAATAGCTACAGTTTCAGCTTTTGGCCAAACAGCCAAGAGGTGCTGTTAATTCAACTGTGAAAGGGTTAAAACTGTAGCTTCTTCCTGAGTAGGGAAGGGAGGATAAGTGAACTAAAAACTAATTTCTATCTCTACTCTATGCAGCTTTAAATCCGCATACATTTTTTTTCTCATTCTGCCTTCCCAAAAACAGGTGCATTTCTTATTTGGGGTCTGTGTGGTATGCAAGAAAATATGGTATGGTGTGGTAGTAACCGTACGATTATATCTATGGGTATGTGTAGATGAAACAGGAGCCCTAAATTGAAGCAGTGGATTTTTAAAAACACCACTTCAATTTAGGGCCGATTAAACCGCCATGTCATGCACACATCCTGCTGACTTACCAGCGGCAGGGAGGGGAGGGTGAGCTGCCAGTGGGCAGAGTGGTCCCTGGGCCGCAGCAGTGCTGGTGCTTCCCTCCACACTGGTGGCAACCCCTCCCCCAGACAGCACCCAGCCGCAGGCACCCAGCTCGGGTGGGCCCGGGAAGTATCACAACCAAGGAGGGAAGCACAGGGAGCCCACACAGCTTACGCAGACAGGCAGGCTCCAAGGGCTTCCTACAGAGCTGTACAAAGCCCGGTGCTTTGCTCAACGGCTGTAGGTGCAGCAAACTGAAACTCCTCCAAGGAATTTTAGTTTGCTGTGCCCTCAAGTCATTTAAGGTGAATTACGCCACCGAATTTCCTACAGCAACTGGAATTAATGCGTAATACGCCTCTGAGGCATGCAAACACCAACACCATTAAAGTGGTACAAAAGCATTTAGCCCACTTTAAAAAGTGTTGTGCACACACACCCGTCGTTTAATCTACACATGGGCTATGCTCCCAATTATTTTGGTGGTCCTCCAGCTGTCTTCCCTGACCAGACAGTCCATTTATCCATGACCTCTACTGCTCTAGGGTCATGGGACCAGACTTCACTGTAATATTTAAATATTGCTGCACAACCAGGAACTGTCCCTTTATGCTCACATACTGCAAGAGGCAGCACAAATAGCATTTTGCTTTAGTCCTGTGCTGTGTGGCTTCATTGTGCTTTCCAGTGGAGCCAAGCTGAAGTCAATGGATTCTTCACTCTCTTGCAAAGGCTGGAGCAAAACTAAAGGAACTATCAGAACTCAGGGCTGACTATAACAGACATATTTCAGGGAATTGGTGTGATGGCAGATAAAAGTCACAACCAAGATGCTATGCAGAGCTCTCTATATATGCAAAGAACGTTGAGAAGACTTCAAGGAAAACAAAAGGTGCAAAAAAATCATGTGAACAGCACTGCATATTTCTATTATATGGGAGCAGGACAGGATTTCTGCATGCAACACCAACATCTGCCTGCGCTTCACCTAAAACATAGTGAACCGATAAGGGCAGCACAATCAGCAATGGCTCAAAAAACATATGCATGATAGCTCTAAGCTCTAAGCTTGAGCAAGACCCTATAGAGGCAGACCTCGATACCCAGGCCCTGTTGCCAGAAAGAGAAGTTGGCTGAAAACACTCAGGTTGCCTGCTGCACTATAGATGAAACTGTACTGCACTGTAGATGAAGTTCCACTTCATTGCCTTTTCCCACCCCCCACGGTTATTGTTATCATTATCGTGTGCTGTGAGTGAGAATAGGGATTCAATTCACTGGTCTGGATGCGCCCTTTAGGTCATCAGATGTATACAAAGGAGGCAGAAAGCAGCACAACTGCTTTTTGACTAAAGCAAGCACATTGCAGTTTGAATACTTAAAGAAACTGCTTGTTATGGATAAAGTGGTTTGAGTTGGATTTCTCTCAAGACTTCACTATAAGGTCAGAATTATAGTCATTTCATTACTTGAACTACCAGTTCCTATACATTAAAAGGTTTCAGTTTCTTACAAATTCAGCTTTAAGTCTGAACTCACAGTTTCTACAGTTTAAAGAGTTTCAAAAGCTATTACTCTTGCAAGTTAAAAAAAACAACCAAAAAACTTAGCACTAATCAATCTGCAACCTCAGCTTTACCATGGGACTAAGGAAGAAGGTAGGGCCAAGTGGCACCTTAAGGCATTTATAGTTGTGCTCTGGGAGTGGGGAGGGGAGCACTTTAATTAGAGCACCTCCAAGAGCTTTAGATAAAGTGCCTCCACTGCCATTTTGAAGCACAGGGATGTTGATACACAAGATGCGGGAGGCTGCTGAAGCACTGTAATTGCCACACTCCAGCAGACTTGATTAAGTGCATCAGAACAGCTTCCCTGCTCATGTATAGGGACCCTTAGAAGTTAAAGGAATTAAACTAAAATCTCTTATTTAAACTCGTCCCATAAAGGAAAGGGAACGAGGTTTGGAGCTCTCCTCCTTAGGTAGGAAGGGAACCTCATTCATGCACATAAGATCACAAGGAGGGCAGCCCATCACCTGTAGATGGTGGGATGTAAACAGGAAGGCTCCAAACTACATTCAGCAAGCCTTGAGAGTTAAACATGGCCCCAACCTACCCACAAGGCTTAAGAGGGTCACTGCCCATCTTCACCAAACCCCTACCCCATTTGCCACTTGAACCTTCCAAGGAGACGGTGGGTAGCTGATGCCAGTTCAAATATCAAAAGCCAAGCTCGATTCATTGTGCTCTCAGAAGACACAGGAGCCTTTCTCAATGAACTATTAGGTTCAGAGGTTCATGAAAGGGTCACCTGGGTGCTTCAACAACTCTAAAGCTCAGGAAAACCCACAAATCAGTATATGGCTTGCAAAGGCTGCAGGTCCCAACAAACATTTTAGTAGCTGGTACACACAAAGCTTTTTAGATACAAGTGGAATTGCCAATTTTTTGCAACCTTCCTGTGCTCCACTTGTACACCATCTGCCCTCTCCATCCCTCCAAGTCTCCCCCTTCTTACATATTTACAGAGTGCGTTCAAGGAACGAGATTCGGGGGAGAAAGGGAGGTGGAGACAGATGCACGCACACCAAAAACTGAGGTTTATATTGGAAAAGAGACAATCCACCTTACATTTTGATTAAAAGAAATTTAAAAATGTCCATCAAAAACCCTCCTGTATGACTGGTTGACAGTGAGAATGGTGTTCTTTACCAGGAAACAGCTTCAAAACCTTCAGTCTCAAACAGCCAGATTCCCCGCATTAATTCTGTCTGAGCAGCTGATCTTTACAGATGTTCTTATTTTTAAAAAACTGATCTAACCAAATAATTCTCACAACTGTACACTAAGTCTTGTAGGAAAGTGCAGTTAAGCCTAATTCTTTTCTTATAAGGAGCAAAGAGTGTTAGGCATTCACACAAGTACACAATTCATGAAAAAATGTCCAAATCATATATGTTTGTATATAAGGTGACTCCAGATCTAGCTTATAGTTATGAGGCCATTCCTTTACTTGTGAATTGAGAACTGGGAAGGCTGGAGAGTGGGGGTGCTGGAATCATGCTCAAACTTAGCTGCAATCTAAGCCAAGAAGTGGCTGTATCAGTCTATAATTCAGCCAATTTGTTTGGTTTTGCTAGAAGACAAAGAATAATTTTGTGATTCAATATAAAGCAGTGCTTCCTATAGGTTGTTTCCTTATATCATGCACAATACTTTCCTAAGCTCCATTTGGACTTTTACAGAACTCAGCTGCATGCCATGTTTGGGTTACTGGCATAAGGTGACAACAATCCTGCAGTAGCTACATGGACACAATTTGAGTGAAGCTTTGCTCCTACCTGCTCAATGGCATTTTTTTTCAATTTACAGTAACTTCATTATTTAGCAGTCTCACAAGCAGAGAGGAGAAATGACATAACAGCAACAGAAAACTCCCATACTATGAGCTACTTTCCCTGCTTGTATGTCCTACCCCAGCTCTAATCTATGGGCCCCACTATTGAAAACCTAGGTCTACACTAAGACCACTTTGTTGGTCTAGAAACACCAGCATGGGATACCTGCAAAATGGACAAAAACCAGCAAAGTTGCACTGTGTATCACTGTAACAAATATATCCCACACCCTGCCAAGGGAAACAATCTATACCAGGAAAAAGTACAGGTTTTCTGGTAAAACTGCAACTATTTTGAGAGCTTCTACCAACACAGCTGTTACGCAGCATTCAAACCTCTTCACACCCCTGCCCAGCACAGAGCTGTACTGTCAGAAATCTACACCTTAGACAAAGCCTGAAGTAGTGAATTAGGAATTTACCCTCTGTTGATGCAGCAGCTTTGATGTGGACAGTCAACTGCTAAGGACTGCACTGACACCCCTTGTTACAGTCTGCTGAACCAGCAACAGATGTTAACAGCTTTCAGCCACTCCTACATTAAGCTGGATTTACGTAAGTGAGTAATCACTCAGTGCTGAACCCCATTCTGAAAAGCCACCCAACCCAAGAGGGAAAATTTTGCACCCCACCTACCTGTCCACTGTGGAGGGCAGCGGCAGTTGTAAGTGTTTACACCATCCACGCATACACCACCATTCTGGCATTTGTGGTTTGGGCAGTCATCAATGTTGTGCTCACAGGTATCTCCTTCAAAGCCTAGGCAAATAAAAAATGTATGAAATGGAAATTATTTTCAAAAGGGCCATTAAAGAGAATTACCCTAGTTAACCTAGTTCCCTGCAGAACACCAGAGCAGCAGCTGGACACAAGAACCAATCGTAACAGCCTTCTGCCTCTACCCAAGTCAAAGGAAAGGTTGGCTTATACCAGCAAAGCACTAGTCCTCCAGTCAGGCAATGGCACAGAGCTTTGCTTTAGTATTAAAAAGCTTTATTTTGCAAAGCCAAGGCCAGGAATTCTCATTTAACCACAAGAACAGCCTTTGGCAGGAGACTAGGGTTGACCTTGGCAAGTTTGCCTGAAGTGCCTGGACTTTAGCATGTGTTTACCTCCGAATTGCTCACCCCCTTGAGTTCACATGAAGGTAAAAAGACACACCTCTTCTCACTGAACACAAGCCTTCAAATCTCTTTGTTGGTTCCACCGCTCCCCAGTGTGGGAAAGAGCTAAGCCAAGCCAACATCACATAGCCCAGGGCTGTGACCCAACTTCTTACTTTGTACTCTTGATGCACCTTCTGGTGGCCTGAATGCGCTAATCTGGTGCAGCAGTGACCCTGCCCACATAATACCTGGTCCCCTATTTTGTGGATTTTAGCTATCATCACCCAACCCAACCTATAAATTAAACCCTGATGGAAGAAAAAAAAGAATTCAGCAAAAATCCTGACAGCCTCTTTATATGCATATATTATAATTTTCAACCATCCTGTCAAACAAACCTTCTATCGGTTTCCACATTTATATGGACAGCAGGTGGTCTCTGCAGATAGTAATACTAATAAGCATTTCATGGGATCAAATGCCTGGTTCTCTTCAGTTTTCTTAGCTTTTATTCTTTTCCATCTATTTGTTCATTTTATGCTCCCGAAAATAACCCTCCAGGCAGAGTCAGATAAAGTATTTACTTCTTATACTAGAGATGGCAAAGATTCAAAGGGGTGGGAGTAACTGATTCCAAAATTCTTACAAAAGAACTCTTTTGGGTTCTCTGGAATCTTTGACTAGTTATGGTGCAGTCTCCTCATCCAAAACATGCACACTTTTCCCTCAGCCCTCCATGTTCGGCTCTGGACAGCACAACAGTATTTGTCAATCAGGTCAAAACCAGCTTTTAGAGGGTGCATCATCCAAGGCAGACATTGCAGAGCCTGTAAATGAGTTCCATAAGCTCACCAGCTCTGCAGCAGCTCTTGCTGAGTTTAGCTGCTTTAAAGAGACTGTGAGGAGACCTGCAGCAAGAGTGACTTTTCTCTTGCATCTCTTAGCTGCATCCCGACAAGCGCGGCTGTGTGCTATGTGGCACCGCAGACATGTCTGCAGCATACACACTGCACGTTCAGCTGTTCTCTGCATTGCAAGAGGGCAGCGCACAAGTTTTTTCTTGACCCCTGGATATCCAGGGGCCAAAAAACCCCAAAACAAAACAAAAAACCCAAACAAAAAACAAACAAACAAACAAACACTCCCCACACGCGGGCACAGCATGCACAGCTCAAAACCAGAGCCTGGCTGGCTGGAGCCACCAGCTCCAAAACCCTAAAAACTTGTCAGCTAGTTCTGTCAGCTTTGGAGATGCCAACACTCGACTAATTCTCTAGTATGCGAGTTCCAGACAACTATGTATTTAGCTGTTCATCTCTGCTGCATATGGAATTCCACGTGGTTTGATGTTGCACGGGTAAAATTGGAGTGCTGACCTCAGACTGAGATGGAAAGCTAGTTAAATCGGAGGGATTTTACACTTCTAATTGCTACATTCCCATTTACTGTTTAGTCCTCAAGCACATAACATAACAGTGGCAAGTCATTACTTCCATTATACAAATGGGTAAAATGTATCTACTGGTAACACTATTGCATACAGGACCTTTAGCAGATGAGCGCTCCAGTAGATGAGTGACCTATCTAGCATGGAAGTTGGCAACCAATGTGCCAGATTCAGACTGCAGAGCACTTTGATCTGGACTGCAAATGTGTGGCTCTGGCAGCCTTAGTGGTAGTTGCTCTCTCCATGCTGCCATGAGGAAAAGCAGCAGGAGTGGCCAAATCTTAGCACCATTCACCTGCCTCTAACCCAAGCTGGGTTGTTCTGGCCCACAACCTGGAAAGGGTGCCAACTGCTGATCTAGCAAATAAGCAACAGCAGGTTCCACTGTCCTGGAAGTAAACTAGGGTACAATGAAGGCCTAGTATCACCTAGCTTCAGATACTAGGCCTTTGTTGGAAGGAACCCACCTCTGGTACACCAGGAGTCATCAGGTACCTCCTTTCCTCCCTGCCATGGGGTCTTGGGCAATGAAACTGCAGGAAGGGGCCAACAAGCTGCCTGCCAGCCAGCCCCTCCGCAGCATGCTGAATTGGGGAACAGCAGCTTCGGGCTGGCAGGCTGACCCCCCTCCAGGACCTGTGCCAGCTGGGGCTGCGCTGCCTCGGTTCAACATGCTGCAGGGTCCTGGACAAACATGTAAATGCTGTGCTTGGGTGCAATAAATTCCAGCACGAACTGCACCGGAGTTTATTCAGGTGCACTAATTTAATGTGTAGATGCAACTATTGTGTAGCAGAAGCCACCTGTATGTTACATATGCTTAACTTAGACCTTCTTCTGCTGCTCCAAAACTTCCCTCCGTCATTTCCCTTCTGTCTCTTAATATATCTCCTTTTTAGATCCACCCCCTTCCTAAACCCAAAGCTCAAAGAAGTTGAAGAAAAATGGGGAACTAATGTGTCATTTGTTTAGCATATTGAAAGTTTTGTTGGACTGATGGCTCTACCGGTCAACTCCTATACCCCTGTCAAGGGCCACATGGGTAGCCTCGCCCCTTTACAGAAACCCTGCCCCTCAGGTCGCCATCTTGTGAGCGGAAGTCCTGCCCTCTAACCCCTGACCTTTTCCACCAGAAGTCCCTCCGTTCACCCACATAAGTATTCCTTTCAGCAAGGAGTTTTGCCAACTCAGAACCAGAAAAATACCAAATTATATTCTAAAAAACAAACATCTACAAACATTCATTAATTTTATTTTAAAAAAATATTTTTGCCCTGATTTACACGCGTTTGTGTAGTGTCCATAGAGGTGATTGCACAATAGTTTAAAATGAAGTCTTACTCTTGCATATTGTGGGGGGGTGCGTATACATTTGTGGCGGGCTGTGGATGTGTGGGAGTGGGGGGTGTGAGGTGAGGGAGCATGCGGATGTGTATATGGATATGTGGGGTGTGGGGAAAGGGTGGCTGGGGTGTGAGGGAGGTGTGGGGGTCTGCGTCCATGGTAGTGTCGGGGAGGGGGGTGCATGTGTATGGTGGGACGTGCATGTGGGACTCATCACACACACACACACACACACACACACGAACACACACACACAACCACCCACCCCCTGGGGTACCAGCACGTCCACGTGCTCCCCAGTCAGGTGATACAGCCAGGAGCCACATGGTGCTAGAGCAGTGTGAGGGCAGGAAGACAGGGAAATGGCTGGGACTGAGGCGGGGCTGGGCTGCTAGGTCTTGCTGGCATCCCCTGGGTCCTGCTTTGATTTGGTCCATCTTTGACAGGCAGCCAGGAGCAGGTAAATATTAATTTCCTAATTTATTTTAGGGGCCCCATGGGCTGAATAGAATGGCTTGGCGGGCCACATCCAGCCCATGGGCCGTATTTTGCCCACCCCTGCATTAAGGGCAGGGAGAGAAACAAGGGGGAGAGAAAAAAAAAAAAAATCAGCAAGTCCTGGCTCCCTTCATTTAGAAGAAGCCTGACCACTGAAGATAGCATGACCGCTTCTAGGGAAACTCCATACAAATTAGAGAAGTGCATGAAGCCTACATGAAGCAAAAACGCTGCGTGCTCTTCAGAAAATTTGTGCCAGGATAAAAAAAGTCTTCAAAAGTAGTGCATGAAAACCTAAATATACTGAAAGGATGCATCTGCCATTGCATATTTCCTGCAGCATTAGGAACAAATAAAGTTGTACATGTAACATGCCTGGAAATGACTTTGTATAACTGCCATCCTCATCCCAACAAAAGCCTAATTCAAAAAGTAGTATGTTTTACCAAAGACAACAGACCAAAATGGATCTGAAATGCCAAAGATGACAAGAGTTTTGAGTTATAAATCCAAAAACCACCAAAGTCACCAATTGGGGGCCGAGGCAGGGGCGGTGTACTTCCAGATCTCGCAAACACTGCACCCAATTTGCCCCCATTTTAAGAGAAACTCCTTTCAGCCCTCATCAAATACATCGGAAACTTTTGAGGTATGATTTAACGTCTACTTCAAGCTCTGTACATTCTGTAACACTGAGACTGCTACCTTTGTAGTAAGATTCATCTATTGCTGCACAACTGTTTACAGAAGTTTAGCTTTCATTTTTAAAGGTTAGATTTTTAGCACTTCTGAAATTCTCAAAGCATAGACGCCAACACATTTAGGTTTGCCTGAGCCTGAAAGTGTTCTATAATGTACATCAAACCCTGATTGAGACGAATGGTGACAACGAAAGTCCCAACTTCATGAATAATCACTGTAGAAGAGACTTCATTATTCAAATCTACAAACATTTAGTGCAAGCCATCAAGTGCTTCTCTGCAAGTATGAAGGCTATTTCTGAGTAGCAAAATTCAGGTTGCTCCAAAACTGAAGAGATACTGCAGTTAAGTCAGAGGTCCAGATTTCAACCTTAGGGAGTTCAAGGTCTTCAGTGATACAGGAAGAATCCTGCACCATCCATCCCAAAAGAAAAATTGGATTCAATGTGCATTTGTGACACTCAGCTCAAAGGAAAGGACTGTTTGCCACCGTGGTTTTGTGAACCAGCATCAAGTACTACTGAATACATGAAGTTACTTCCTCTTTCCAGGAAGTGTTCCAGTTCCCATAAACAACCTACTCTGGTCTGACAGATTGTTTCCTGACCCAGCTCTTGGAATTCCCTAGGGTTCTTATCTTAGTTAATGGATAATTATTTTGATGGATAACAATGAATAATCACTTTCCCAGCTAAGGACTTCCTCTATTGACTTGTTTAACATTCCATTAAGGGCCACTTGCCAAACCAACTCCTTATTTGTCAGCTACGTTATGAGTTTTATAGCTCTCCCTCACTATGTTTAAAAAGAAGTTTAAAATGCTGCAGGTTAAATGTTTTTCACACCAGTATTGGTATTGCTTACTAAAAACTGACTTGAGAAAGTTCCTACCTATTTAGGATTAAGGAGAGTCAATACAATTTGTATCAATTTGAACAAAATCTAGAGAAAAATCAAATTATAAAAAATGGTGCTACCAACTCCTGAAGACAGAATTATACCAGCATAGAGAGTATTTACAGCGGTATATCTTGTGCTACATTTGTTTTAACTGCCAGCATCTTCCCATATTTCAGCCAAATAACTAGGGACCTACTTAGGTTGTTATTGCATGGATTTCATGGAAATCACAAAAATCAGGCAATCTCTGTGAAATCCATGGGAAAAAAAAAGCAGAACACCCCCCCCCAATGTATTAAAAATAAAATGCTGGCTTCCCAGTGGGAGCCAGCAGTCTTCCCATACAGCCCAGCACAAAGGGGGCTACCAGCATGAAGGTGACCAGGAAAGATGGCTGCTACCCCTTGCTGCTGATTGGCTGAGAGGACAGCCTGCTGTGTGGCCCCACCCTCTCCACCAAGGGTAAGGGGCGGGACCACAGGATGGATAGCCCTCAGCCAATCGGCAGTGAGAGGCGGGGCAGTAGGATAGACAGCCCTCTCCACCAATCAGTGGCAGGGCCACTGGGGCCTGTCAGCCAATCAGAGGCATAGGGGGTGGGGACAGCACCACAATAAGCCTGTGAGAATGACTGCCATCCCTACAATCTCCTAGAGTGCGGGGAAGAATATTTACCAATAACCCCTACAAATAACTATGAAGTGATGCAAGATTGTATAGACACAATTGCTGAAATAAGTAGTTATTTTGTAAAGTTTTATTGATCCAACTGAAGTTGCAAAGCATTTTTCAAGTGCTTTACGCTCTAATTCTTCTGGGCTTCCATTTTTTAATTAACAACCTCAAAAATAACTTCTCTTTAAAAAAAGTTTGAGAAAAATCCCTCCAGCATTTTCTGTTACTGATGACTGGGAATATAGACTTTAAGTGTGCAGAAGTGTATTCGAAAGTGAAATAAATTCAAAATTATCAAAATACTATGTCATCAGAATTAATCTCTGGGTTGAGACAGCAGGAACCCCTTACTATGCTTTACTTCATAGAACTGGATCCATCAAATCCTGCAGAGCAGTTTAATAGTGCTGCCAGTAGTGGTCTAGTGGGAGATCTCCTATAGGTCTTCTCCACACTTCCCAACTCTGCAGCGGAAGTGAGCCCAATAAATCCTTAACTCTGGCACTCTCCTTCTAACTGAAGGAATCTAAATCATATGTTGGATATCTATGGCAGGCCCCCTTCTCCCTTTCCTCACTCTTCACTTCCCCCACTGCAGACACATCCCTTTGCTGCCTACTTCCTCATGAACATTCAGAGTGCAACCAGGATTCGGGTTTTGTCTTCCAACACATCTGGGTGCTTTTTGATGCCTCCTTAATTGAACAAGGGTGATGAGTGCCTGGAGGATCTCATCTTCCCTTTGGACGATTGTAGAAGTACCCTGGCTTCACCAGCCCTTTCCTTCTGTTTATATTTTCCAAAAGAATAGTTCTAAATACCAAAGCAAAGCAATACAATACTGCCAATTCAGGCACAAATATCAGGACATACGAAAATGCAGCTTCTCAAAACAAAATTATCCACACCCACACTGTATGCGTGTTGCATAACCCTTCACACAGTTACTACCAATCAAAACAATGTGCGCACAATGTGGGTGAGTTCCTGTTACCATAGTAATCTAGTCTTCCATTTCCTGACTGTATTTTACTTGTCTGCACGGTTGCTTCCACTCAAACTTGAGTCCCTGCAAGTAAAGGAAACTTAACTTGCATGAGCTATCTTACTGGCTCTACAGTGTTAGGCTCATAGTACTTGAAGTTCCCCTTTTCTTTACCATACTCCTTGTATCAAATATTTTAAGCCCTTTGGGATGTCAAAGGCCAAACAGCTTGCGCTCAAGAAACAGCCCCCTCTATGAAGCCTGCAGAGCCTGTTAACTACAAGTCAAACAGCTTTGGGTTTTCTTTTCTTTTTTTTTTCCTTTAAAAAAAGATAACTGAGCGCAACATTAAGTTAAGAGACAAAGTACTCAAAAACAGTAAATGTAAACAGGTGGTTTCTCCAACAACAGAATCCCAGTTCCACCACACTTGAGGTTGGCCAGAACTTTAAGTAAAGTATCTTAAAAGGTATCAATTAAAGCATCTAAATGCTCTAAAATCTACATGCTTTCTGGTACTTCCTGAAAATTTGCCCTATCTCCTAGGGTGCAAGATAGGGTTTGCAACCCAAATTCAGTCACCAGAAAAGGCTCCTGAGGGAGCAGCATTTCTTAAACTTCATTTCTAGGACTCAAGCTATGGCTCTGATTGTCCCCCAAACACTGCTCAGCATTTGCCCCAGCTAATGCGTGGCATCTATAACCCTTCAATAAAGCAATAAAGCAAGGCTGAAAGCATTACAAAAAAAAAGACTTTAACTCTCCATTAGTGGACACTCATGTGTTTCATGAATGCACAGAAAAGTGAGCCAAGAGGTTTTTGAGTGAAGCAGCATTACCTGGCCAGTTCACATTTCTCCTTATGTTAAAAAACATAAAGGAATCCCCTTCCAAAAATTGTTAAGGCAGAACACAGAACTAGAGCTATGCAGTACGAACCACTGCCTTCCAGAAAGTCAAACTGAACAAATCTCCTACTTCTCGAAACCAGGAAATCCACAATTAAGCTACACATTTACACAACCTTAACTCTGCCATTTTTGAGCGATACCCCAGGACACTCGTCACACACATGCTTACACTCTGTCTTTGCAGACAGTGCACAAAGTTCAGAGAGCAAGGCACCTAATGACCGTAGGACAGAGTGTAACCCCTTTTTGCTTATGTTTGTATGAGCTGAATAGGAGCTACCTGCCATTTTCATGTACGTGCTAAAATTTACAACCACCGCCCCAATGCACAGGATACCATTGAACTTCATACCCTTTCCCTTCCTATCATTAAATCATAGATCACTCATATGCTACCCTGCTGCTGACAATTTCTGTTAGCAAGGTAAGCCCTGTGCACTGCTACAAATAAAACTTTCAGTTCTTTGTGCTGAAATGAGGCATGAGGACTTCTCTTTAAGCGCACATGCATAATTTCCTTGTCAACATAGCTCACTTTGAAATCTCCCCTTCTCTTTCCTGCCATGCCTTGATGAAATGATACTTTCAGAAAAGGGAGGCTGCCCCAAAGCTTCCCAAACCTGATCTCACATTCCTGAGCTTAGGTGTCTCCACTCTCTGCCTTATGGGCTAATTGTGTAGGCTCCGTCCTCCCCAATACCCATACCTCGCAGATGTCACATATTAAACAAATCATAACTGCCCCCATGGGCTATAGGCTCCTGGCTCTGCTCATCCAACATCTCACGGGAAGAGCACACAGCCAAATCTGACCAGTCGCGTAGCTTCCTCGCATGCATTGATGACCTCTACCTAACGTAAGAGGTCTACAGGCCAACTAAGGGAGAGGCACTGCTGGATCTGGTTCTGGCCAAAGGGGATGATCTCGTGAACGATCTGAGGGTCGAGGGGAAGCTTGGTGACAGCGACCATGAACTGATCACTTTCTCTGTCCAATGCAGGGTGGGCAAGTATCTCAGTAAAACAGACATCCTCAACTTCGGGAAGGCCAACTTTAAAAAACTCAGGAGGCTGGTCAACCAGGCACTCAGAGACCATGTCCCTTTAGAAAGGGGAGCCCATGAGGAATGATTGTTCCTTAAGAATATAATCCTCAAAGCACAAGGAAAGTCCATTCCACCCCAAAAGGAAATGCAGTCAGCGGGCTGGGGTGCCCCCTTGGCTCAATAGGGAACTTTTGGACTTCCTGAAGCTAAACAGAGAAGCCTACACCAGATGGAAAATGGAAGTCATCACCAGGGAGGACTACACAGCACTAGCCCAAACCTGCAGAGAGCAGACCAGAAAAGCCAAGGCAGACACCAAACTCAGGCTAGCCACAGGAATCAAGGACAACAAAAAGTCTTTCTTCAAATATGTGGGAAGTCAGAGGAAGAACAAAGGCAACAATGGGGCAGCTGACAACTGATGCTCAGGAAAAGGAAAATCTCCTAAAAGATTACTTTGCATTGGCTTCCACCTGTCCAAAGGGGTCACCCTGTCAGACAGGGCGCAAAGCATCCATGGGACGGGAGATGGCCCACAATTTATGTAGATCAACGAGGGAACACCTCGAAAGACTCAACATCCATAAGTCCATGGGCCCGAATGGTATGCACCCAAGAGTCCTGAAGGAGCTGGCAGACATCATAGCACTCCTATGACAAAGATATTTGAGAACTTGTGGCCCTCAGGAGAGGTACCAAAGGATTGGAAAAGAGCCAGTGTGGTTCCAATCTTCAAGGAAGGAAAGAAGGAAGACCCAGGGAATTACAGACCAATCAGTCTGACACCCATCCCTGGAAAGATACTGGAGAAAATTATCAAAGTTTCCATCAGCAGCAGGATACCGGAAAGCAACTCTGAGTGCCAGCCGACATGGCTTTGTTGCTGGAAGGTCTTGCCTGATCAACCTCATCTCCTTCTATGACCACGTGACACAATGCCTGGACAAGAGAGATGAGGATGATGTCATATCTTGATTTCAAGAAGGCTTTTGATTGGTCTCACATGATGTCCTCATGGCTAACCTGGAAAACTGCGGCTTCAACTATCTCACGGTCCGATGGTTGGGGAACTGGCTTCAGGGTTGGACCCAAAGAGTACTGGTTGATGGCAGCAAATCAACATGGAGCAAGGTGACTAGCACTCTTCAACATTTTCATTAATGATCTGGATTCAGGTGTCAGATACAGACTGGCAAAGTTTGCGGATGACACTGAACTATGGGGGAAGGCGGTCACACTGGAAAACAAGTTGGGGATACAGGCCGACCTGGACAGGCTTGCAAGGTGGGTGAACCAAAACCTGATGGCATTTCATGCAGAGAAGTGTAGGGTACTCCACCTTGGGAGGAAAAACCAGCATCCTACTTATAGGCTCAGCAGTGCTATACTTGCTAGCACCATGACCAAAAGAGACTTGGGGGTCTCGATTGACCACAAGATGAACATGAGCCATCATGCAATGTCATGGCCAGCAAAGCAAACTAAACTCTGACACACATCCACCGATACATCTCAAGCAAAACCAGGGATGTCATCCTCCTACTCTACTCAGAGTTAGTGAGGCCACAGCTGGAGTACTGTGTCCAATTTTGGGCCCCACATTTCAGGAGGGACGTGGATAAGCTTGAGAGAGTCCAGAAGAGAGCCACCCACAAGACAAAAGACCAAGAGCCTTGCAAGGAGAGGCTGAGAGACATGGGACTCTTCAGCCTGAAGAACAGAAGGCTCAGGGGGGACTTGGTGGCAGCCTATAAGTACATAAGGTGCAGTGCACCAGGATCAGGGAGAACTGTTGTTTACCAGGGCTCCCCAAGAGATAACAAGGTCTAAAAGCCACAAACTTCTGGAAGGCCGATTTAGACAGGACATAAGGAAAAGCTTCTTTACAGTCTGAGTGTCTGGTGTATGAAACAGACTCCCCCAAGAGGTGGTGCAAGCACCTACTCTGGACTCATTCAAATGGTATTTGGATGCTTATCTTGCAGGGGTCATTTGACACTAGCAGACTTCCTACCTATGGCAGAAGGGATGAACTTGATGATCTTGCGAGGTCCCTACCAGCCCCTAATGTCTATGAATCCTTACACCAGCCCCTCTCTGGGCTAGAGGCATTCTGGACCCCCAGTCTCTAGCTGTCCTTAGACCCTGTCCCTGCTCCTAGGTCAGCTGAGACCCATGGGCTCTCCAGCCCCACCAGTCTCTGGCTGTGGCCCTTCTTGGCTTCCAGCCCTGACCAAACCCTGGCCCCACTCCTAGGTCAGCGAAACCTATGGACAACCTGGTGCTACTCACTCCAGGCCTCTGGTCTCTTTGAGCCCTCTAGCCCCTGCTCTCTCTCTGGGCCCTCTTGCCCTCCATTCTTTCTCTGGGCCAGCTAGGACCTCCTTACCTCCCTTTAGTCCCTTCCATAAACCACCAGTCAGATGTTACCCAGGAGCTCCCCTCCATGGCTCTCAGGGCTAGACAGCCTGTCCTGCTCCACCTCTGGGCTTATATCCTGATAGCCCAGCCCCTATAGGCCATGTGACTCCTGACAGCTGCATGCTGCTTCTCAGGCAGCTTGCCTTCACTTAAAGTAACAGAAGCATCAGGCCTCCTGCTACAGAGAGAGGGATTCAAAGGCTCCAGAAGCTCCTGCCTGATTTCCTCACATCACAACTGCAGGTCCTTCAAGCTGTTCCAATTAACCCCTCCAGCATGCCATACTGCTACACCTAATCCAGCCAACACAGTTAGACTGCCTTCAGGCAATTCCCAAGACCTACTGACAGCTGTAAAGGGGGAAAGAGTTACAGTTGCATGGCATGTATTAACTCTGTATTCACTGGTTTTCAGAGGTTTGAGTTTTGTTGAATTAAAAGTTCTGGAAAACCACAAGATAACAGCAGGCTGAATTGTGCCATAAGTTTCTCATTAGCAAACTGACCAAGGGTTGGTCTTCACTCAAGACCTAGAACCCATCCAATGTTTTCTTGCCATGACCCACCCAACCCAACAGTCCTTCAAGTTTGAACTCTGTTCTCCTCATGGCTAGCAGTACCCTCCTGTCACCATCTGAAATAATGCCGCCACAGCAACTGAACTTTCATATCAGCTCCCATCCTTACACAGACTTTTGTGTCTTCTGCCATGGCCCTGATGCTGGTCTTGCATTATAGGGGGAGCTTAAGACAGGTATCACCAAGAGACAAATGCTAAATGCCCAACCTCACCACTGCATTCCTGTTTGGTTTTTGGAAAGAAACAGTATTTACCTGGCAGACAGTTGCACTCATAGACGAAATCACCGGTTTGATGACATGTCCCTCCATTCATACACGGTGAAGGTGAACATGGCACATATGTGCTTTCACAGCGGTGGCCAGTAAAGCCTGGCTTGCACTGACATCGATAGGAGCCAGGCACATTGAGACAGGTTCCACCATGCTGGCATTGTCCTGGTGTGATACATTCATTCACATCAACTTCACATTTTTGTCCAGTGTAACCAGATGGGCATGTACAGGAAAATCTCTCCCCAGATGCGATGCAAGTACTTCCATTGGCACACGGCTGAGACATACAAGCATCAATCCACTGACAGTTCTTTCCTGTGGAATCAAGACATTTGAATTTAAATAAGTAGAAACGGTTTGTATAGAAGATACCCCATATTTTATGACGCTTTCAAATCCCTCCAACACAACTGCATAAGTAAATTAGAACAGGAGAATGCACCTCAGCTCTGCATTCCTCACTGTAATCAACAATATGATTTAGTTTTAGCTTGTTTATACAGGACCTACAAGACAGCAAATACTATGCTTTATAAGCAATATATCCATAAGCTGGAATTCTACTGCACTGATAATATTTGCTCACTTCCCTCGCATTGTCTTCAAAGATGAAAATTCAGATTTCTATATGTTCCTCTTACACAGAATTAAACCTTCCCATAAGAATATCCTGCTGTTCAAAATTGTTCAATACGATGCTTTAAGGGCCTGCCCACTTACAAAAGTTATTCTGGAGTAATGTTCGGTGTAAACTTCATAGAACATTGGGGCTAGAAGAGGCCTCAGGAAGTCATCTAGTCCCATCCCCTGCTCAAGGCAGGATCCTCTGACTGAAATACCCCAGCCCCACCCCAGGTATCTGTCTAACTGCTCTTGAAAACTTCCAAGGATGAAGATTCTGCAAAGTCTCTGGGTAGCCAGTTGCTCTACCTGACCATACTCACACTGAGAAAGTTCAATTTTGAAGAATAGTCACTGTCCTGGAATGGCTACACTAATCAGTTACCCCATGTATACAAAATGCATGCATATATTTAAAGATCAACTCTGAAACGTAAGAAGTCTTAAGTCTGGCCTTTTTTTTTTTTTTTTTTTTTTTTTTTTTAACTGTTCATGTTGTGTGCCCAAGTTCTCATTTATAATGTTAAAGCTATTAGCCTGACAGCATTTTAGAGCAGCACAACAGCATTTCTGGAAGGGTTCAACTAAGCTTTTAAGGACATAACATGAGGAGACTAAAGATATATAAGTAGAATCTCACCTGTGTAACCTGGCCTACAGACACATTCATATGCATCTGGGCCAAGCAGCTGGCAGGTTCCTCCATTTAAGCAGGGGTGTGACACAAAGCAGATGTGAGAATCGGAATATCTGCAGTCCTCGCCTCTGAACCCTGGAGCACATTTGCAAGTGGCCTTTCCTATCACAGACGTGGTTTCACATGTTCCTCCATTCTGACAGGTACCGCTTTCACAGGGGTTTCTGTGCTGACAATAGTCTCCAAGAAAACCTTCTGGACATCTGGAAGAGAAAAGTCATCAGTAGTAATATGTTCACACTGAACCTCATTACACAAGATCCCTGTACTAGATTCCCACTGATATCTCAGACATATCAAGGACTCTCTTTTGCTATCTAGACAGTTCCTACTATAACAGTTAAGGCCCTCATTTTTTATGGCTGGCCACAGTGATATTTTGGAAAACAGAAGATCATAACAATTAACTCTCAATGTAAAATTCCACTAAGTGCAACTTGAGTTTCATTAAGCACAAAAAATTTACCCTTTTCCTCCCTTCACCCTTGCAGCTATACTTCTCTTGCCCTGTAATCTCTTAAAAATATAAATAAAATTTGAATGTTTGAAGAGCAGTTGAGTATTAGTTTATTTCTCTAAGATAATCTTGTTCTATTTCGTGTTCTTCTGCAGAAGTAATTAAACTGTGTGAATAACAGATGCTATCCATCTCTCTCTGGTACTTCTATAGTCTGAGTTACTCTAGTACTGAAGAGCCTCAAGACCTTTAGCAGATGTTCCTTTACACTTCCCATGGGGTAGACTAGTGCTGTTATCTCCTTTGTATGGATGGGGAACTGAGACTGTGACTTGCCAGAAGTTGCACTGGAAGTTAACAACAACAGTAATTGAACCTCACCGTCCCAGGCCAAATACCTTAACCATGATGCTGTCACTAAGGGGGGAGGGGGGAAAGTACTGGCATATTATTGATAAATGGGCAATCTCAAAGATTTGTGTGCACAGAATAACTGCAGCTATTTTTCACCAAGCAAGACTTGTGTCAACACAGTATGACTATGCTTGTCAGCCGCAATCCATCTTCCAACTGGCCTTTGTACTATGCATTTTCAATTCATTTTCCAGCAGCAACACACACACACACACCCTTGTTTTTGAGAGGCAAAAGAGAAATCTGCAAAATGTTAATCAAATAGGCCAAATATTTTTAAAAAGCAAACAAAATTGGACTGTCAATCTGCAGATTTTTCGACAATTTCAGGTTGGATGGTTTTAACTGAGTCGTCGTCAAAATATGCACAGCTTGTCTAAGAGCCCATTAGAAACATTCAACTAAAAACATCCAACAATTGAAGACTAGATGCTCTGTTCTCCTGCTGCAGAAATGATTAAATTATAAAATTAGGTCAGTCAGTTACTCTAATCCACCAAAATGAGACTCAGCCTCCAAGGAGGAAGACCAGGTCTTTCATGATGTCCAAGGCAGTGAACAGGAATGGGGCTGAAGTAAACTGTTTCCTAATTAATTTAAAATGCCCTCATCCAGAGAATTAACAACTGGCTAACTGGTAGGTGTCAAACTGCAAATGTAAACAGGGACTTATAACAAAGTGCATGTGTTTCTACAGAGATGAGTTCTGGGCCCTGCACTATTTAATGCCTATCCATGCCCTGGAGGAAAGCATAAAATTGTCCCTGATAAAGTGTATGGATGCCAGGTTGCAGAAAAGAAGCAATCCAGACTGCTTAGTAAACTGGTAGCAAAAAGTATGCATTTTAATATAGCCAAATGAAAAGCCCTAGCCTCTAGAGACAAAGCATAGGGGTCATGTTTATGCAGGGGAGCAGGGAGGGTTATCCTGGAAGGCAGGGATTCTGAATATGTTAGGATGGGAGGTTATGATGGATAACCAGGTGACCAAGAGTTACCAGTGCTAGACTAAAGGGTTACTACAATCCTGGGATGCATAAAAACAGGAATACCCCACAGAAGCAAGAGGGTTATTACCTCCGTATTTGACACTGAGTAATCATTACTTGAATAGTGTGCACATATGGAGCCCACACTTCAAGAAGGGTGTTGAAAAACTGGAGAGGGTTCAGGGCAGAGTCACAGAAATCATTAAAGGACTGGAAATTACGTCATACAGCAAAAGACTGAAGGAGTTGCAGCTATTTAGCTTAATATAGACAAGGCTAAGGGACTTTAGCACAGTGTGTAAGTACCTACATAGGGAAATAAATTTGTAAACCGTCTTCAATCTGTCAGGTAAAGTGATAAAAATATCTAACAACCAGACATTGAAACTAGACAAATTCAGACTACAAATATGGTGCATTTTTTGTGTCAATTTTTTTGCTTTATTTTGTTTGCTTGGTTGGGGGTAGGGGGAAGAAGGAGCGTTTGCTTTTTATTTTTCTTACAGTGAGGATATTTAACCATTGGAACAACTTACCAAAAGCTGTGATAGCTTCTACAACACTTATAATTTGTAAATCTTCACTGCCCTTTTTATTATGCTCAGCCTTGAATCCCAGAATTGAGGTAGCATCCAACTGTGGGATCACCATATGAGAGGCAGTCTCATGCATCCAAGGCTCATGCCAGTTAAAAGTTTTATGGGTTAAATTAAACACCAAAAATTGTCCCCAGAAATAAACTGGAAACCAGTACAAGTAATTACATGCCACCTGCAAAACTGCATATGAGTATCCTAAAATGTTATCCCATCACTGGGTCAAAAATCCTTTGTCACAAAGGATGGAAAATGAGTCTGTACTCAGTGTATGCTCTTGTGTTCATGTATTGTCTAACTTTGCTCAGAGCAAACCTAGATAACAAGGCTGCAACCTCCAAATTAGGTACATATAAAGGAACATTTCTCAGCATCAGTAAATAGACAGTGATCTAGTCAGACCAAACTGAACTGGAGTCACAGAAGAGCAGCAAACTCTTAATTGTCTGCAGTCATCCTAGCTTCGCTTGGCTTTATTACACCCATCATATCAGTGGCATTTGAAGGAACAAGATAACCCCCTTTCAAAATCCAGTGCAAAAGACACTGGCCTGGTTCTTCACAGCAACCACATCAGAAGAAAGACGCACAGAGCTAAACTGCCTTCACAAATGAGGAACCAGAATCCATATCACTTCACTAACTCTCGTCTAACTACTGAGGAAAAGGAGCAACTAAACAGAACTCTGCAGTACCCCACTTCGGACAACTTTCAGGCAAATGAATAGTCACCCAACACTATTTTCTCCATACACCCCAAAAATTCAACCTTTAAAAGGACATCTTTATCACTGATGGTTCCTAGTCAGACCACCACCACTATACTTTACAATCAAGGCAGCTGAACGATGCAGAACAACCAACTCTCACAATACATTCCCATTACCTTCTTTATAATTTCATATCCAAAAACGTTACAGTTAATCTAGTATTTAAAATACACTGCCTTTATTCAGGAGATAACTTCAGGAAAAAGTCCTAACCACTGCCTCTAAAAAAAAAAAAAAAAAG
>NW_017728993.1:69620686-69633379 GCF_001723915.1 Gavialis gangeticus
TAATTTCTGTCCTCCCAAGGAAAGAGGTTATAATCACCATGAATAACAGAGCCCAAAATATAATATTTTGTCCTCCTGGAGTGACATAGAATAGGGTTTGTTTCAATCTTTCTAGAACCAGACTAGTCTCCAAAGTTAGTGGAACAAATCATAAAAAACTGAATGAGCTCCAAAGAACAGTGCCCCACAGGAAGTAGTAAAGAATGTCCCTCGCTCGGACTCTTTACGTCTAAACTGGACAAAACACTAGGGAACATACCACAAAGAATGATCTCACCACAGGAACAGGGATGGGTGAAGCAAAAATATAACCCTTCCACCTCTAATTTAGCATTCCTACTGGTTAAGTGCTCAGTTCCACATAGTCACCTGATTTTGCCCTTTTTGACAGTTAGAGAACTATAAAAAGCTAAGGACCAGATTTTTCAGCCAGGCCTCATGCCAACCCCATTTGTGGGAACAACTACTACCAATTAACATCTAAATGCTGGTGCAAGCAGAATTGGAAATATTTGCACAAAATTCATTTTGGGCACAAAATCATGCCCACAAAAATAGAAGCCAGCACTGAAAATCTGGCTCCAAATCAAGCTTTTATAAGGGTCAGATTATCCTCTGCACAGACTAGACTCAGCAGCCACGCCAGCCACCACCTCCCCTCCCATTCTCCTTCTGATTTGCTAGTTCAAGTTCTCTACAAAATAAAATAAGCCACTTGTCTACAGAGCTGCTTAAAATTGTAGCAGCTTGTGTCAGCCCCAAGATGATAGGCTCAGAACAGGAAATAAAACCCTTTCCAAATAAAAGCCACTGTTTCTCCTTAGTCCATCTAACTCTCAGGAAGAGTAACAGGAAGATGAAGTTTGTCCTGGCACTTTCATGACGCATATGAGCTTTTTTAGCCTTGTCCAGCAAAAACTTAATCTTCTAAGAATGTATTTCACACACAACCCAATTCAAATCATCATTTTTTGAAAGCTACAGAGCATATGAACTAGGAAAATGTCTTGTGGGCTGCAGCAGCCTTGCAGCTGCTTCCAATTAAAACTTCTCCTTTACTCCCTCTGGGCTACTTTCCAGCACAAATACTTTAGTCAGAACTTAGCTTAACACCCCCCCCTTTTTTTTGTGCCTCTAACTTGCAGCTCCAGTCTGCAGTTGCTGCCCACAGCGTCACAGTGCAGTCTCTCAGCAAGTTTTACAGTGGATGCTTCCCCTCAACAGACAAAATAGTTACTTAATCAGAAGCAGTCACAGCACTAGATTCACAATGCGGACAATGACAATGCCTCAAACAGAACTGTCAAGACACAGAGAGCTATTGCTGTTACCAAAGCAGTTGTGGTGCCAGACTGCTTTGAAGCCTCTTCTCAATTTATCCCTTTTCTGCAGGGTTCTTGGAAAGAGGCGACCTTTCCATGGAAACGGGTGTTCTTCACCAGAAATGTTCATTTTAGGTACATTCACCAAGTCAGTCTACACCTTGACTGCTGCAGCTAGTCTTCCCAGATGTTTTGTTTTCATGGGAGTTTCCCATTTCAGGCTCAATGATATCATCAGGGACAGCACAGAAGGCAGCATATGGTTCTAATCTAAAATACGAAGGGAGAAATCTCCTACTTGCCTTGCTCCCCTCCCAGCATCCCCTTCACTTTCATTGGAGCATTATCCAAAGAGGATGAAAAAGTAGGCTCAATGAAGAACGTGAGAAGGGCCTCAAATATTGTGGGGCAGATTGTAACCAGACTTCCTTCTGGCTCTGGAGTTCTGACTCCCACACCTACACTTCCTCTCAGGAGGGAGGACAGGAATCTCTGGCCAGCTTTTTCCTTGCTATTTCTTATGCCTCAAGGTTTCCATCAATTTTTCAGTTAGATGAGAACTTCTTGTAAGACAGGATTGCATTGATGTGTGGTGTTTCAGTCACATGTAGCTTAGTGAGTTCTTAGGCCACAACAGTTATACAAATGCAGAGAAATAATGGGAACAGAAGTCTCTCGGGAAGCTTTAGCTTTGTGCTCAGATAAAAACTGTACCGCCTCCTAAGCTTTTACTTATGTGAAACCATAAACTTCAGCACCTCCCACCTCGTTCCAAAGCTCATCCAGGGCAGAACCTGGAGCCAGACAACATTTGGCAACAGGGTCTGGGGGTAGCAGGACGTGTTTGGAATTGACGACATTGCACTGAGTGTGACAAGAAGCCTGTGGCTGCTATTGCACTTCTAAGTCTTTAGGTGTGGTAAAACCTACACTCCCAAATACAGACTGGTTAGAAACCATAAGTTAAAAGGTGGCTTGGGGTCCATTCTCTGGGCTCTAGACTTCTTTGCCCACCTGTAATGTGCAACTTCTGCAAGTTAAAAATTAAAAGTGGAATGCACAGTATGTGCCAAAAGACAGGTCCCAGCTCCCTAAATTCTCTGCCTGCCCCTTAGCAGGCTGCCATCTGCCTCCAGGAGGCTCCATTGGTTCTTCAACCTGTTGCAGCACTATTCCAGTTCCCTGGCAGACTCCTGAAGCTGCTTCATGTCACCAAACTGCAAGCAAGAGGGCCTCCTTGGGCTCTTATCTCCAGTGACACTCCATTTCTGCCTTGCAGAGTGGGCTACAGCTCCTTAGACAGGAGAAAGGCCATGTTCTGGTATACCTGGGCTGAGATCTCACCCTTCTCAAAGCAAAGGGGTGTTCTTCATGCTGCAGATAGCTGTTGTGTTTGGCCCAGCCAAGCAGCTTCTAGTAACTAAAGGGCAGGCTTGTTCTCCCAACATCCTCAACAGACCTGCCAGAAACTGCAGTAATTTGATAGCCACCATCAAGTGCAACTGTCAGATGCCTAGTGATTCACAGGTCAGAAGTACAAAGATGGCAGACACAAAGTGCTACAAGGGAGTAGGCCCTACAACATCTCAGCAACAGAGGCAGAAATGGGAATTAAAAAGATACCCTTGGACAAAGCTGAAGCTTGCTCAGATCTGAAAGGACCTGAGTGAGGAAATGAGTTTTCATCCTCCTCCATCTTCAGTTGCTGGTTTGTCACAAAGAACTTGAGGGGAAAAAGCAGAAGCCTGCAACTGAAAAGGCAAAAAATGTGTAGCTCCGTAGAGCTGACGAGTAGAAGGGAATCTTAGGTCATCTACTCTGACCTCCTATATATGAAAGACCATTCAATTAGACCCAGGTACTCCAACATTGTGCCCCATGACATTACATTGAAGCATTTTGATCCCTGGCAGGAAACTAAGCTATTGTGTATCACAAGCTGAAGACAGGAGAGACAAAGGCAGCACCAATGCCCCTATCAGGTGGGGAACTGTTTTAGGCAAGACCTACCAAGATGACTCTAGCATGGAATCTAAGCACCGTGCTGTAGGGGACAGCAAACATCCTATCCAGTTCCTTAACGTTTTGGCTTGGGATAAAATTCCTTCCTGCTGTGCATCTGATAATCAGTATGATCCTGACATTGTGAACAACAAATACCTACCTAAAAAGATTCCCTGTACTAATCACCAGGACCAGGCAACCCTCTCTGGTGTCCCCTCTTCTGGGAAGAGGCAAAATCCCTGATGCTTCAGAAGGCAAAAAAGCCCAACACCAACTAGCAATCTGGAACCAAATCATTCCCAGATTGACCTTGACTGTTCAGTCCCATATTGCATCTTACACTACCAGCCAACTAAAGAAAAAAGTATCAAGAATCTGAAAACATTCCCTACTGTCATAACATTAATGGCCTTGGAGGACAGGGGCCTCACTGTACCAAGCACTACAGGAATGCAGCACAATGCATCCATCTTCTATAAGGCTCCTGAAAATAGTTTTCTTCAGCTCACTCTGGGGTCTAAGGCTCTCAGTTCTGAACAACTCCATGAATAAGGCCTACATATAGCTTACTATTTCACAGTTTCCTTTCTTTCTAGTGTACTAATAAAATCCACTTAAGAAAGCTTGTCTTGTATCTAATCTTCGAAGAAACTTACTGAGACATTTTTGAAAGGAGGAAACCAAACCTTGCTCACAAACAGAAGCAGGGCTGTGGAGTTATCTACATCAGAGAAAGTCAAGATCTCTATCAAACAGTGCCATGAGAAAACCTGGCATAGGCCAGGGCAAGCATGGAGGGAAAAGAGCTCCCCAAGGGGGGTGCAGACCAGTCCAAAGAGCATGAAAGGGATAGAAAACCAAGATCCAGCTCAGGCTTTCTTTTCAGGCCCTTCCCCTCCATGTGAGAACTATCACCCAGAAGCACCAGGCAGGAGCATCTTCTACCTGAGAGTCATGTTTCATTTTTAAGCAGGATATGGATAACACAGAACTACCCCTCAGATAAAGAAAGTGGTTTCATTGTTAAGCTGTCATTTCCTTGCTGCCTTGCCAGGCATTTAGATTAGCAGTAATGTTTATCAGCCTCCTCATCTAAACCCATTCTCACTTGGGGTACAGCTCTCTCTGACATACAGGCTTCTGTTCCAGCTGTTCATTTACTCCAAGAGACAGCAAAGTTAAGCAGGTTAGTTCGATCACATATTGGAACAAACAGCATTGCTGAGAGGAGGTCCAAAAAGAGGAAGAGCGCCTTTCATAGTAACGTGCTGCCAGACAGAGGAAGCACTGAAGCAACCTCAGGAAGAAAAGTAAACAAACAAACTAAAGGGGGTGGGGGGAGGGATTTGCCTAACTAGTAAGCCATGCTGGACAGCTAAAGGCTAAGAAAGCTCAGTTTTCTGAACACAATATTCTATTCCTGCAGCTGTAGCAATTTCAGAAAAACAACATTTATGCTGAAACACTAGACAGGAAAGTTCCCCTACTAAAAGTTCCCCATACTGAGTGCAGAGGAAAACAGGATGCTAAGAAGCATCATGGAAATTCCACTTTAAAGGACTGACTTTTCTTCCACACTTCTTTCCTTACTGCAAAAAAATTAGAAAGTTTTAGCTGGACCCAGAAACTCAGTGCAAGACCAAGGGGTTGCCAACTTGAGGTACAGATACTATAAGTGGCATGGGCAGCCTCTGCATATGCAGCATGAAGATTGGGGATGGGACAGACAGCACAACAGCAGATAGGGCAGGAAGCAGAAAGAAAAGCAACAAATCAGACAGGGAGCAACAGGGAAGGAAGGAAGCAGAAAGCAGAGTAACAAATTAGGCAAGGAGCTGAAAGCAGAGAATGCAGGAGAAGGCAATCAGAGTGGCACTTGAGAAGGGTGCAGGGGTAATCTGTGACACCTGCATAGCTTACATCAGTGGTCTCCAAAGTGGGGTGCGCGCACCCCAGGGGGTGCGCAAGACAATCCACTGGGGTGCGGGAAGAAAATATTAGAACTTCTATTCATATTTATTTTTTATCTAAGAAAATAAGAAAGAAATTAAGCGTTACTAATATTTAATATATGGATTGACACTGCCGCCCTCACTCGGTCCATATGTCAGACAGTCATGTGTCACGTACGGTACGCGAGGTGTCCTGAGGGAAGAGTGGGAGTTCCACAATGCGGAGGTACAGTGTACAGTGGTCTGCAAACTTTGTACAGTGTTACACTGAGTAGTACATGTATATAATGTATAAATAAATAAATATACATATATTGGGGGTGCTTGCTCAAACATTTTTTACTGATGGGATGAGCAATCAAAAAAGTTTGGAGACCACTGGCTTACACTGTGTCTTTTCAGTTTCCCCAGAAGTCCTAGACAAGGAACAAACTGCAAATAAGAGCAAGGGATGACTTATGACCTGCAAAAAGCTGTTCTCAGGAGCTAGGAAAGCAGCAGCAAGAAGATAAACTGTTCTAGGCTACGTGTTTCAAATGGACAGTCAAAACTGCCATCACAGCCAGCCACTATTGCACACAGGCAAATTTTAAACTAATGGGTGCTCACCCTCACATGACTGATAGCACTACAAAGATAGTGGACAAATGGAAACCTGATTAACACTTGGATAACACCAATGGCATCAGTGTCTTAAAAAAATGAGAATGCCAGACTAAAAGTCACTAGGTGCACTTAAAACCAGTTAAGATGTAGCACAATCAAGGACAGAGGTAACAGGAACATATAAAAGTTGGAAGAGAAGCCTATAGCAGGAAAAAGAGGCTCCAACATTCTGATCAGTCTTATTAAATATCTTTGTTATGATCTGCACATAGAGATAGCAAAGTAATGAATTTACAAATTGGTGCTATGTGGGAGGAGATGCAGACACCAGTCATGAGACAGAAACAAGAAGTTATTTAAACAGACATGGGAAAGGAAGAGAAAGAGCTTCAGCTTAAAAAAAATGGAGCACATACATCTGGGGCTGGTTATATCAAGCAATGGAAAGGAGAAATCTGGGAAGCAGAAAGTGGGAGGCAGAGGGGGTGAGACTAACAAGCACCAGGGACTAGCAAATTAAGTATTACCCTGCAGTGCCACATGGGGTGAATAAAAAATCTATTATTTAAAAATAATATATATTTAAGAGAGATTTTTTATTTTGTTATTTAAACGCAGAGAGTTTTCTCTTTTAAGAAAAAGAGCTTGTTAAAAAATTAATTTGATTTTAACACAACATGTGTTAAGACTTAATTTTATTATAACCTCATGAAAATGTAAATTAAAAAATGCTGAAATCTACGCACTCCTAGCAAAACTTTGAGAAATCCCCTGCATGTGTTTCAATATAAAGAAAAAAAATCAGGAGAAAACCTCTTGCTTTGGAGATCAAGTTTCATAAATGTGGGAGAGTAGGCCATGCACTGTATTAAGGGCTTCATCTGTAGGGGAGGCAGGGAGGGTGTTGCTAAGTACAAGAGACTGGCAAAGTCAGCAAAGGGCACAAGCCATCTTTGCACAGCAGAAGCCTCTTGCAGACAGAAAAATATATATTTCATATTCATTCCTCTTTCAAACTGAACATTCAAAAAGGGTGAGAAGCTGACTGGGAGTTGGAGAAGCAGGAAAACTTGTTTCCCTTCCAGTCTATAAATAATAATGAGGAGGTAGAACCTGAGATGTACCAGTTTTAGCACTTGGAAGAACTAACCAACTCCGGAAATCTTCTAATTTTCAAGAGACTTTGGTGATTAGAAATACAAGTCTCAGTCACTTTCAGAAAGACACACTGGAAATTTTTCCTAAGCTATCCTGAGAGAATCTAATTCACTGACTATAGTTATTCCCCTCCCCCTCTTCCATAAACCATTCTCCTGTAAAAAATGTGGAACATGTTTTGGTAAGAAAACTTTATGTACCCAATTCACTTAGGACTGTTTTGTTTAATAAAAAATAAATGTTACCTGCTATTTTGAGTGTTTAATTACACCAGATTTGTCATCATAACACAGTTGCTTGACAGTGAACAAAAGTAAAAAGTTAATTAACCAGTAAATAAATAAGGTATACCTGATCATTTCTTAACATACTAAAATGTGAAATTAACAGGATTCTGAAAGCATCAATCGATATAATTGCTTAGACAAATGTCTATAATGTAACGTCCTATGTCACAGCAAGACATACCAAATCTGGCATGAAGGTTCTATTAGTGATAAATTTATGCAGCTTAATGAATCTATCAACAAATAAGAACACACCCTTCTTTAGAAAAATAACTTAAATACAAATGGAAAAGGTGCATTAAAATAGATTCTTTCAATGTATGAATTCCACTTTCACCCTGATTTATATCAGGAGTGGCCAAGCAACATGGGTAGCCCCTGTGCCTGGCACATGGCAGATCAGGGAGGGGCCAGGCAGCACAGCAGCAGACAGGGCAGGAAGCTGAAAGCAAAGCAGCAAACCAGGCAGAGAGCATGGGGGCTGGGAGCAGAAAGAAGAGTAGTAGATTAGGCAAAGGAACAGGATCAGAGTGGCGCTTGGGGGAGTGAAGCTAATTTGTGGCACACCTGCCAAACAAGGTTGGCTCCAAAGATTTATAGTCAATCCAGCCCACTGCCATGTGGCTGGACATGAAAAGGCAACCCAACAGAGGTCTCAGGATGTCATTTCAGCAAAGGTTGTATTCATTTTGAGGTATCATATAATCAGGAATAGAGCTAAGTAAGCAGAGCTGTTCCTTAGCTAAGTTAAGTAAGTGGGACATAATCCGCAAATATTTGAAGAATGTAAGCACCACGGAGAAAGAGGATTTCAGCATGCTACAGAATGGCATAACTAGCATTATTGAAATAAACAAGGCTTGAAAAATCCTTTTACTCCAAGCAAGTGGAAAGTTGACACTTACAAATTAAAAAGCATTTGCACTACTTGCTTAGGCAGCATTTAAGTTTGCCTTTAAAAAGTTCTCTAATCATTGTTGGTATTAAGGTAACCTACCAGAAAGTGAGCTGTGTTGAAACAGCTGTAGTGTCAGTTTTCAGACACTACAAATTTCTGCGTATAGGTTTTCCAGGCACCAGGAATGTGAAGTTATAGTTATACCAAGGCTGTCTGCATTTGCCAGAAAAAACTCTACTAAAAACTAAATGGGTTTCTGTGACTCACTGCTCTGAGTTGCTTGTTAACCAACACAGATAAAGCAGCAGGCAGGACGGAGGCTGGGGGAAGAAGAACCCTGAAAATAACCAATATTTGGACTGGATTTTATGTTTTAAAATTTCAGTTGTAAATAAAGCCAATTGCCAGGAAGGGGAGTAAGATCTGCCCTCAAAAGTCTCCACCCTGTAGTAGGTTAGAAGTTTACTCAGAAGACTGATCTGCTTCAAAGCCTCTATTCCTTGTTCACCACAAAATATGAACCTGCCAGTGTCCAAGACTAAGAAGAACCTCAGAAAAACAAATAAACAAACAAGGTATTTCAAATTAGGGAAAACTAGCTGAAAAAAACCACTGCATTACAAATTTCCCTAAAGTGGACCAACCCCACAGTATTTATAGAATAAGAGAAAGGCAAGGCTGAAAGGGACTTCAGAAGGCCAACTAGTCCAATCATCTGCCTGAGGCAGGAGTAGCTCCATTCTAAACCAAATCTGATCCATGTATTTTTCTAACCTGCTCTTAAAAACTTCCCAGGATGGAGATTCCACAACCTCTCTAGGTAGCCGGTTCCAATGCTTAGCCATCCTCAAAGTGAACACATTCTTCTGAATATCCACCATTTCCCCTGCTGCATTTTAAGATTGTTACTTCTCATCCTGTCCCCCGCAGCCACAGAGAACAGTCAATCACCAATCCTCTTTATAACCAACCTTCAGTCTTGGAAGATTTATCAAATCCCCTCTCAGTTTTCTCTTCCCCACGCTAAAAAAATCCCATTCTTCCAATGCTTCCTTATAAATCATATTTGAAGACCTGTAATCATTTTTACTATTTTCCACTGGATTCTTCAAAGTTGTCCCTATCTTTCTTGAAACACAGTGCCTGAAACTGGACAACATCCTCCATGTAAGCCCTCACCACTGCCAAAAGGGAACAGCAGAAGAATCATTCTCCTTGACTTCCAAGAAACATTCCTATTAATACAGCCCAATAGACTATTGAATGCTCATTGCTCCACATCATCAAAAGGCTCTCCCCAAAGGCAGGAGAAATGTGGCACTGTCATTCTTAGAGTGCTTCTAGCCAGGAAGTCCAACCTCTATTCTACAGACATTTTGCCCAAATAGGAAAGGCCACTCAGAAGATGCTCAGAGGAGAACCAGAGAAAGGTTGGAAGTTGAATTCGGTGCAAAGAAAAGTGTGTGATAAATCTTTCCATTTCCTTTCCTGTTCTTCTGCAGGTATGCAACCCTACAATTCAAATAAGGTCAAAGCCTCTGTACCAAGCAAAAATTCATACTGGGCCTAAACATAATCACAGCCTTTGCTTCCTTTCCTTAAAGCTAATAACCTTGACTGAAAAGCAGAGGATAGGTGAAGTGATGTTTAAAGTAAAAATGACTTACCTGCAAAATCCAGTGCCATTGGGATATGAGAAGCACTTTCCCTCATTGACACAAGGCTTAGAAATATCCAGACATTGTAAGGCTGAAAGAAAAAAAATACCAATAATATACCAGATCATCATTAACATATTTTTAAATTTAGGTTGCATTCAAAAGCTTAAGTCTATCCCAACCATGCCCTTGGTCCAATCAAATATACCTACATAAATCTTTGCCTCTAAATAAATAAATAAATAAATACAGCCTCCAGGGACACCTGCATTAAATAGAGAATATTTGCTGCCAGTTCTTCATATTAATCTACAAATGGATGCAACATAACAGCCAATATGTCAGATAGGGTTATGGTTAAGGAATAAACAAGTGCAGGCGGTTATTACGGAATGATATTTACAGTAAAAATACAAAGGGAAAAGCCATTCTGTAGGATGAATTCAGACTCTCTCAGCACCTTTTAATGAGGCATCAAAGTATTGTCTACAGCAGGGGTCAGCAACCGCTGATCCATGAGCTGGATCTGGCCTATGAACTTGGCTGATTGATCCTGGAAAGGTCCAGGCTTACAGAGGGAACAGTGACAAAGAGCTGTGTTGGGCTTTGCTGCCCACAGCAAACTCCTCTGTTACATCTGTCCTTACCCTCACTGTAGAGGGCAAGTGCAGGCAATCTGGTTGATCCAAGGGGCAGAGACTTGCAGCCTGTGGGTAGGGTCAGGGCACAAAAAAGCCCACATTACCAAAACGTTGCTAATCCCTGGTCTACAGGGTAACACTTAATCAAGTCAGGAGATTTGCCACTTGCCTCCAGAATACATCTTGAGCAAGTCACTCAACCCTGTGATTCTGTTCCTGCCTTCATCCCCAGATACACACTGCCAACTTTTGTCTACTTAGACCAGTGATTCTCAACGACTGTGCTGTAACATCCTGTAGCACCTTTGCTTACTTTTAAAGGTGCCACAGGGTGCCAATATTAGCACTGTTTTGTTTGCAAGCACATTCACACGATTCACAGGGTAAGCCCAAAGACTTAGTGCCTGAAACATTCCAACATGTCTTTCTGAGTTCTCTGCTCTATTATTTTTCTGTAGCCAAAAAACTGAGTGACAGCTAAGAGCTGGCATTTTCTACAGGGATCCTATCCCCTCAAGTCTAACAAGGTTGAAAAAAACAATGATTTAAACTGAAAGGTTACAGTGAGACAGTCCCTACTCTGTGTTTGTAAATGCTTAATACAACTGAGCTGGGCAAAGGCCTGCAGGAACATCAGTAACAAGAGAGTCACCTCCTGCAGTGCTGTTATGATCTGCCCACTCATGTGTTCTAGATGCTGTAGGGTAGATGGCCCCTTATTTCCCATTTTTTATTTTTACTGATTTGTACCAAATCCTGAACAATTCTATTCATCTTATCTGGATTTCTCTGGATTACTATCATGTAAGTGAAGCAAACACCTGCCTTCACAAATAACACGATTAAGGTAAAAAATAGAGGTGGAAAGTTCTAGCACAAGCCAGCACCAAGGTCTAAACTCTGGACATGAATCACAAAGTGGACTTGGTGGACTCCCTCACAACGCAAAAAGGGCAGAAGTATCAAGCCACTAAAGCTTCTCAGCATCCAGACCCACTTCTGTCTAGTGATGATACAAACACTCAGAGGATTGCTGTCACACTTCCAGGACTTGAAAGGCTATTTCTCAACAACTGATGAACCTGTTATTAAGTTGTTTGCTCTACCAAGTCTGTAGAAATATTATATACTTGCAACTGCAAGAGAAGAAAATAGAATTAAATCCAATAACCTAGAGACACAGCATTACTATTTCTCACAATATGTGAATGCCTGTTTCCTGTTAACTTGATTTCTGAAAAACGGGCACTTGGGCAGTCCAGGCTCTGCTCAGCACTCAGGAAATGAACAAAATTCCACTTGGAGCCCCTTAAGATAACCTGAGGTCAGAGTTACTAGGCAACAAGAGCAGAAACACAAGACTTTACACAATCATTTTCAAGCAGCCACCAAAAAAATGCTTAGACAGATTATGCTTCACACCTGCCCCCTAATTATTCCTCCCTTGACCAGTCACATCCAAAATACCTACATAATAAACTCTCACTCCACCAGCCCCCAAGAGTGGGTCTGTAACGTTATTGAAGCAGCAGCCCAAGCATTTCCACGACAACCGTTAGACTGGGTTACCTCCGCTTTTAATTGTAAAGTGTTTGTTAGAAGCCCAAACAGCAAGTTAGAATTCAGAGACATCCCGCACTATGTTTCTCCATTACCTTCCGAATAGTATGAGAACGCATTCCCAAATTTTAACAGACTAAGCCAGGAAGACTTAGGTGAGAACGCATTCCCAAATTTAGTATGAGAACGCATTCCCAAATTTTAACAGACTAAGCCAGGAAGACTTAGGTGAGAACGCATTCCCAAATTTAGTATGAGAACGCATTCCCAAATTTTAACAGACTAAGCCAGGTGTCCAAGAAGAGTGGTCACTCCTTAAGGAGACGATCCTCCAAGCCCAAAGGAAGGTAATCCCAACGAGGATCAAAGGGAGCAGGAGGGCACACAAGCCTCCATGGCTCACCAAAAGCATCCGGGAATGTCTACTTGCTAAAAAGGAGGCTTACACCCAATGGAAAGAAAGGGTCATCACCAGGGAGGACTATTCTGCAGTTGCTCAGGGATGTAGGGGGGTAGTTAGGAAGGCCAAGGCAGAGATGGAACTGGGACTAGCTTCCCAGATTAAGGACAATAAGAAGTCCTTTTTTAAATACATAGGGGGTAAAAA
>NW_017728993.1:69634029-69645622 GCF_001723915.1 Gavialis gangeticus
CAGAGCAGCTAGGGTCTGGAACCAACTTCCAAGAGAAGTGGTGCAGGCTCCTACCCTGGGGGTTTTTAAGAGGAGGTCAGATGAACACCTTGCTGGGGTCGTTTGACCCCAGTACTCTTTCCTGCCACGGCAGGGGGTCGGACTAGATGATCTGCTCAGGTCCCTTCCGACCCTAGAAACTATGAAACTAAGACATACTGCATCTCACCACCTCTGCATGCTTGAATATTCACTCTTCCCACACAGATAAAGGCAATAACAAGGGCAAATCAGAAGATTTGAACCATTTTCTTTACACCAGGGTTGACAATATACGGCTTGTGGGCTGTATCCAGCTGGCAGAACCATTTTATCTGGCCTGAGGAGGCAGGAGGCTTCTGAACCATTTTGGTGATAGAGGGCTTCACCTAGGTAGTGGGGAACAGTGGTAGCAGCACAGTTGGAGCGACACACGGAGAGAGAACTGGAGCTGAAGCTGCAGCTGATTCCGAACCAAGATCCATTAAAGCAGGTCCCCCAGCTCCAAAACCTTGTTGAACGGTGCTCTTAGCAACATATGGCTGCGGGTAACCAGCTTTGCTCGCTACTTCATTTGGCCCACAAAGCCTAGTTACCAACAGCATTTCAACAACAGAGGAATTCTATGGCAGTCAGGTCACAGGTAAGTGCCAGTCCGTCTCAGATCAAGCTGCCTTATTTCAGCCCAACAGTCCTAAAATTTGCTGACCTCTGCTCTAAACCAATGTCTTCAAATAGATTTTTGTATTCTCTTTGAAGGCCTGTTGCTGTTAGCAGCTCTGAGTAGCTAGTTGACTTTGTTAGTGACCAAACTGTAGTTACACTTTTGCTACATAAGCTACAAAGTCTCATTTTGCAGTAGCATCACTCAGCAAGGCCAAGAGGAAGGAAATAAGAGGGTGGCAGCTTTCAGCAAATATCCCATGGATTACTGAAGCAGAGTACAGCAGCAACACAAAGAAAAAGTTGAAGCTTACAATGACAGCAAGCGACACAGCCTTTGGCCCAGTTTACCAGCCCAAACAGTAGTAAAGGACAGAGGGTATCTCAGAATAATGATTAATTCCCTTCTTGTTTTCTGGCAAAACTATGTTGCCTTGAACTTCTGTCTAGCAGGTCATTAAACCACAAAGAAAACCTGTGCCCATTTTTAACAGCTATGCAAATTTCCCACAAGTACCTAATTCTACATAGGGCTTAATGATCTAAAAGTGGAAGAAACTAACCAAACTGAAACTGGCCACTTTTTTGTGCCTTCTTCAGCTTGGATAATTAAAATGATCTAAAAGGACTACGCAAAAACACATGATCAAATGTAAATGAGATAATTTTTCCAGGTACATTAAGGACATTTATTGTTGAAATATGAACCCCTTAAGAAAAAAGAGTGAATAGTTTACCCTATCAGCAACTTTTTGTGAGCACAAGGGGAATTGGAAGTTCTAGTTCTCACAGAAAAATTAAGTTGTTTATGTGCGAAGCATACCTTCACATATTTCATAGTAGTTTTAGCAATTTAACTACAAAGTTACCTCTATTCTACCCTAAAAAGCTATGCACAAGGGCCAAAAAAGAATCAAAGCAAAGCTTCCAGTTTTATTAAATCCACATTAAACAGCACATTTAGGCCATGTTTAACATTTTGTTAACATAAAATATTTTATATGCAAAACATCAAGGAAAATTTTTTTTTTCCTCTTCGGATAAATTTAAAAGACTGATCAGACCCCCTCCAGAGGTTGCAAGCAGAACCAGTGGAGCAGACAAGCCTTTCTGAGTCATGCTGTTAACTATCTTTAATCCTTATGTCTCAGAATGACCTCCCACCACCCTCATAAATTAGTATAAATGTGAATTGCCTCTTGAACCTGAAAACTCCTTAAAATAAGCCTCAGCACATCCATGCAGACTGCCAATGATTTTCTTTTCTTCACATTTGTCAGGAAAATCTGTTTTCATTGGGTGTCTTGACTGCAGAGTCAACATGTGTGACTAGCACCCATCTCGCCTGGATATAAGCAACTACAGTGCCAAGACAAACTAGAGCTCCTGAGTTCTTACAGGTACAAGGTCCTTTGAGTAGATGTGATATCTCTTATTAGACCAAACGAGCAGTTGGAAAAAAGTTCTTAGCAAGTTTTCAGGCGCAGTTACTTTTCTTCAGGCTTCGGGAGTCTCTGCTGTTCTGAAACTCCAAGAAAAAAAAATTACAGGTGCAGCATTCACCTGCACGTCCCTAGGACTTGTAGAGATGCATCCCAGAGCTCTCTGTGCTATGGTAAGCTGATCTGTTCTAGGATTCTTTCCCATCAAATTGTGAGAGAACCTGTCATTGTAGATGAGTGTAAGGAGTTATGGGAAGACACCGTAAGGGAGGACTATACCTTGGTTGCTCAGGGCTGCAGGGGGGCGGTCAGGAAGACCAAGGCGGAGATGGAACTGGGACTAGCTACCCAGATCAAGGACAACAAGAAGTCCTTTTTTAAATACATAGGAGGTAAAAAGAAGGTACCGGGTAGGCTACGGGACCTGAACCTGTTCAGCCTCCACAAGAGAAGGCTGAGGGAGGATCTAATGGCCGTTTACAAACTAGTCAGAGGGGACCAGCAGGCATTGGGGAGTCTCTGTTCCCCCGAGCACTACCAGGAGTGACTAGAAATAACCGTCACAAGCTGGCAGAGGGTAGATTTAGGCTAGACATCACGAGGTGGTACTTCACTGTCAGGGTGGCTAGGATCTGGAACCAACTTCCAAGAGAAGTAGTGCGGGCTCCTACCCTGGGGGTCTTTAAGAGGAGGTTAGATGAACACCTTGCTGGAGTTGTTTGACCCCAGTACTCTTTCCTGCCATGGCAGGGGGTCAGATTTGATGATCTGCTCAGGTCCCTTCTGACCCTACCAACTATGAAACTGGAGGGCTGTCAAAGATCAAGTGGTTTAACTTGCATCCTCAGTGCAAAGGAGGCTTTTGCTACAGGGTTACAGCTTGACTGAAAGCAGCGTTCAGTCTCTAGCTTATACCCACAGGAAAGCCTGCAGGGTTAAAAACAAACTCATGCAAAAGTTTCATCTGTAAATGGAATGGGATTAGGGACAATGCCAAAGCAATATCCCACATTGCCTCTGTGAAGACATAGCTTTCCACATGAAAGCTCTCAGCCAGGAGAGTTCTAATCTGCATATCAAGTACCCTCCAAGGTTACTAGAGGGAAAAAGAAATTAGCAACCCTGACATAGCAGCATGGGATGCAGTGAATGTTACTAACAAGGAACAGCAGGAGGTGCTCAGAGAGCCCTCTTCTGCGGGACAGATGCTCTAGTATGTGTGTAATAATTTAGCTGCAATTGTATTGGAATGAGTGACAAGCAAGCTTAAAGGTAGTCCATAAGGAAAAACAAAAGTTGAGTTTGTGTCCCTTCTTGCTTCATTATAATGGTAAAAAAAGACAGTTTGAAAACTGTCATTTGTTTATATTATATATTTCTGCATTTTTACATGAAAAGTTCTGGCTCTTTCTAAGCTGGAAGACCAAGAGAAATAGAGAATTAACATCAAGAGTCAAGAGAGTCAGAGTACAGCTGATAAGAGGAAAAGGTCTTCAGAGGACAACATAATGTCATACCTAAAAAGAACCTGAAACTGGCCTCAGAGACAACTGAAAGAGAATCATTTTGGGAATAATAAAGTCCTTGTCAATAGATTAAGAAAAAAGAAGCAGCAACACAAATGCAAACAAAAAACGGCATAATTTAAGGCTGGAGAGATGGATGAAGAATTCAGAAGTTTTATACATAAGTCTCCAGCTATAAACTGCCTCTGGAAAAAATTACAGAATATACTGAAGCTAATATGCCAAGAATAAATAGGGGTGGCGGGGGGCGGAGGGGCAGGGACACTGCTGTTCAGCTGCTATTGTGATCAGAACCTCTTTATTCTCTCCCTCTCAGATCTCTTTATAGCAAACACTGTCTCTAAATGGTGAGAATGCCCTACAGATAATAGAATTTTGGAAGCAAACCACAAGCAAAATAAGATAACTAGTTAGGCAACCCACAAACACCATAATGAGTCTATGACACTATGATTTAAAGTAGGTTATTGACTCTGGGAAAGACCCATTGATAAACACAATTACAGATAGTTGCCAGATGCAAGATAGCGCATTTTTGGAGAAGGACCAATTCCTAAACAGGAGGAACATGGAGAAGAAACATATGGGAAATCCTTCAGTCAAAGAACAAAAATCATAAGCAGCCTTGTAAGTGAACCAGAAAAGAGTTTAGCACAGGTTGTTCTTGTAGTAAATGGGAATCCACATTTTGTGTGGATAACTGCATGCTCTGAAAAGGGCATAGCCTTCTCTTTCAGGCTCTAGGGTATGCACTTAAACGGAATACATTTTATGTTAATATATAAACGAAAGTTGTTGTTTTTTTAAAGGGAAAAGCTTTTTTACTCCAAATGATTAAACTCAGCTTTTGTTCTCAAGGAGAACGTCAATGACTCATAAAGGCTTTATTTACTCAAAACATTAAAGATTTAGCCCCTTCAAACTAGCTAGTAAGAGCTCACAAAATCCCCAAGACCACCCATAGCTCTTTCAACAAAATGGAGGCCAACAGACTTAAGTAAACAGAAGCAGAACACTACAGGTTTAAACAAAAAAAAAAAAAGTCATAGGATCACAGAAAAATGGCACTGACTTTAAGGGGTCATCCAGTCCACCCCCCTTCTCAGGCACGATCATCCTTGTCTAAACCCATTTCATCTGAATATTTGTCCAACCTGCTTTTAAAACTTCTAGTGATGGAGATTCTAATAACTTCAGTTATTTTTAGATCTTAAAGCAACAAACAGCACTAGCCCAGTTTCTTTAAAATAAATCTTTAGAAGCTCACTTAACATACCAAAATAATCCTCCCTCAGACAGTTCTGATTTTCCTGGCCCATCACAGTGTCATGTACAAAACTTGACCACCATCTAAAGCTCACCTTGCTAAATATCAGCAAGAAACCAGGAATCAGGTATGAAAAATACCCACAGCCATCCTCAAGCGACCAGCCTTAAGGCTTTGCTGGATTCTGTGCAGTTCTTGGACTATACTGCTTTAGAGGCAAGAAACCCACTCTACCATTTGTAGCACACCATGTGCAGCACAGTGCAGTGCCTTACAAAATGAGCTCAGACAGTCCAGTCTTGCTCACACTCCTCTTTGCTAAGGCCCACTTATACCTCCCAAAAAGAAGGAAGGTTAAGCATTGCCATTTGAGCCAGTGCTCTTTAAACATTTTGTTTTGCAAGATAGGTATTTTACAAAAAGCCTAAACTAAATTACACAGATATAGGTTTCTCAGTTGAAAAAGCCTCAGAGGTGGGAAGGAACAGAGCTAACTCCATGAGCTTTCTACGAGAAGAGAAAGAGCCCAGAATTCTATGCAAAAAAAACACCTGATCAATTGCCTTGACTTCATAACAAGACAGCAAGAGTATATGCCTTGGCGTGTAGCAAAGCTCAAACTGTTATGAATCTTTTAAAATAATCACCTCAAGAGGAGCAGAAAATTTGCACAGGCAAAAATGCCTCCATGGCTGTCACAGGATTCAAGAGCCCAAGGAATGAACTTCTGACTACATTTTATAGAGCACAGGCTGGTTCCACAAAGCAAGACCTCAAGTCCTATATCGCCTATCCTCTCACCACAGCTTTCTTCTCCAATCAAAAAGCCTAAATAGTCAGGAACTAGTAAAAACCTATCATTTTGTCTCCTGAAAGCAGAACTGGAGACTGCTTGCCCAGATTTCAAAGCTGGAATTAAGGTATTTTTGTCCCCAACTCAAACAATGCAGTCACTGTCTATGGAATTAATCTCAGTCAGCAAACTCAAATCAAACATTTCAGTACTTGGGCATTCCCAGAAGCTTTCATTTATAGGTCCCTTGAAAAGAGGCTCTGAATACAAGCACCAAGAGTATTCTGTTCTGTCTACCTTCTCTCGAAGTCTAAAAAGAGTGTCCAGTGCCTCCTGAGAAACAGTGGAAAACTCAGACACAGATCAAAAGAAACTAGATGATTTGGATCCAGCTGATCATTCCTTTGGTTATGAAATTAAAACCTCCAAGAACAGCTCCTCCCAAGGCTGTCTACCCTTTCCCCTTGCAGCACACATTATGACAAAAACCATCCTAAACTTCAGGTGCACAGATCCAAGTAATTTCCCACACTGTTCTGCCTCTGAAGGGACTGAAACCAAGGACCAAGATGGTCTCTCTATCCAAGCACCAATTCCATCAGTCAGCCACCCCTTGGATTTTTATGAATTTATGCAACGCATCTCAGCGGTTACGATAACCTTTTGCTTTATCTAGCAGAGTGGCTTCCTGAATGTTTGTCACACAAAGAAACCAACAGTAATTCCTTTATCAGATATAAAGAACAAGCTATAACACTGAAATTACAATATACAATGAACTACTGACAAAGACGTATGTAGTACTGAAGTTCAACCTCTTGTCAACAGGTCATATTCTAAATTTACTCTCACAGCCATTCCTCCCAGCCTTCCCATAATTTTTAGACTGAAAATGTTTAGCTAACAGACAAAGCAAATAGATCCTTTAAAAATCGAAGTTGCAACACAATGCATTTGGTTAGGAGTGGAGGGGTGAGGGAAGAAAAAAGCTTTTAACAAAGTAGCCTCATTAAGAAACCAAAATTTCAGTTAAAATGCTTAAAGAACCATAGAGATATGCATGTTTCTATGGAAACTTGGAAAAAACATGTGTTATGGAAACAATTGTACTTGTGTTGCTTTCTTAAGTTTTTTGTCACTTCACCACTAATGTTCAGATTAAAGAGGATTTAGGAGTTTCTATGCCTGCAGAAGCCATAAACCAAGGCTTGTCATCAGCATTGCTTCCATAGTAACTAACAGTGATGTCACAGAAATAGGACTAAGACTTCCTGTGTAGAACAAACAGCAGAAAACAATATTCTCCTGAGATACAGAGCTCAGCTTTCATCTTTATGCTCCTACACAGTACAAAAATGGACATATGCTGTAGAAATAGAGCTTTCTCTGAACAGAATGCTTGGTTATTCTGGAGCTCTCAGACAATTGTGTACTTAGTAAGATTTAAGATTTGGTAGTAGGCATTGTTCCTTCCAGATAGGCTTTGACAAGATGTTGCCCTTACACAGACTTGACTCTTGTTGGCAAGATGACCTTAGAATGAGCTCATACAGCCTAAAAGTACAACTTACAAAAGGGCTTTTTAATATTGATGCTTGGAAAAGCAGGCTCCCTTTTTCAGCACGGGTGACATAGCCTTAAAATGCCCTGAGGAGGGAGCAATGCCTCAAAATTAGCAATCACTGCCACACCACATTCTTTGGATTGGTGGATCTTAGCCAACAGCCGAAACTTGAAAGACAAGGGACTGGAGTTACATTCCTCCAAAAATAGTGTCTGCTTGTTTTTGTTTTTAAATAAAAGTCCCAAATCCAAAAGATGCAACTATACCAAATTCTATGGTTGTCCTTTTACTGCCTACTAATTTGACAAACCACCAGTTTGCAACCAAATCCCAGATTTCTCAAGATCAATAAAACCACAGCAGCATTACTTTTACACTATGATTTTAGCTAGAAAATTCAGCCTCAGTCTTGAAACCCCAGTGACTATTCCCTTTCAAAACATGAATACTATTTTCAAAAAACAGAGAAGCAGCACAGGACTGGCTCAGATTAAAGAAAAATGCCAGTTGATTCATACAATGTCAGTGATTTAAAGACAGCTCACATTTAAAAAAATCCCAAGATTGACAAAAATTCTCTCATCCCACTAAAGAGATTAAAAAACTATTGGCTACCAACCTTCCCTAAATAAGCATACTTTATCTCCATCTTCCATAGGATTCCACAGGATAATGTGTTCAAAATCTTTTCCAGGCATTCAAGTCTCAGGACAGCAATCCTAAGTGTCCTTGTTGATTTAAGCTACTCAAAAGAAGAAAAAGATACACAGCACTGGGGGGCAAATCTTGTAGGGTTTTGGATATCAATGATTTATCTGGAAGCAAATAGGTAGTCAATTTAGCCTTAAAAAGCAAGGAAATATGCTCTATACCACATTCCCACTGAGGAAGAGGACTAATATGTTCACATTATGTGAAGATTTCCCCTGCAGAAAACCCAAGAAAAGTGCACTGTTAATAGTCCAATCTAACAGTAACAGACATTGAAAACTGTGTCAGAGTCTATCCTCTAAGAGAGAAATGATTCAATTTCCCTTACACAAGAAAAAAAGAAAGTTATGAATGCTTATTGTTTTTTCATTAAAGAAGATCAAAGAGGGCCCCAAACTCTGGACACCAGTGGCAATTATCAGAAAGATCTCCTTGATAGAAAGAGCATACGCTCTTCCTGGCCCACCTCTGTTCTCTGCACTTGAGTCTTTTATAGAATTGAGCCTCTCTGTAGACAGTCATTGAAACTGGAAAAGCGAGTCACCACACCACTTAAGTCAGGGGCGGGCAATTATTTTGGGCAGAGGGCCACTTACTGAGTTTTGGCAAGCCATCGAGGGCCACATGATAGGCAGCCAGGGGCATGTAAATATTAATTTTCTAAATTTTTTAGGGGCCCCACAGGCCAGATAGAATGACCTGGCGGGCTGCATTCTGCCCCCGGGCTGCATTTTGCCCACCCCTGACTTAAGTAGTATAAAAAAGTAGTATAAAAAAGCAGAGCTGAACAGTCCAACTTGTGGCAGCTACTTCATAAAGCACTATCACATGCATTTGAGCAACAAAGCTGACATCATAAAGTGGTTCCTTGCACAAGAAAAATTAAGACAGTGAAACATGCATCTAAGAAGTATTCTTTGGAATTGTGATGAAAGGAAAAAATAAAAGTAATTCAACTGCAACTTCACTTCCAAGAACCCTTTATGGGAAACGAACAGTATGGTGAGCTGATGATAAATCTGAAGCAACATAATTGACAATTAACCTTTTCCTATCACTGGGAAGAGGTCTGACCAATAATGCAAGCTTCACCTCCATAGCATGCCCTGACCTAAAGCCGGTTTGACACATCTATGATTCTATGGTCTAGGGCAGTGGTGGAAAACTTGAGGCACACGTGCAACATGCAACAGATAAGGGAGGGAACAGTGGTGGGTAGGGCAGGGCACAGAAAGCAGAGCAGGGTATGGTGTATGTACTTGATTTGATAGCTACCTACAAGTACATCGGGGTGAGCATCAAGATCTAGGGGAGCAACTCTTCAGGAAGGCACTTCAAGGGAGGATGTGGACCAATGGGCATAAGGTAATAGAGGGTAAATTCAGGCTAGACATAAGAAAAAACTTTTTCTCTGTAAGGGTCACCAGAATCTGGAACACACTCCCAGCAGAGGTGGTGCAGTCACCCTCCTTGGAGGTGTTCAAGATGAAGCTGGTCAGGCACCTTGTTGAGCTTGTCTGAGCCCAATAACTTCCTGCCCACAGCAGAGGACTGGACTTGATGATCTTACAGGTCCCTTCCAGTTCTATGATTCTATATCAAGCAGGGAGTACAGGGCAGAAAGCAGAGCGGCAGCAGATTGGGTAGAGGAAAGGGATCGAAATGGCACCCTGGGAGGGTGCAGGACCAATCTGTGGCAAGCCTGCCAAAAAGGATGGCCTCCACTGATCTAGGATGTCAGATGACACCTGATGATACCAGGAAGATGTTTTCTTCAACCTTCAACTTCTCTCAGAAAAAGAGGTTTAGGAACAGTGGTAATTGAAAAAGTCTTTACGACCACTGAGCAAGATAAAAGTAGTCTGATTTTTAGAGTGAGTTATCCACAAAGCAAAGGAAATTCTCTTCTGACAAGCAAATACCAACCATTTCAAAACTTTGCAGACACTTTCACTCCTCACCACAGCATAAAATTGCTAAAAAGTCTCCATGCCACAACTGGTCAAGTCCTAAACTTAATCCTTACCACCAGTGCCTTCAGGCATAGGCATAAGAACAGGTTACCATGAAGTAAAGGAAGGAAGGAAAGATTTTATTGTCATCAGCTGCTCTGTGGTAAGTGCCCATATGCATGACCTTACTATGGCAGTAAATGAAAGGTAAGTTTCTAGGGGTTAGTTTTGTTACCACAAGACAACAGCATGTACGCAAGGAACTAACACAGAGCAGCTGACATGCCCCAGAGCCCTTCCCTCCCTCACCTCAGTTTGTGTGCCTATGCCCTACTGTCCTCCACTCATTTAATCTGTCATAGATCATCAGTATAACAAGGCACCTGTCAGGACAGCAATAAAGGAAAGAGAAGTTCAGAAGTCCTCTCTCTAGTCAGGGACAAAGGACAGTTTTAAGGTACTGCAAGGCTATCAATATGTTAGGCCACCTAAGGCCACCAAAGAAGGCTTTGAAGAAAAGAGATGAAATCAGTCAGCATCCCTGAATTTTAAGATGACAGAAGCTCCACCCTGACCAAAACACAGGTTAAACTCACCTCTGGCATCAGTCCCGAGAAAGTAATATTATGATGCTGAAACACTCATGTCTTCAGATCTACAAACCTGTTTGCAAGGATTACACCTGAGCTATTTACTAAACATATGGAGCACTTAAAAGAGTCAATGCAGTTTTAAGCAACCTGTCTCTTTTAAGCAGACAGAGCTGCTTCCTCAAAGGGAGGATGCAACTTTGTGCTTCTCGGGGCCCAATTCTTTCAGTGCCATTTTTAACCTTCAGATAGAAAGACCAATGAAGAAAGTTAGACAGCTATCTTTATTTTGTTCATGTATCAAGTTATATTATAGAAGTTACCCCCCCCCGCACACGCACACATTCTGCTGCCTTTTCCTATTACTGCCAAACTGAAAGCTCAACCTTTCAATTGATCCTTTACAAAAGCATGTTGTCAAAACAACAGGAGAGTCCAGTTTAATTGTTTATTAGTCTTTGTCATATGTTTAAGTCACTTAGCTAAGGGAAGTCATTACAGTCTTTTACCCCAGAGTTTCCTTCAACCACTTTGAACTTCCCAGGGCACCAGCCTGGGTGGTTCAAGGCCTCCAATCCAATCCGAGCATGCACAGACCCGCTTCATTTCCACTAGGGACCCAGCTCAGTACCAGGTTCCTTAACCCCGGCTCCCAGTTTCCCTGCCGGAGCCACGATTCAGCACGACCAGTGTGTCTCTCATGTGCCAGGCTTATTTCGGGCCTTAAAAGTAACATCTAATTCAACGAAAAAATGTCACCCCCTTCATTTGTCACCCCCCTTCCGCCCACCCCTCCCCAATAAAAAAACCCTTGAAGACTTTCTCCCTTTTGTTTCTAGCAGCCCCCTGTGCCCTGCCAAACGCGGCGGGGACCACGGCACCCCCCTTGCAACCCTCTCTTGATTTTTAGAGGTCCGCAACCCACCCCGCGCCGCCCCCGTGGAGGGGGCGGGAGAAGGCCACTCACCAGCAGCGGGGTCCCCGCGGCTCAGCGCCAGTGCCAGCGCCAGCAGCGCCCCGAGCGCCGGGCCCGGCCCCCACGTGCCCCGGGGCATCGCCACGCACGG
>NW_017728993.1:69645772-69648010 GCF_001723915.1 Gavialis gangeticus
CCCCAGCCCGGCCTGACCGGGCCCGCGCGGAGGGACACGTCCGGCTCCGCACTCCTCACGAGACCGCCCCGCCTCCCCTCCCCTCCCGCTCTCGCCGCGCGCTTCCTCCCCGCCGCTGCGTGACAGCCCTCCCCGCCCCGCCCGTGAGGGGGACGTGTCACCAGTGCTTCCACTCTGGTGTCTGGGGTGGACCTAGAGCTGTGCCCCCCCACGCACATCCAGAATGGGGATGTGAAAAGGCGGCTAATTTTTGCGAGAAACCAGTGGTTAAAACACAGCCACACGCGGGCTGTCCCCTCTTCTCCCCCTCCCGAGCGAGGCCTGGCATTTCCAGTCCCTCCACAGCCTTGTCCCTGCTGGGACTCGAGGCCTTCGTGGTGTGTCCGCAGAGGCCAGAGCAGATGGATGAAGCCCACAAATCTCCACAGCGACCTGAGAGTTTGATGGAGCCTGAAATTCTTAATGGACGTATTTCTAAGGAGAACAAAACCTAGAAACACCCAGCGCCTTGATCTCATGTCCCATCATCACATTCAACCCAGAGTCCAAAAGCTGGCACAACTGGTAGGCTTGGCAAGGGCCTCACTGCCTGGTTCCCCCATGCGTGGGCAGGCCCAGAGGTGCTCAGTAGTCTGGACATTTCCTCCACATTTGCACGTGATGTTTGCATCATTAAAGTGTCCCCACAACTGTGTACTCATCTGACCCCTGTTCGGAGGCAGTACACGCTTCTCCATGTTGGGGAATCAAGCTCTGCCCTTGCAGGGAGATACTCAGCAGTTGTAATATTCATCCGAACTGCCTCCTGGGTCACATCTAGTTGTCAGTATCACCTCAAAATGGTACCGCCTCAGTTGAAGCTATTTAAGGACTAAAGAAGCATTGCTTGTCAGTGCTGCTGTGTGAACAGTGCCAAAATGGACCAGCTCCTGTCATTTTCCATAGTAATCAGTTGGGGGCCTACTTCTGCAAGGTTGGGAAGGAGGGGAAGATAGCCACCCTGAAGTTGATTTGCTCCCATCCTTTTCTTGGCTCCTAATTTCAGTCTTTTGACAGTCGCTTCCTCTTCACCGTGACAGTTACTTCCAGGGTAGACAGAGGGGATGAAAGATGCTGGGCGCGTAAAGGGTTGTTTACCAGCTGATGTTCCTGACAATGTAATCAAGAGGAAAACTGTGAGACTGGTCTGGTGTTAGGCAGTTACGGGACTTATACACTTATTCAGCATTGTATTTATGCAATTTATATACATGTAATTGGAGCACACAGCTACTGTGAACCCCTTAAAATGGTTAAGAAAATAATTACCTGGGGTACTGCCTGTCTCCATGAGTGTGAAGCTTTGAAAAGTAGGCCAGCTAGGTCATAGGCCATGTCCAGCATAGGCCAAAATAAATGCACCTGCAGTCTAGTTCAAGCAGATGGACATTTTCTTCTCCCTGCCCCTCTCCCAGCTAAGGCAGACACCCCCTGTGAGTACTAGGGGTCATCACTGCAGGGGAACAAAATTGCACATGTGCAAACCAAGGACTGAAAATTAATCCTAACATCCTAATTTGAAGTCAGAGATTACAAACAATGTTTCTGTATGTTGAATCATTGGCTCAAGGGGATAAAACTTAGAGAAAACAACAACTGAAAAGAGTCCGAATTGCAGAGGAGCAAGAACTTAATCATAACAAAGTGATTTGAGATTTTATATTTCTCGCTTGGCTGGTTAAGGAGGAATCTGCTATATATCACTGAACACCAAGATTCCTTGCTTTCAGTTGTTTTTGAGCATTAGTTATCTCCTTGATGATGGATGGAACAGGGCAGTAAGCGTTCACCTATGATTTGTTTGATCTAATCACAGACTATTTACCATACAAGCTGGGACAATATTTTCAGAATCCTAAGCATCTTTTACTGGTTGACTTCTAATCGCTCCAGTAACCAGCTCTACTTGAAAAAGAATGTCAGGCCAGCAAGCACAGCCCAAATCAGAGGAAAACTCTGTTCAATTCTGTATACCTTTTAAATCTGGTTTCCTCATGAAGTACCTGATTTTGTGTGCACTACTCCTGGGCTCCTAGGCAGCTAGATACTTTGTTACCTGAAATTGGGAGGCTCAGGCAGTGGATAGTAGCTTTACAGTCTATCTTAACTGTTATTTAGCTTGATTCCAAGGGGTGGTCTATGGCTCTTGACTCAACCTTTCTCACCCACATCATGCTGTAGCCACCCTTCACCTGTCAT
>NW_017728993.1:69653010-69668476 GCF_001723915.1 Gavialis gangeticus
TTTGTGTGCACTACTCCTGGGCTCCTAGGCAGCTAGATACTTTGTTACCTGAAATTGGGAGGCTCAGGCAGTGGATAGTAGCTTTACAGTCTATCTTAACTGTTATTTAGCTTGATTCCAAGGGGTGGTCTATGGCTCTTGACTCAACCTTTCTCACCCACATCATGCTGTAGCCACCCTTCACCTGTCATATTGCTGTGCTAAATCCTTGAGCACACCGCAAGAAACTTCCATTGATCCCTTGCTTCACAGTAACTGGAAGCTGCATAGGATTTGGCTCACAGCCAGCTCACCTGCCCTCAGTGTCCCTGGGGTTAGAAGTCTATAAGTATGTCTTCATGATGTGCTTCCCACATTCCAGACCCCAAGGTACCTGTTCTCAGCTTCATTTGACCATGACAAAGCACTCATGGATCTCACATGGAATGTGTCATCATTTTATCCTGAATAAGCACCTGATAAGAAATGCTTTTCAGGAGCTGCATTTTTTCAGGAGTTATGTTCTAGTCGGGCATCAAAATATTGCTTAAGATTCAGCCAGTGAGAGCAGCAAGTAAACACAGATACAGAAGTCTATGAAACAAGTTTTGTTAACCAGGTGCGAGTGGCAATTTTTGAGCTGATCGTGCCTGTTGCATGGCAGAATCATGAGTGGTGGGACTGCAGCATTTTGCAGACATGGGTCGACCATCAGTAGACACAGATGAGCAAGAGTATGGGGAGAGAACAACTGTATCAAGGTCCCTTGCAGTAGGAAAGAACCTAGGATAAGCATGGCGCAGACCTGTGGTGGTAGAGGTGGTTTGTGACTCCTGCTCATTACCGATTTTGGCAAGTGGGTTGTTCTTACCAAGAAAATGCTGGAGCACAGTAGGGTCCAGCCAGAGGTAAAGGGGAAGACAATTACAGTTGAAACAACAAGACATTTTAACAGGCAAGGGGTTAGAGTGGGGCATCCAAGTCCACAACTTGATTCTTGTGTGGGGGAATGAAAACTCCATGGCTCTTTTCTTATCTAACAGCACCTTGAGTGTTGTTGTGTCAGGCAAAGGACTGCACGTTTGCCAACAACAGTAAGATTTGATCCAACTATGAGTATTTTGCCCAAAAGTACTGAGTTTTGCCCAAAAGTAAGTGATTTTTCTGTACCTTACCCTGTTCTTATTTAGCTACTCTCAGTTTATGCAGGTGAGGAGATTAAGATTCAACAAATATGAAAGCCAGGGTGTTAAGTAACTTAAATAAAATCTTCAGATTGCTGGACATCCTGTCTGAAGTATGGCACCAGCCTGGTGCCTCCAATCAGTTCTTTGCTTCCAATCTAGCCCAGTCTTCCAGCAGTATGGTGAGGGCTGATAAGCAGAGTAACTGAACAGGAAGAGGCCACCAGTGGCTAGCAGCAGCACTGCAGGTATCTGGCTGAGCTTAATTTTTTTTACACTTTGTCAGCAATTTTCCAATCCTTATTTTCTCTGCTTGTTGGTATAGTTTTCTTTTCCTCTTTCACCTGAGTTTAAGTCTTGTTTTGTTGTAAGATATAACAGTATCCCTGCTGCTGGCAAACCATTGAGAAAATCCCAGTGCAGAAACCAAATGCAGCTCAGGGATTATGATAGATAAACATGCTGCTTACTCATAGCACCACTATTTAAATGGCACTGGCAATTGTATACATCCCTCCACTCTGATTACAAAGGAACAGATCAAGACTATGAGCACAGAGCTCTATGGATCAACTCCCGCTCCCCACCCTTAGCAGGGTGAAACAGTGGAATATAAAAGCAATCTGTAACAGCACTGCACAATCCAATTTGTCAGTCATCTTATTCTTAAGCAATTTGCACTTCAAAATGGGAGGCCTTTGTTGAATTCCCCAGCTCCATCACAAATTGCCCATGTGATTTTGAATGTCATTTGATCTTTTTACCGTATTATCACATCTCTAAAATGGGTACAATACTTCCTTTCTCCCAATCTTTGCCTGCCTTGTCTAGTTAGGTAAATGTTTTGTGGGGAAAGATTATCTCCTTCCGTGTCCTCTACACTGCCATGATCTGAGTTAGGGGCTTCTAGGTACCAGATATAACACAAATAGTAATAGATAGGTATGCCAGAGACTGTCTGTCACACTACATCATTCACAGCCTCTTCATTAAAACAGCTTAGTCCTTGATTTTAACACTAGGTGATCACTATTTTCCTAATAAATAGGATGCAAAAATTCTTAAAGGATCCTGAATGATTTTAGATAGTTAACAAACTCAGAGGCATTAAAGATATGCTTTGAAATTAATTTTTGTTTCCATTGAGAAAGTTAGGAGTTAACCAGTTGCTTTTCATCAGTCCATGAGAGAAAGAAAAATCAGGCTCGAAGGGACCTCTGGGATCTAGTCCAATCCCCTGCTCTAAGTAGGATCATCTTTTACTAAACAATGATGTAACAAACACCCCCTCTCTATGAACACATTTCCTGTATGACTATTGTACCTCATATATGGTAAATAAACCACAGGCCTGCCATATTTTAGCCCTACCTTCTGCTTTTGACTTGGTATGCAGTAAATTAGATGCCTCTTGTTTTTCTTCTGCTTGTTAAGGTTTGAGAATCAGAGTGTGCATTAGCCCTGAAAATCCCTATTGCTGCCCATTTCAAATTAAAGCTCCATTTCTTGTGGTAACTATGCTTTTGACTCAATTAATTCATGGTGTTGTCAGCTTCAAACATTGCAGAACTGAATCAGGTCCCCTACCCAAAATACTTGCCCTAACTCAAAAGATTATAAAATATAGAAACAGTGGATTATTTTTACCTTCCTTCTAATTTCTGAGCCTGGCAAATGTGACACCAGCATATCAAAAAAGCTTTTTCTTTGTAACCACGAATGAAAACTGAGATTCCCATGTAATTACATGACTCCAAGAACTGGGGCTTTAAAAGAAACCCTAGCAGAAAACTTCCAAAAACATAACTGTAAGAGTTACCAACATTACAGTTATACCATAAATGCTTTGTTTCATGGTCCCATCTGTTAACTGTTAATATGCATGAGTTACCTTTATTGTGTAGGTCTTTATGATTAACCCTCTTCCCTGCTAACAAGCTCCTGGATTTTTTAATTGAATTCCAGCATGAATCAGCATTCTCTTACTGTTGAAAGACTCTGTCCCAAGTTTGCAGGTCTTTCTCAGAATCCTTCTGGAATGCACTGTGGATCCCCATTACCTGGGAGAGCCTGCTATAGTGTTGGGGATTTCACCCGTGGACTTCTCTGCAATGTCAACTTGTTTCCAGAAAAATTTGGAAAAGTTGCAACCACTTCCTCCAGTTGTTAAGCTCAAACCACTTAGTGGAAGGCAGCTAGACATGTGCTTTTTTTGCTAGCATTTGCCCAGACCTACATCTCTATAGTTTAGTCTTTGATACCTTCTCAATAAAGAATGTGTTCATCCAATACTCTTCTTCCCTCAAAGCCTTTCAAGGAATAGTGACTGCCCATTAAGCATCTGCCTACTGACCAGATACATTTATCCAAGGGTTTTAGCCTGACAAAAGGTACGACAAAATAGACTAGTCTAGGGGTTGGCAAGCAACCTATAGCCCAGCTTGTGGAGCTGGTAGAGGGGCAAGTTTCAGTGGTGTTTGGTTGTGCGGTTGTTCCTTCAGTGCTGTAGCCAGGCAGTAAGCAGAAGCAACGGACAGGTCCTAGCACCAGCCTACCTCAGACCCAAATCAAGTCATTCCGGCCCACCTCCAAAAATGTTGTTGACTGCTTGTTACTGCTTCCACAGACCTGTTAGGTCCCACTGCAATGTGGTTTGAAAAAAAGCACACAGCAGCTATTCAGTGAGTATATATAAATTTAGTGTAGCCTTTATTCATACTATTGGCCAGGTGAACAGATTGTGCAGGGCTAGTGTAGGGTTAGATACAAATCTAAAGTGTATTTCTGTTATTCTACTCTTTATGTATTAGAAACACTTACATCAAGCCCACATCACTGGCCACACATAATCAGTCATGTTTGGCACCCTGCACCTTACAATCTGCCAATTTATTTCATTACAACATTCCTACATATCTCTCTATTTATATAACAAGTTTTGGCTGTACAGTACTACATGCTTTTTTCATGTATAAGGCAGGCTGTACTGATTCTGTCCATCCCAGAATGCTCTTGACCAGATCCCAAATGTTCTGATGTACTCTGATGCTTTCCACAAAACTTTAGACTTCTGGATTTGAATTTTGACTGCTCTTCGCCTGTCTTATGGCCTACACTCCAGAGCCAGATAAAAAACCCAAATTACTCAGCCCAGCAGCCTTTAAGTGCACAAAGGTGCTACATATCTTTATGTTAAGTTTCAGTGATTTTCAGTAATGCTCAGACTGGAAGAATGAATAAGGGAAGCATCCTTGTCCTCCTATCAGTATTTATTTATTAGGAAGAGTAGTACACCTGAGAAATGCAGGTGCATACAATCAACTGAAATGTAATTCACTGTTACCAAGCTCTACCTGAACAGCCATGAGAGATGAGACAGAATAGAGGCTGTCTGCCAAGTAAATATAATGCAACAGTTAACTGTGGCAAGGCACACAGCTTAGGCTTTGAAGAGAACACATATTCAAGGGATGTCAGTGAGGGGTAGAATCATTTCAGTAGATTCAGAAGAAGGTAAGAATCCCATGGAAATTCCTAGTGCAACTGCGAAGTCTATTGTGAAAAAGAGGGAAAAATTAATGAACCAGCTCACCAATTGCTTTTAACTGACCCCCAGGCTCTGGTCTCTGAGGCCACAAATTGCATCCTGGCTTGAACCTGCAGAACTTTACTCTTCTTCCAGATCAGTGGTTGCAGATGAGTTTGGTTGGAAGGTGTAGTCACTGAAGGAATATTCTTAAACAACTGTATGAATCTAAGCACAAAGACTATGAGATGACAGTCTACAATATAAAACCACCCAGTGTAACTGAGCCCCATGCTGAAGTACGAGAAGGCCTGAGTCCAAGCCTCATGTCTTTACTCTTTCCTGTTGTGAGCCACAACTAGATAACTGGGAGGGGCAGATCCTGGCCAAAGGGCAAGTGTGGATCAACACCCAGGAGAACAGTGGTGGGTCTAGGTCATTTCCCTACAGGGCTTAGTGCTCCCTGCCTGAGCAGGGAATCTTATTTTCTCCTCCCCAAAGGGTAAGCTACTAGAAATGTGGATCAAATTGAAGGGTGCTAAAGAACCTTGAACCTTTGAGTGGGAAGCTGTTAACAGCACACTCTGGTCTCCACTCCTGATCTCTTGCAAAAAACAAACAAACAAACAAACAAACAAACAAAAAAAATATATGTATAAATAAAGCACTTTGCCTTCTTCCTTTCTCAGCATTTCTTCTGGGGGAAGAAGAGAAGGAATAGATGGCAAGAGCACCTGCTTCTGTTTGGAAAAGAGAGTTGTACTGCTGTGGGAGATAGGAGGGAGGGGGGAATCCTTGCTTGAGCAGTGAGAAGCGAGGTGGGGGACAGGGGGAAGCAACGCTGTGCTTGCAGTCTCTGCTGGAGTTCTGGCTAAGAAGCAGAGGGGCAGAGCCAGCCCTGTTCTCTGGAGCAGACAGCACAGCCCAGGGCTGCAAAGCATCTGGGATGCTGGGGGACTCTTGTTTAATTTAAACCTGGAAGACGTTGGTTTAATTTAAACTGGGGCAGACATTGCATAAACCAATTTGGCCCAAATCAGTTAAGTCTGATACGACATTCAACCAGGTTTATCTTAAACCAGTTTCAGCCATTTTGAAACTAGTTTATGTGCACTGATCTTATGTTCTGTTACAGGTTTAAACCAGTTTCTGATCACTTAAACCGGTTTCTGTGTAATGTCTGTCCCCAGCCTAGAGGATCAGGGTGGCTTTAAAGGAAAATGGACACGTGTCTCATCCACAGCTGAAGGCAAACTACATTTCAGTGGCAGAAAGGAAGGGAGGGTCTCAGAGTCGTACAAAGATTGTGCCTAGGCAGCAGCCAGTTTTCGGATCTGAAGTTGCTTCACTTGATCCAAATACAAGGGAACCAATCCCTACACCTCCACCCTACACAAACCCCTTAGATCCATCTCCTAAGAAGCATCAGGACGATTGTTGGGATGAAACAGTTGTAGCCCTGGAAACCTTAATCTCTGTTAGTGTGGCTTCCTCTCTTTATGTGTCATAAGACTGCTGCCAGAACTGTTTCAGTTCAGCTTCCTCTTAAGCTCAAAAGAAAGCAGAACTGATGGCTCTTCTTATTCCAGTTAGGCCTAGAGTTTAAGTTCTTGAAGGCAGCCACAGGGTGAGCCCTTGATCTCCCCAACACAGAAACCCTGGCATCAAAGAGAAAACTCAGGACAATTTTGACTGAGCAGTAGACTTCGATATCCAAGCACAGGTATGTTTAATTACTCTACTTGGGATTTCTTGCAAAAAGAAAACTCTCTCAGTATAGAGGAGAGAGAACTTATTTATTACTAATATAAAAGTGAAAATCCAGGATGCACGCCCATTGTTCTTCTGGGTCTCAACTGATCTCATCTGAGGTGTAGGAAAGTTCATGGATGGGAAATGACTGGAGGTGATTCTGATCCTTGTCAGGCATACATTGATATAACAGTTTGGGGAATCTATGTTCAGCCTATGCATTCTGGTTGATTTTATGTAATTTGTTGAACCACTTAATGCCTCAATTAATGTGGAAGACTAAGCTTGCCTCAGTCTAACACCTCCAGCCACAGCCTATTCACCAGCCCACCAAAATACAGCAATCTTAAACCTGTCTTTGGCTGAGATACACAGGTAGTGCACACACATGTACTTGTCAGCAATAGAAGGCTTGCTCTCATAACCACAATGTACAAGTGACAGGAAAGTCTGCACTTTTTCTAGGTAGAGCTCCTGATATTTCCACACTTATCCATTTCTGTACCTGTTGGCCTGGATTTCCCCAAATACAGAGATGGGAAAAATATAGGGAACAATACTTAATGAGTAGGCACACTATTACACAGAGATTAGAAACTATGACGGCATGTTGGCTCCATTGATACAGCTGACCAGATGTTGTACTACTGCACCTCCATCAGCATGCCTGATACAACAGGTACTTTCAAGCTTTTACCATCACAAATGCTAGACTGCAAAGGGTCTGGCTGAGAAAGATCTATGCCCGGCAGAAAAGGGCAGTCCCTGACAGACTGCCAAGGGACTGGCCAAAGAAGACGTGTCAACTTAGTTTACCACTAAAAATAAGACTAGACTAGAGGTATTATTCATGTTGTTGCTCAAGTTCTATTTGCATTTAGGCTACTTGAGTCATAGGCTGACTGGGAAATGCCTTCAGAGCAGCTTGGGGAGGAAAAACAACTTTTTTTTCCCTTAAGAGGAGCTGGCAATGAAAGAAAAGTGACTGGAGTCCCCCTCTGGTCAGGACTGCTTGGCAACCAGCATAGACAAACAAGCCTTGCACCGTAAGATACCACTCTGAGGGCTAAGTGCTAACAGCTGAGTGAGCAACCCAGTCATGGCTGTTAGAAATGGATTTGGGGGCAAGGTCCCTTCTACTGGGGGAGGCGGGATGGTTCCCCCTACTCCTTGCACAGCCCCATCTTCTAGCTGTTGCTCAGAGCAGGGCTTTGCTCTGAATGCAGCTCCCCCAGAGGGTTACTGTAAAAGCAGCACTGACTCAGTCAGCAACAAGTTGGTAGCAATTTTTTTTGGTTGTTTCTCTGAAGTCAGATGCCTTTGGACAGCTGCCAGGCTGTAGCCACAGAAGTTGAATACCCTGTCATTTGAAGAATCTTCATTTTAGGCAGCAGAAAATAGACATCCTCATTTGCTAAAGGTCACTTCAGTAATAATAATACAAAACTGTCAATATAAACACTGAAAAGCCCCCCCAAAAAATAGACATCCAACGTGAAACAGGCTCTGCCAAACAGAGCTTAGGTTTCAACCCTCAGCGGCTGGATGAGTAAAGGACAAGTCATCCGAATATGTCACACAGCAAGCCAGACAGAACTGTAATACGCACCATTTCACAGGCCAGATAGGGAGGTCTGGGTTTGAGAAAATGTGCCATGTCTTTAAAAACTAAGTGAATGATGACAAAAAGCCCAGAGATCATTCCCTTTTCCCACCCAGGAGTGTGGCCATTGGCCCTGCTACCCTACCCTGTCCTTGGGGGGCCACTGGCAACTGGAGCAGTTCTTTATAAATCCAGTTGAGCACCAGTGAATCCTGTCAATCATACAGACTCTTCCTCCCTCCTCCTACACAGGGAACTTACAAATCAACATTACCATGATGTTGCGCTTATGCTGTTTCTCACATCAGAATGCTCCAAATGGCTTGCCTCACAAATTATGAAGCAATTTATGGCAAAAATTGCTTTAACAGGGAAAGAGTTTGAATTTCTAGCATGTCAACACATGTCATTTCTTTCTCCCAGCTCTGAAGGACATCTATTTCTAGCAGAACTGGTCTCTTTGACCTGCCAGTGGAAGCAAAAGACCAAACCAACCATAGACACTAAACTCTAGGGCTGTAAGCTAGTCGAGCTTTACATTTTCTGAGATTATAACTGTTCACTGAATATGTGATGTTCGTTTGGACTGGTTTAGGTATGCATTATACACACTCATCATTGCTGATACAATACTAATTTGCTAAATGTTCAAATATAAAAAAAATAAGAATACTTTAGGAAGCAATTTTAAGAAACTTTTGATTAGGTTTAATATTTGTAAAGCATTTTAGGAGCCTGGCATGCAGGATGCTACTAAGTACAACTTAGTCTTGTTGCAATGTTCATTCTTCTTCCCCCTTTATTTTTGTAATTAGAGCAGACAGTTTGAATGGGAGACATGCAATTTGTGATCATTTAAAAAAAGAAATCTCCTCTATCAAAAAAGACTGAAGTTTGCAAATTCCACCTGGACATAGCAGTGCTTGCCATGGCCTTTACAGTGCTGTAACAAGCACATTCAACTTGGATGGTCAGATCATTGAGAGCCTGATCCAACTCTCATTAGTTGAGAAACAAAACATTTCATTATGACACACAATAGGAGAGATGCTGATCTAGAAATGACAAGATTCTTCAATCCGGACTGAGTAGCAGCTGCCCTTAATGATAATAAAATAAAGGTAAAACTGTATTTCAAATGTGACTGTGACAGTGTGACTGTCTGTATTAGGTATTACGTACCATACCTATTGATATGGTATGAAACATGCTATAAAGCACAAATTCAGAGAAAGATAAAGCTGGAAATGAGCCTGAGAGGTCATTTAGTTCAATCCTTTTTCATGGTAGGACATTCCTTCCTCAACCATCCCCACCAAGTGATTGTCTAGTCTGCTCCTAAATTTCCAAAGAGATGGAGATTACACAACTTCTCTAGGTGATCTGTTCTAGTGGTTCATCACTGTCAGAGTCAGAATAGCTAACCTAAAATTTCCCCTGTTGCAACCTAAGAACATTGCTCCTTGTCCTGTCCACTGTAGCCCCAGAGAACAGTCTGTCACCATCCTCTTTATAACCGCCCTTTACATGGGTTCCAGTGAACCAAGTCACTGTGACATAAATCCTAAAATCAAATTCTGAAATTAAGATATCCAGAAATTCCATCCCATGGGAAGTTTCAAAACTACTTGGTTTTGTTTTGATTTGGAACTCAAATTTCAAAAGGTTGAAAGGGAAATTCTGAGTTCAGATCAGCTCCAGCTAGGAATTCCCCCACTGCCATCTGAGCTGCCCTGGCCTCACGTGCATGCGAGCCTCTGCCTTTTCTGTGTAGATAGGACACTGCTGCCCTTTTTATCTGCAGTGTTCTCCCTGAAATGACTCCCATTTACATATCCCTCTTCCCCCGCATCCCCTTTTACTTCTCTGCTGACAGAACTGATTCAAGGAGAAATAGGACCCAACACCCCCCTCAGCCCCCCAGACTCACTCAGATACTTGCCTGTCATTCAAATGTGGGACTAAATGGAAAGCAGCATTTAGCTGATGACAACAGCAGGGGCTGGCAGACTCTTGAAACTGCCTGTAGCTGTTGAACCAAGCAAAGAGTAGGCAGTGAAAGCAGGCTTTGTCAGGACAGTACAGGGGACAAGCAGGGGGAGGAGAGAAGCAGCATCCAGGAAAAAAAAAAAAAGAGCTTTCCTTTCCCACCAAAAACTAACCCCAGTATCTCCTACTTCCTGTTGCCTTGTGTCCTGGCCAGGACTGTGGGTGAGGCAGTGCCAACCTATGGGGCTCAGACTGTGAGTGCATATTTGTTCTTTCTGGTCTAGAAGACTGCCAGAAGCAAACATGTACACTACCATCTCTGCCTGTGGGCACCCCACCTGCAGCAGGTTTATCAGCATCTGTGAACCAGCTCTGCCTGTTTGCTGTCTTGGTTTAGTTTTCCAGATGCTAGCAAAAGGCACCTCCTCCTGCAGCCTAGGCACATAAAGGTGCATTGATTGAAAGCATGCAAATATAGCATGGATCTGCCTACTTGCCAAAATCCAAGTAATTTAAAAATTAAACCTGCCCTCGTTTCTACAAGTGTCAACATCCAAGCTCTGCCCATCTTTTCCAACACCTTCTGTTGTGGTTTTCCTGGTACCTGGCCCAGGCAGCTAATGAACTCTTGCCAAATTCCTTCCTTGGAAAAAGCTCCTGAAGGTATACCTGTGCCGAGGACCCAGCGGTGTTACAACCTGGTTCTGTACCCTGGGAAGCGGTGGCAACTGGGCTGGCTGGCAGCAGCTGTGGCTTCAACTCCTGAACCTTCTTTAAAGGGGCTGGTGCCCCAGCCAACTAACACTAGTTATGCTACTGCTAGAAGCCATCTAGCAATAATGACCAGTCTGATTTGATTCAATCCCCAGAGTAGTCTAGGGGGAAACTAGACCTAAAATTTACAGCAGTTTCAAGTACATCCCCAAACTGGAAGCATTTCTTATTATATTTTGCAGCCTTTGTAGCTAGTGCAATCAGCAGAGCACATCCTGAATGTCTGATATTCAACTGACTAAATTTGACACTCCTCCCCCTTAAAATACTCAGCATACTACAGGTTTTGTAATGACCAGGCACAGCTGCACACTGACAGAGGAAGTTGGAAGGGTTGATAGCTAAGCTGGGGGACCTGGGCACCCAGGAAAGGGCAGGTAGCAGCCTAGGCTTCCAAACCAGTAGACATTCCAAGGAGACTTATTTTGATCTTCAGACTTACAAGTATATAGGGGGTCTGGCTCCACAGTTGCAGGAGCTGCCAAAAGCAGCTCTTTCTGCTGACCTGTTAACAAGCTGCAGCTTTTCATCACTCGGTCACAACTGTTCTAAACCAGGCAAGCAGCTGAGGGTGACAAAAGGACAGGGTGCCTTTTGTGGTTGCTATGAGCTTCCACTTCCTCATCTTTGCTTTCTCTTCAGTTCTTTCCTATTTCAGTGTAAGCAGCTTCCTGAACCAAAATCAGCCAACAAAACTGTCTATGAGGAGGTGCATAAGAGCAGCAGTGCAGGCCACCCCACCGCTTCTGTGCTGAAATACCCTGCAGAGGTGATAAAGCAGCTTGGCAGGGGGTGGAGCAGCAACTAGTTTGACCTGAACATAAGAACAGTCAAGTGGAAAGGAAGATGTGGGTGGCAGCTAAAGGCTGAGAAGGAAAAAAGGGCAGAATTAAAGAAGCCTAGAATTTTCAATGGTAGTAGCTGTCCTGGGACAGTGGACATTGCTGCTGAGAGGCTCCTGACATGGCTGGGAACAGAAAGCAGCAAGGAAAGAGGTTCACTCCACTCATTCATGGCACAATGCCCCTACTATTCTGGTGGACAGTTGAGTGGCAAGTGCTGCCACATAAAACTACCAGAAGGTAGCATTTCAGGGACAGCCTAATAAACTCATGGGAGCAGGTCTGGAAGGAGCAACTCACCTCATATGGCTGCTTCATAAAGCAGATCTGATGATGGTCTTACCTTGTCCTGGAAGCAGAGCCTGAGAAATGAGAGGCTGAGACTTGCTGCTGATAGGGGCTACTTCCTACAAAAATACTTTTCTTCTGAAATACATTATAGGGGTTTACCTGAAAGCGAAAAGTTTTAATGCAATCCAGAGATTGCATGTTCTCTACAAAAATGAAGTTAGCACGTGGTTCACCAATACATCTTAAAGCATAGCTGTTAGCGGAGAATCCTTATTGAATAGGTACATTTCTAGTGGAGCCCTGCAGGGCGTGGTTCTCAGACCAATATTTAATTTAATCAACGAACCAGAAGAAAAAAATCATTTCACTGCTGGTAAAGTTTGCATAAGACAAATGGGCGAGGTGGTGAATGATGAAGACAAATGTCTCCTATAGACTGAAGGGAATGACACGGTTCATTAGGCACAATCAAACTACATGCATTTTAATACAGCCTAAAACCACTAAGTTATTTATTCAGAACAAATAGAGGAGGATTGTTGCAGGATAAAGGAAGGCAATGACTAGAAAGAATTTAGGTGTCCTGCTGCTTAATTAACACATGGTCTCCCAGTGTTAGGCTATGGCAAGAAAGTGGTTAATACAGTCCTGAGATATATGAACAGGGTGGTATCAACTAGAATTCAGAGGTGACAGTACTTCTGAACACAGCACCACTAAGACCACTACTGGAATCCTGTGTCCAATTCTGGTGTCAGTACTTAAAAACAGCTCTGAAGACATGGTCTAGAGCAGTGGTTCTCAACCTTTTTTGTACCAGGACCCATTTGTAAACATTGATGGCCAGTCCTGACCCAGTGCCCCTCATTCCTAACCCACTGTCCCCCACCCCCAGGCCCTAGCCCCTCACAGGCTGAAACTCTGCCAGCCTGCAAGGGAAAAGCCATAGTTTCCCACATTTTTCTCCTTTAACAGAGAAACCATTTCTAAAGTTTGTTTGCGACCCTTTCATATATTCTTGTAACCCACTTTTGGATCATGACCCATGGGTTGAAAAATCCTGGTCTATAGAGAACATGTCTTACAGTCAGAATAAAGGAGCTCTGCTTGGCTGATCAGAGAAGGGTAAGAGACCAACTGAATTCCTCCATGGGAGATTAACTCCTACTAGATCAGGACTCATCAGTTCAGCAGATAAAGCTAAACCAAGGCCCAGTGTTTGGAAGATGGACAACACCTAACACAAGTACTGTAATGCAGATTTTCTTTTTAATTTCAGTGAAAGTAATCAACTCCTGGAAAGATACCCAAATGGCAGGGGGTAAATTTTCTATCACAAGGTCTTTCAATTATTTTTTTTCCCTCTTTGCAGAAGAAATACTCTGATTGTACCACTGTATGTTGCATGTTGTATGAAACATCACTGAATGTTGGTATGTATGTAAGAGCATCACTGCAATGGCTGAAATTCTGTGACCTACATCTGGGCTGTCCACTGGTCACAGGCCCCAGACTACACGCCATGTGGGCTCCCCAGGACCCCTGCTGCTGCACAGCACCCCCACATCACCGCTGTTGCCACAGCACTAGTAGCAGGCTCCCTCCCGCCATGCTGCCCTCAGAAACCCCAGCCTCTCAAGCAGCATCAGGAGCAATTTGGGGGAGTGAGAGTCAGGCAGGAACCCCTAGGCTGCACATTAACTCCTCACTGGCCAAATGCAGCCTCCAGACTGCCAGCTGGATGGCCCTATCCTACATCATGCAGGAGGATGAAGTGATAATGGTCCCTCCTCCTCCCCTCAGTCTGAGAGACACTTGCTCTGGTGTACTGAATGAAGAATAAATAATCCTTAAGAGCATGAATCTCACTTCAGAAAAGTTTATTTGTTTAAAGAGATACATCTGCAGGCCCTTTCCATGAACCACATTCCATCACCCTGGAGAATGTCAGTAGGACAGACAGATAAGCTCTCCAGTATGTGAAAGCTTCTTAGCTTGTTTAGGATTCCCTCCAAGCACAACCAGCTACCTCCCTGCGTGCCTGAAAACCATACAGATTTCAGTGCAACATCAGTCATATCCTTCCCCGAACACAGGAAATGGTTTGGTGCAGTGAAAGCAACATTGGTGTTCATTGCTATCCTCACACTGCCCCCTGCTGGAGCAGCGCAGATGAGTGGCCACAGGCGAGTTAATTTCCCCATGACAAAGTTCTTGGCTTCTTGTATGCACGCAAGCAAAATAAACTCAGCACTAAATAAGCTATAATCCATTACAGCTGTTTGTCTCCAAGCAAGAGATAAACAAAGGATTCTGGATGAGACCAATGGAGTTCAAGTCTGGCAGCCTGCAACTTGCCCAGCAATTGTATGTGGAGGTTCAGAAATGCATCTCAGATGTTGTGGTTCTGCTTCAGCAGGGCCTCATGCAGTCCCATGGCTGCTAAGTAAGAGTTATTTAGAAAAGAAAGCAACACCACTGCCCTGATTTCCCCCTGCTCATTGCCAAAGCAATTAGAGAGGTTCTGCTTTCAGGACCAGGAAGCAGTGAGGCTTTGCATGTCTTTCAATAAGGTGACTGCATTTGATTTACACCAAGCATAGTTTCCATGGCTTACCCTGCCCTTTAGGCAAATGTCCGAGTGTTCTGTGCTCACTATGACACAGATTACCTTGATCAGGCTTTCCCACTTACAGGTGTATAATAACTAGATGAGTCGCATCTGACTGTTTCTGAACAAGCTGTATCTAGATCTTGGGAAACTAGTAGCTGATGTTTACTGAGGTGACTTGTGGAGACTTCTCCTACCTTTGGAAGCTAAAAAAGACCAAAGAATGTCTGGCCACAACTTGCTTAGTGTGTTTTTACAAGTAGTCCCTCCCTCCTCCTTCTAGCTGCTCATGTAGGATGCAGATGTGGTGAGAACGAGGAGCTGGACTCTTCAGAGCAGAACCAAAGAACTGCAATGCTGTGTAGACATCTACTTAAAGACAACAGCCTTATGCTCTGTAGGATGAAAGAGAAGCAGATGGAATATAAACTAAAACTGGACGAACGTGGCATTTTTGAAAGGGATCATTCAGTCCTCAAATTAGTTGTTGAGTAGAGTTGTGAATTTTTGTGTCAAAATGATTATACAGCTATAGCTGTACATTGTCCTTGGTAGCATGAGTTAAAAGAGGCTCATTTATCACCTCTCCTGCATGTGTTGTGCAGCAGAGGAGAGCTCCAGCATTGTTATATAAAGGAAGAATAAGTAACATACAAGCTGAATGATCTCAAAAGGTATTCAGAACTGTTCAAGATGATCACATAATGAAAGAAAGTCTGTTCCTGTGAAGAAAACTACTGCTCCTCAAGGGTCTGTGCTGTCACTTCAGTTTGTGCCTGGATCCATCCTAAAGATTCTCTTTTATCTCCACTTTTCCACTCTTGATGCAACTGTAAGCCATGTGACCTGCATTGGCCTGGAAGGAAGGGGGAGACAAGGAACAAATGGAGCTATGGGTACAGGGAAGGGGTTTTT
>NW_017728993.1:69673476-69690671 GCF_001723915.1 Gavialis gangeticus
AGAAAACTACTGCTCCTCAAGGGTCTGTGCTGTCACTTCAGTTTGTGCCTGGATCCATCCTAAAGATTCTCTTTTATCTCCACTTTTCCACTCTTGATGCAACTGTAAGCCATGTGACCTGCATTGGCCTGGAAGGAAGGGGGAGACAAGGAACAAATGGAGCTATGGGTACAGGGAAGGGGTTTTTCCAGTAGGTTCTTTAACTGAAAGACAGGGGCTTGATGCTCACCAGAGCATAGGGTCAGCTGGCTTTTTAATGACTCTTTAGGAAGATGAATGACTTGAAACAGATGTGCCTAACAGTGGTGTAACTCAAGAGGACTGGGGCAGCTTTACTGCATCCCAGCTTGGGACGGGGATGAAAATGGTTGGTACTACTGCCATGCAATTGTAGCAATGGCAACCAGAATTTGCCACTGCTTCTGTATGTGGCAGCTGTTCCAGATGCCTGGCCACAGTCATGCTTCTGGGGCATGGGCTCCAGGAACCATTAGCTGAAGAGCTACTGGCAGGTGCCCAGGTGAGGAACTGAATTTGGTTTCTGTGCTGGCAAGTCTAGAAGCACATGCAAGCTCTTAGGTACAGGTGCTGATTTCCTGCACAAGAAGTGACCAGAAAGGATGAGTGAGAACCTGAGATTCCCCAAATGCTTCGGGTGGAGGAAGGAAGTAGAATATGAAAGGTATTTTGGGGATTTACAAAGAACAAAGGAAGCTTCCTCAAGATATGGGTGAGCTCTAACTGCTACCAGCAATGCACTGCCTCTGCACACCTCAACTCTTGCTTTTCCCACAACTATCCAATGAACTCTTGCACACACTGGCACAAGTTTTGCTGCCTGAATCTGAAGCCTGGGGCCCAAGACCCATACCCCAAGCCTTCAGACCCCAAAGCACCAGCTGTACTAAGCCAGAGATCACTGGTACAACAGCCCACAAACTGTCTTCAATTCCTTTCCCCTGCATGCCCCCCTGCTAAAAAGTAGAAAGTGCCACAAGGAAGAGGAGGCAGAGGAAGACTGAAAGGGCAATAAATGAGTGAAGGGTCTCAAAGGCCAAGCACATAAGCACAGCCTATGGGGACTAGAGCAGTAAAGTAGCAGCCTTCTAACACATCACAAAAAAAAATCTTCTAACTCACGTGGACTGCAAGGAACCCTTCAAAATGGGGCTGAGAGTATACTTGACAAAATGCCTGAAGCTGCAAAAAGTCTGAATAACTCACATACCAAATGGTCCTTTTAATCTCAGCAGACTATGAACTATGATTAGATACATGTCAACACTACCTTAGTTTCTGCTATACTACTACTTAGCACCGCAATGACTATTCTGCTCCCTTCAGAGTCTAATCATGGATAAAGCAGCAAAATATTGCGATGGATTAGAAAATTGTCAAGGGGCAGAGCACAAAGTAGAATTGCATGGCTTACTTTCTTCACTGCAAAATATTAATAGTGGGTCTTATAAGGCTCTAATCCAGCACCAGTGATGTTGAAGAGGCTGTGCAGCAATGAAGCAACAAGTAACGATTTCAGCTAAGTATCCCTCAGCTGAACTTCCAAGTTGTGGCTTAAACTTCTTCTCAGACCCTCTAACAAGACAGCCCTAGAGCTCCAGGCCTTCTTCTCAGAGGCTCCCTTTATATTTTGCACACTCCCCAGTTTCTATTGCTCTTAGGAAAAGGAGATATTTCTGTGCATTACACATTCCCAGCATCCCTTAAGTGAGATCTGCAACTCCCAGAATGCCTGTTTTAGGCTGAAACCAGGGCAGTGGTGACCTGGAATTCATTTTATGGTGACACAATCAAGTGGCAAGGCACTAGATATGAAAGTCAGAAGCTTAGAATTAAAAAGATTTAACATTTCTGATAATGCAAATGTGCAGTTAAGTTAGCCAGGATGATAAAATCAGAAGGGATATAAAATACACATTTCATGGCACAAACCGACCCAAAATTGCCAAGCACAAGAAATAAAACCCTTCCCCTGGGAGAAAATTATTCTGTAATCACTAGCTGCAGGATTTCTTGCATCTTCATTTAAGGCCTTTTGTGGTGACTAAGGGTTTTTCCAGAAAATATGGTCACAGACATGCATCTCATTTTACAAGCTCCATTTTTACCTGAAAAAGTCTATAAACAGTATTTTTGAATGGAAAACTCTTGAGTTCATCTATTCTTCAAGAGGGAAATTCTTCAGCAAATGAAAACGCATCAGGCTTTGATCAACCGGCTCTAGTTAGTCTTGAAGCAGAAAACTACCTTTGCAAAATATCTGTACTTGTGTATACTTTTCCTCTCTACACACTTCTGATCACATACAGAAGACCTAATATCCACAATAGCTCAATTTCAGGCAGTAACACTGGACATTTTCTGGATAGGAGCTTGACATAGGTGACAGCAATTGCCAATCTATTCCAGCTGCAGAAGAAACACTGAGCCAGTGCTAGGCAAACCTGATACCATGGAAAGGGTATGCGCTTCCTTAGGCAAGCCTGTTCCACACAGTGCAAGCTTTACTATATAACTTTTGCCCATTCCTACACAGGATAAGTGGGACCAGGAGAAGGAAGGATGAGGTGTCTTTTCCATATGCTGCACACAGAGAGAGGAAATGCCATAATGAAAGACGCACACCTTTTGGAAGCGTTTATTTCGCTGATGACAGTACAGCTGCAGCAGGCAACTTCTCACTGAGCTGCTGCACGCTGCGGAAGAGTTTTACTCCTCTCAGGTAGTTACAGAATCTAGATGTGGTATCTGCTCACCTTCCAGACCTAAGTTACACACAGACCTAACATCACTTGTACATTCACCTGTTAGGGACACAAATTTTAAATTAAAAAAAATACAGCTGTCTACAAATTAACAAGTAGAGACATCATGCAGAAATCAGAAGATAATTTGAGACAAAGTCACAGATCAGGTTGCCCTGTAGATATATGGACAAACTCTACTTACCTGCCCACAGAGAAGAAAGGAGTCAAATCAGGCTGCTTTTCACAAGCAACTGGAATACTAGCTCCCTATTGCCTACTTTGCCTCAGGAGACACCTTGCTGTTAGTTTACACTTCCAGAGGTGTAGCTAATATTTTCTAAAAGTGCTGATGAACCTTGAAGCTTTTCTTTTGTACTGTCTGTTCTGCAGCATTCATGTCCTAGGTAATGTCAGTAATAGATAACTTACTAGAAAGAAAGGGGATGCTGAAACATAGTATGCTGATTCTCTCTTGAAAACAGTCACAAGTAAAATGACATTTTTGATGCACACAAAAAAAGAAATCACATCACACTGGAACTATTTATATTGGCTGGCACAGAACAAAAGATTACAAGAAATGCTGTAATTCTGCAATGATCTTCTTTTCTGCTATAGTTAAATCCCCACAAAAGAAATAGGGAGAAGAACAAGACATTGACAAAGGCTCTTGGCTTTAAAACTGTATTATTCTCTATAAAACCTTTATAGAAGCTGGACAATTAAATAAGCTTATTTAAGGAAATGCTCTGCTTTTCTTACATCACTGCAAACTGAGATTTTTCTGTAGGACAATTCCTAAGTAATGGAATGCTGGCAGAAGAGACACACTTGCCTGGAGGAGGAAAAAGCCAACATGATGAGAGAGAGGAAAGAAATAATATAAATGTTCTGCAAATAGATGGAAGGAAAACTAAGAGATTTAAATCGTTCGCCCTGAGTCTGGGCCAACACTATGTGAAACTCACGAACTCTTCTGAGTCATCTTAAAACAAACTGTTATGCACAACTGCCAAGGCAGTGCAAAAGGAGGGTTGCAAACTAGTAGTTTAATTTGGTAGCAATCAGTGATAGAAACTATGCACTGTCTAAATATAATGTAGTTTTAAGGCATAATTTAACATCCATTTATTCCTAAAGCAATGCAAGTGTAACAAGAAAGATGTCAGACAATGAAAACCCAACAATTTGTTCATCTGACGGGGTGAAAGCCATTACAGTATGTACAGGGCAGAATCAGCCTTCAAAAAGGGAGTCTCATTTTAGAAAGCAACTACAGACCCAGATTCTAGAAAAGAAAACATTACCAAACACAGGGAATGTTCATTAGAGCCCATTTTCTACTGTAGCTACTTTGAAAAGTAGGCTAAAGTGACTGCTATCAACACAATCTGGTTGAGGTAAACTGCTTTGTAACTGCTCCAACACAGTACACCCCAATCAGTGCTGTCAACGAGCACTGTGTCCTAGAAGGTCAAACTCTAGTCCCCTAGTGTATACTGCCTCAGAGGAAAAGCCTGTGCTCCCAACAAACTTTGTACCTATAGTTACGATCAACTAAAAGGGGTAGAACTCAGGTGAAAACTATCATTTTCAGGACACTCCCTCAACGGCAACAGTCCTGCATGGATTCTAATGCACATCCCCCATGAACAAAGTGTCCTGCACACACACACCTGCCATGCTACAGGCTCTCCCTCTTTGGTGACAGGTCACAGCCACCAAAATCGCACATAGACTATCAACATGATAAAAAAGACAGCTACAGCTGCAAGCTTGGCATAGGTGGAACGCATGTTCAGATACTTTGCATCTTGACGGTACTTCTTGGACAAGCTGGACAAGTTGTTGGCCTTGGAATCTAAAGCTGTTAAGAAAGAGTGAAGATAGATTAATTACATAATTAACACTAATAAGGCAGTCCGAAAATGTTGCGTTTATAGATAAAATTATTTTGGAACAGATGGAAAGGTCTGGGGCTGTGTAAATCTAGGTAACACCCCTTCCAATGGCCTGACTCTTGCAGCCTACAACACAATGCAATCTAAACTGTGCTGGAGGAATTAAACAGGTGAGACAACAGAGGTCTCACCTTAAATCAACACCTTTTGAATACTGGCATGCACCCTTAATTTTCCTCCTCAGGAGACAAGGACAGCCGCACGCCCTAAGGGCTCACCTCATGACAGTAGCCTAAGGTGCCAGGTTCTTTGGGATTTGGATGAGCAACATGACAATGCACATTCAGGCAAACTCAAATACCCAGCAAGGCAAGCATTTTCTCTGGGAGACCACCAGCTGCCTCTTTTCTCAGATGGAAAAGAATCACAGAGTCCTTCGAGCTTCCACCTTCTGTCTGCTATACTGAAAAGCAAGAGAAGAGCTTGAATTCCAAGAATGTCTTGTACCTGAGAGTGCCTCTCCTCGCTGTAAGACTTCTTCAATGTTGGCCACCATAATTCTCTGCACATCTTGTAACTCTGTGTTGATGGAGCCCAGGTTCCTTCTTGCACGGCTATCAATGTAGAGTTTTTTGGTTTTCTGGATGTAAGTATCTGGAACAAGAAGCACCCACCAATATGAAAACCTTTTCCTCTCCTTTCTGCCAAGTATGAGCAGCCTACCCAACTCTGAATAGACTCCTACCCTCTAGGCTACAGCATGGCATATTCCTAAGACAAACTCACAACCTCATTACTCACCCATTGACTGATACAAGGAGGACTGCTGATTGGCTCTACAAAGTAATGCATGCAACCTGCCTTTGAGAGGACACAGCAGCAGGCACAGGATTAGAGGCTTCAAAAAGAGTCTGCACCTGCGTTATGAAAACCCCTTCCCTCTCTGCCAATGTACAAAATGGCAACCTGGAGCTCAGCCCAAAAGCAAGAACTCAATAGGATCAGAATATTCTCAGGTGCCCTAAACAGTGGTGATTCCATTATTCTTCACAGCTGTATCCCTCTCCCTAACGTTGCAGGATCAAAACAGCCCTGAGCTATACTTCATTATCTCCACACTTACCATCACCTTTGAAAGAACATGAACTGTTTTTTTGGTTTGCTTCCCACTTTTCATGCAAAACAGGAGGAGCCCTTCCAAGCATACAGTAATAAGGCTGTCAAGGCAGCACTAGCAGCCCTCACCACATACCCACTTCATGGGAGCACAGTGGCAGGGCAGCATAGAGACAGCAAATGTGCTGAACACAAATAATTACAGGGAAAACGCCAAGCCCATAAGAAGTGGAAACCTGAATTGAGGAACATTTACCATTTTTCCCCTCATATTTTTTTATCCTGGGTTAAAACAGAACACCATATGCTGCACTAACGGAATGACACGATAAAAAGTAAGCTTCATGGCCTGAGCTGGGAGACATTAACAGAGTCAAACAAACAGCTTCTATCAAGGATATCTGCTAACAAACTACAAAGAGAAGGACCTCACCAAACTCAATGAAGGAATACGGCCTGGAGACAGTCGGCACCTTCTTCCCATGTTGTTCATCAAACTCTGAATGCAGATCCTCTAGGTATGCAAAGGCAAGCTTCTTGGGGAAAGTGGCTTCACATAATACCAGATAGCACACACCCTTCTCAATGATGTAGCTAGAAGAAAAGTTGCAGGCAGAATGTTAATGGATCTCAGGGTTTTGTACTATACACCTGGAACACTATTTTTTGCACCTTCCCACCTTTAAGGGTATGGCATACCAAGCTTTAGTTTTATCATCAACACACTACACCCAAAAGTATGCTGACATACAGATGGCTTCAAGTCTCTCTTCCACCTCAGGCTGCATTGCCACCACACTGGACTTCTTCCCCTCTATGCAAGTGACATAATTCCATAGTTTCCATCTATCCATCCATCTAGGAAGCCTTTATGCCTAGACAAGCGACAGTAAATTCAGCTGACACCAGAAAGCTTAGGGCCTGCTTCTGTCAGGTACTGAGATTGATTATGCCTGGCAGTAAGTCTAGGGGCTTTAATGGGGAATAGGGAATACCTCTTTTCAACCAGGCTGTCTTACCAACAGTCTGTAAAATGTCTCTCAATTCTGTGTATACCTAGGAAGGTGGCTGTTCTTGGCACAAGCCCTGAAAGATTCCAGTGGGCTGTATGCTAGTTCCAGTGCCCCCTAGTAAAATAAGCTATTTGTCTGGGATTGATATTTTAGTCCAAGATGCAGATTCTCAAGGTAACTGTTATACAGACAAAGTTCTGGTACTGTGAGTCCTCAGGTTCAAATGTAAGGATTTATGTTCAGTCTTTCAAAACATCTTAGTTCAGGGGTCTTCAACCTTTTAAAGGAATGTATCCCTTCAGCTGGATGCAAAGTTGGGGGCGAGGGCAAGAGTTGGTGAAAGCAGTGAGACACCGAGTGGGGTGGGGGTGGCAGCAGCAGCCAGATGCAGAGCAGGGAGGGGGTGGTGGCGGGGGGTGGGCAGAAAGCAGCGTGCTGCAGCAGTGGCATGGGGTGGTGGATGGCTCCTCACCCACCCGTGTGCACCCCCTGAGGCCTTTCCAAGTACCCCCATCCTAGTTTCTCTCTCCTTCATGCAATTGAAGTCTTCAGACATCCGCAATTTACCTTCCAAGAGATCTGAATGTTAATATCACAGGAACAAAGTGGTCTGTAAATTTCCTTAGTTTTTTTAAACATCAAAAAGCCCTGATTCCAGACTGGGAAGAGAGGTTTGGGCCCTGAAGTCAATGAAAAGAAATCCCTAATCCTGCAGGCATTGGGAAGTGCACAGTAGTCCCAAAGAATCAATCACCCTTCCAAACTCCACCACCTTTGGGATGAAGTTCCACTCCCCCACTCCTCTTCCCTCTCTCCCGTGTCACCTCAGAGAAACAAAAATATTGTTTTCCTATAGGCTGCTATGACTGCAAATGTAGTTTCCTAGCAATATGTGGTTGTCCTAATAATTTTAAGGCTGGTGCTTATTGTAAGGCAGGTTAATCCACTAGCTGGTGTAAGAGTTTAAAATATTTTACACGCTCTGTTTCTGAACAATTTGCCAGGGTCTCCTTTTTTTCCCCTCAGTCTTTTCCTCAGAATGTCTGTCATTCGTTCTTAAGTATTTAGTTTTGTCCTTGCTTCTGTGTAAATGTCAGTGCCTCTGCTAGTGTGGCTGACCATTTTAACCTCAATATGAATTTCCTAACTCCAATACTCAGTTTCTCATGTTTAACACTGCCTTCACCTATTTCAACAAGAAATTAGTAAGTAATGAAACCTATTTTGCCACATATGTAAAGGGACAGAGATGCACCTGATCAGCTTTAATTTTTGCCTTCCTGATTTCTGAAACCCACATATGTACATTCAGTGTATTTTGGTTTTAACTTATTATATTGATTTTAAATTTATTTAAATTTTGAGAGAGGAAAGTTCCCCTTCTTAAACAGATGCCAACCAGCAAAGGCTAAAGGTTGCTGTGAATTGTAACTAACAACCTGTGAGCTCACAGGCTTAAGATGTTAACCAGGCAAAGGTCAGCTAATGCCTACTAGCACAGCAAGCTATGTAGACACTTCCCAGTCTGCATATATACTGAGCTACGTAGTGGCATACCATGAGTTAAGCAGGTCCTACAGCTCTTTAAATGTAAATGTTCGGAAGTAAATTTCTTCAAACCTGGTAAGAGTTCTAGGTTTCAGCAAGATCCAGATTCTGCCTTGAAGTTGGTCAGTTTCAAAGCTAATTCATATTGCTCTTAGTGGATTCGCAAAAGCACATATTTCCCTAACTGTGCTCCTGTCTTAGCACTTCACCTGCAGCTGCCAAGGAATTTTCTGCTCTGCATCTGAGTAGTCAGAACTTTAGTTGTACATACAACTCTTCCCAGGCAAGCCAATGCTGAGGCCAAGGAGGATTATCTTAAGCCTAACCTTACACCTCTGCTTTTCTTATACTTCTACCACAAACTAGATCAGACTTATCTTTAAATTAAAATGTTTCCTCCTTTTCTGGGTCTCATCTTGGTGAGAATACCTATGCTGTGCTAGGGAGTTTGACAATGGAAGCCCAGCACCTCTTTCCTTGCGTGTTACGCTTTATTCAAGGGATAACATAGCCAATCTTAGTCCCACACTGGCAACACACTAGCAAACACACCCAAAACAGAAAATTATAGGCACTGGAAGGTGGCTTCAGTTCATAAATGACATTGTGCAAAACAAACTTAATAGCCTTCCTTGATAGAATAATAAATTTGACAGACAAAGAAAACATCATGGACACAATGTATCAAGAGCTTTACCATGATCTGGATAATCTCCCCCAGGGATCTAACCAGAAGTGGGAATATTTGGATAGTACAGAGGTACAGGAACAACTGTATGCCAGATTGATTATAAGCTAAGAGATACAGGTAGAATCCTGGAGTCTGCAATGGGAATTTCACTCAAGCAGCTTTGGAAAGCAGGAACTGCCAGGCCAGCTTTAAACTAGTGGGCCACCTAGTTCACTATCCTATTTCCAATAACGACCGGATGTCAGAAAAACATAAAAGAAACCTTGTGATGCATTATTATGGTTTAACCCACTCCAAAGAGTGCTGCCCCTAAGCCCTAATAGCTGGAAGTTGGCTTTTGACCTGAAGAAGGCTCTTCTTTCTTTTTTCATTCAGTTGAAAGCTTGCAGCAGGGGAAGTGTGTTTAAAATATTTTGCTACAGTTGGAGATGAAAGTTAAAGTCTGCCTTCAGTCAATGGTACTGTAAACAGGTTGCTTAAATTGGGCAAATCAACGGTGGTGCTGGCCACATCACTCCTTGTGTTTCATTAGCTATAGAAACTGGGGTGCCTTACCCATGCTAGCCTGATGAGCCAAGAGGGACTTTAAACATCAGACAAAAGACCCACACTTCATTTAAAGATCTTTCTATAATCTGTATATATTTTTCTAGTCAAGTTAAGCCTTTTTCTTTTACCTCAAGAACCTCATGGCAATTCATTCATTGGCTAATAGTGGAACACCACTGCCTTTTACCCACTACAAACTGTACTGCCTTCTATTTAAATCAAAATCTCCTTGTTCTCATAGTATGAGATAAAATGAAGAAAGGTGCCTAAATCCATCTTCTCTCAAGTCACATAAATAATTTTGTTCCATCTACAATTTTTACCAGCTTTCTCCTTACTCTTCATATACCCAAAAGAACTATACTACATGTTACTCAAGTCTGCAGATGATCCTAATTTAGAAGGGTCTGCAGTCATTACAAGAGGTTTTAAATGTCTTAAGAAACAGATAACAGAGCAGACTAATTGTAACCAACCCCCTTTTAGGATGAGTAGGAAAAGGTCTAAAATAGGAAATGCCAGAGAAAGCCAAGGAAAGAACACACATCATATTAGATGAGCCTCCAGCACAAAGCTGGTGCGTGGAAAGATGTAGAGAGAGAAGAGTTTTGTGCAGAAAGACCCAGTTGTGGTAATACAACCTACCTATAGCAGGAGTTCCTCATGCTTAAAAAGAAGAGATGTTGTTAAACCAGAGGGAATTCAAAGAAGAACCAGAAGGATTGCAAAGAACAACCTCCAGAGAGAACTTCACAGAAGCAAAATATATGCAGGCTGCAGAAGAGTGTGGGGGAAGTAGGAGCTGGACAGGAAGGCATGAAATCCAACAATGCTTGCGAAGAACTGGAATTATTTGAATAAATATTCAATAAGCAAATGAATATTGATGAAAAGGCTATAACAAAGAGGCAAAAAGCTTCATATTCTCTCCTCTCAGCACACATTTCCCATAAGCCAATGGGATGGGCTTATTGACTCCTCCCTTTCTCTGCATGTCCAATTTCTAGTTAACCTTCAACCATCCTTGGGTGGTCCTTTCATTTTACCTACAAATCTGCCATGCTGAGCTGCTTACCTTTGCTGCCTTATTTTCTGTGGCATGTTGTACTTACTGGAAAGCCATGGCTCCTGCTTCTAGGGTGCATCTTGTAGGGGACTGCTCATTCAGCTTGCGGAATAGCTGTTTAGCTTGGCTCTGGTACTGCTGCAGGTCCCGACCTGACTGAGAAGGGAAAAAAGTCTATTAGGCAGGGGTCTTCCATCCAGCAGAATATACACAAATACAGCAAGCTTCTAAAGGATGGATCTGGCCTTTTCCCAAAAGGAAACTACAATAAGCCTAGTAAATGCGGAATGTTTTTAGCGGAATTAGATCTGAAATCCATGGTCACAGTCCTACTGACAGATCCTGGAAGATCTCAAGAACCTAACTCTGCTGAATGCCTCAGTCCCCTGCAGGATAAGCAAGTCACATATGAGGTCCCCAGGGAGCTTGATTTGTAGCTTCAGTGCAGAGCAGGTACCTAGGCCTCTCTGACCTGAATAAAATGGGAGGGGCCTACAAATTACAAGGCCTTCCGGGAATTTTACCTTGATTTCTCAGGCTTGCATGTTGGAGGGTTCAGGGATAAGAGGGGAAGGAAGAAAGGAAAGATACTCGGTGGCATACACAGGGTGGGTCTTGGTTTCTCTCGCTATCTTAATCTATTTTGACACTACCGTGATGGAATCTCTAGAAACTGCGTTGCTAGTTCAGGGGAAATTTCATGTCTCTTGAGTCACTATGCTAGTCAGAGATCAGATTTCAGTACCAAACCCAATTTCCGCTTCCCTTAAGACTGAGGTTTCTGTCTCAGGATTGGCACTTTAAGCCTTGATACCTGAATTGTGGGAGCAGAGCGGCTATTACTCCTCGGGAAAGGATCCAACTTCAGTGTCAGTCTGTCTTGATGATAAAACTGTTTTTTTTGGGGTGGTTGGTCTTTTGGGTACATGGGAAAAGAAGAGCTATCTTTTCAGGATCCCAAAGGTAGCAGGACAGGCTCTATGTGCCTAGTAATCATGATGGTGAGTGGGATCAGCAGGGATGGAAAGCAGCCTTTACTTTTCTTCATTTTTGGAGTTCAGTGATGGGGAGCAGGAAGGATGGCTCTAGTTTCTGCTAGAGCCCTGATGTTAGATCAGGGCCTCTTAGTGTCCATGAAGAGATTTCTCAGTCTCCTGGATTGCTGGCACAGGAAGAAACAGGACCTGATGTCTTTCAGGATCTGGCTGTCAGGATCTGTCTCAGTCCTAGCAGCTGTAAAATTGGGTTTCTCTCTTTCTGGGTCTTGATACCTGGGGATGCCCAGGTCTCAATCCTGGTGCTCAAGAAACAGCTACTAAATGCCATCAGTCTTGCCTGACACGTTTAGCGGCACCATCCACGTTTCTCCAGCCTGAAATGTCATGTATTCAGCTCCCACAGAACTGGATTTATAGCCCTGCTGCACCGCTTTTTTCTCTCTCACCAATCCCTTTTGTCTACCTGGCTGCCAGCCACCAGAGCCCAGCAGGACACCAGGCGCCTCCTTCCTCCAAGTCCCCCAGCCCTGCCTCAGCAACCCACCCATTTTCTCACCTGTCCCATGTCACTTTCCCCCAGCCACCTCTGCCAGTCTGTTCCCAGCCCTTCCTCCACCATCTCCACAACGGCCCCCTGCCCTAGACAACCCACAGCCAGCTCGTGCCCACAGACCCACGCTGCATCACGACAGCTTGCCAGGGTACTCCCAGATCTTTCCTCAACGCCCAGGCTCAGCACCCAGAGGTGACGAGGCTCTTGCTGCAAACAGCCCCTCCACCCCCCAGCCCCAAGATCCAGACCCCTCGGTATCCCCGTGCACAGCAGCGGCCCTTCAAGTAGGGGAGACGGGCCCCGCTCGCGCTGGAGAAGGGAGTCGGGCAGGGAGAAGCGTTACAGAGCCATTCGGAGCTGGGCCCGCTCACGGGGGGACTGCAGGGGAGGAGGGTGAAGCCCCGGCTCCCACCTGCTCATCTTCCTGCATGGACGCAGCCAGCGGGAGCCCGTCCGCCACCCGCGCAATCATCGTCAGCAGCACCATGTCTGCGCCGCGCCAAGCCGGGGGCCGCCACCACTGCCGCCCGGCGCTAATCCCGACCCCGCACCCACCCTGCCACCGTCTTCCACTGAGGTGGCCGGAAGCAACGAGTGCAGCATCCGGGTCCCACCCCTGCCACCGCCCGGCCACTTCCGGTCCGCCGCTCAATCCGGCCCGGCGGGCAACTTCCGCTTCCGGGGAGAAGTAGTGCAGTGTTGCCAGGTGTATCAATAATAGTCAAAGTGTTCAAAATGAAGGATCACTTTTGAGGCAGGTAATTGATGCAGCAGATGCAAAACCCAAGTCATTCTCAGAGTCTTAACTGATTTTTAGGGTTTTTTTAAATTATTAATATATTTCACGTTCCATGTCAAATCAGCCAAATCAGTTCCAAATCGTATTGATTGAGCAGAACTCAGTTGTTCCAAAACTATCAATTGAACAGGCAGAACTCAATCCTTGTAAACACCGTGTATGGTGCTACAACCAGGGAGTGGGGGGGCATTATAAATATATAGCTGTCTATATATACATAAGATTAATATGTATCTACACTCTTAGTCACACCCCAAAAGGAAAACCATAATCCTGTTACAATATATGCACCCACGCACCTGTACAAAGGTCCGCTGGCCACCCAAACTCGTTATAATATCCACACTTGTGCACCACATGCAGGAACACTGGTCTTTCACACCAGACACCACGGTCCTTCATCCCCATCCTGCTTGCACGGTCACCAACTGAATTCACTCATTGTCTATGTCACTGTTACTCCAGCTCCTGCTGGAGGACTCACTGATGCTGTCGCGGTTGCTGCTGCTGTCCTCAGTTCCTTTCGTCTCTGCCTCCTCCTTGCTGTCACTGTCCATTTCCCTGCTGGGGGGAGGTTGGAAAATCCTGTGCCAGGTGTCTCTGTGCCAGGTGGCTTTGGCCGCGTCCTCTCCATTCTCTCCTACCGATCTCTGGTAGTAGGTCTGGAGTTCGCTCAGAGCCATTTTAACACAGTTGACCACCTCTAAGTCCGTGTGCCTGTACATCATGAAGTTCCTGGCTTTCCACAGGGCACTCCTGATGCAGGTACTCCCAGATCCACTGGCAAGCATCCTAGGTGTGGGCCCAAGCCTGGAGGTCTTGGGTTTCAGATGCCCCCAGGTATCCCTCTACTCTGGGATGTCAAATACTTCCCACACTGAAGCTTAACCCACAAGAGGCCAAGAAATGACTTTCAGGTCTGCTGTCAGACACTTTCTTATGACTGCTTGCTTTGAAATAAAGAAATGCTTCAACTTCAATGACTCAGTTCTCACTCACTCACTGGGGTTTTACAATGAGCAATGCAAAGTAAATAAGAAGATGTATTTGCATACTTATTTGCATATTTTTTCAGTATACGATAGTTTTCCAGCAAATACAATCATTTTGAACTTCCAATATGAGCATTTCATATTTAAAACCTGGCAACATAGAGCCTGCACTCGTCAGTTCCCTCCTGGACCCTAACACATCAGTGCGTTGTGCCCTGTGCATACAGCCAGAGGCTTGAGATAGCCCTAGCGGCAGCTCTAAAACACTAGCGGCAGCTCTGAGGCACCTGCAAAGAATGCCAGGCCTGGGCAATGAGTGACAAGGGCAGAGAGACAGAGAGAATGATGCAGTAGTGTATCCTGCAGCATCCAACAGGCCTCTGTTGCTTTAACACCAGGAGGTTCCACTGAAGTGCCTCAAGGTTGCCCCTGTATCCCCTCCAAGCCTATGCCTGTGGACGTTGGCCGCTTGTCATGTTTTTTTTTTAAGTGTGTGTGTGTTGAGGGGGAGCTGCCTGATCTAGATAGGGAGGTTCAGAAGAGAGAGCAAAAAACCTCATTGTCTGGCTCAGGGCTTTGTGTGCTGAACTCCTGGTGGAAAGGTAGTGAATTGGAGTCTAGGTGTGGACCCAGCAGCTGAGCTGCAAAATGTGTCCCTAGTGGTGTACAATATTTCTTTTTTCACCCAAACCCCCAGATTTTAGGCCCGTGCTTCAATTGGATCACTCAGAGTGTCTGTGTGGAAGGGGAACTCGGTGTGGCTGAAATATATACTTTTTCTGGTTCAATTTTGGGGCAGCCGAGACCATTGAGGCCCAGGCAGTAAGGAAGCCAGCAGTCCTGGAGGCTTGCGTGGTATCTCTGGGACAGAGCATGATGCCGGCAGGGAAAAGGGGCATGTTTGTGGCTGCCTGTGGCCTTTTCTTGGGGTTGCAATGGGTCATCCCTCAAGTCATGGACATTTTTTTTTTTGGGGTGGGGTGGTGATGTCAGTATGTATGTATGTCTGTGTGGTGTCTGGTCTAGGTAGGGAGGTTGGGAAAGGAGAGGGGCAGGCCTTGTTGTCTGGCTCATGGGGTTGTGTGCTGAGCTCCTGGTGGGCACGTTGAGAGCTCAAGTCAGAGTGTGGACCCAGAAGCTGAGCTGCAAAATGTGTTCCTGGGGCTGTGACATTCCCCCCTGAAACATAGCAAGGTGAAATGGGTCACAGAAACCCTTTGGACTGGACAAGGCTCTGGGGATGAAAGTTGCAGAACTTGGTGTGGCATGCTGAAACCCTTTGGACCATTGATGCCCAAGCAGTGAAAAAGCTATCAATCCTGAAGTCTTGTGTTGTGTCTCTGGGGTTGAGGATGAAGCTGGCAGGGAAAAGGAGGATGCTGCCTGTGGCCTCTTCTTGGGGTTGCTGCGGGCCATCTGTCAGGTCATCGGGTTTTTTTCTTGTTTTTTCACAAGCTGAGGTGGGCTGCAGAACCCATTGGACCAGTGGCAGGACTCCGGAAATGAAAGCGTTGGGTTTCAGCATGCCACGCCATTCTAGGGACAGACATTATACATAAACCGGTTTAAGTGATCAGAAACTGGTTTAAACCTGCAACAGAACAGATATTCAGTATGCATAAACCAGTTTCAAAATGGCTGAAACCGGTTTGAGATAAATCTTGTTGAATATAGTATCAGACTTAATGAATTTAGTTCAAACCAGTTTATGGAATGTCTGTCTCAGCCCCCTTCCTGGTTTAACTTAAACCAGAGGTCCTCAGCATCCAGGCATGCTCTCTGAGCTGGGCTGTCTGCTCCAGTGTAGCAGGGCTGGCCCTACCCCTCTGCTCTCCAGCTGAGCAGGGACAGGCAGGGGAGGGGGTCTGGCCATAGAGAGGTTTAATTCCCCTACCCTGTCCCAGTGGCAGGGACCCGAGCCCAGTCTGCCAGGTGCTCCCCCTCACTGCTGCAATGGTGGGCTGCCACGGCCCCTGAGTCAGAGAGGGCAGGGAGGAGGGTAATTCCCCTCACTGCCCCTGGGGCACTGCTAGGGTGGCCATCATAGAGGACAGTCCAGTTTTCTGCTACTCTGTCCTCTGTTGATACAAAACCTGACGCCTTTATGTCCTTTGCAATAGTGGCTGAGCAGGGAATAACTCCCATCCCTGCCCTCTCTGCCTCAGAGACTATGGCGACCTGCCACTGCAGCAGCAAGTGGGGAGTGCCCAGCCGACCTGGCTCAAGCCCCTGCCAATGGGACTGGGAGGGGAGAATTTAACCCCACTCTGGCCAGTTCATCCCAAGCTGGCCATGCCCCCTCCCCACCCCCCAGTACAGCTTCCCTGCAGACAAGGCTGTGCTCTGGTGCCCCCAGCCCAGCCTGAGCAACTACAGGGATGTGCCCACAGTTCCTCAGTCCAGAGGGAATGTCTGTACTGTTACAAACAGGTTCAACCTGGGCAGGTTAGACTAACCTGCAAAGATTTCATCAATTCAGGCTCTGGCGTTTTGCATGTTTGTCCCACACCATAGGCCTGTGCTTCAATTGGGCTACTCAGAGTGCCTGTGAGGAAGGGGAACTCAGTGCAGCCAAAATTATTTTTTTTTCTTTATCAATTTTGGGGCAGGCAAGACTGTTGAGGTCCAATGGTCAACAAGCAACAATCTGAAAATGGCCAGGCCCAGCAGGTGAGGGAGAAGCAGAAGCAGGTGCCTGGGACAGAAGCACGAGCCTCTTCTGGGCCACCTTTTCGTCACAGCCCGGCCTCTTCCCAGCATCACCAGGTCTTAAATATGAATTTATACTGGAAGCTCAAAATTAACCTATTTGTAGAAAACCTATTGTACACTGAAAAATATGCAAATAAGTCGTCTTCTTCTTTTCTTTCCATTGCTCAGAGTAACTCCCAGCGAGGGAGGGAGGGAGAACTGGGTCATCATCACAGATGGAGCACTGACTTCTCTGGAGCCAGCAGCGCTGAGACAGTACTGACAGGCCCGAGACGGGGCGGAGACTCCCTGGGAGTGACCCGGGTTTGCCGTCTGCCGTCTCCTCTAAACATGCACGGTACTCTGAGCATTCTTACGACTATTGCTCGGACAAGGGTTGAAATGCCCGTACAAATACGATAATTACGGCACACCCGACAATACTCCCCCCGCCGCAGCACCTGCCCCAGCTCCAAGGCCCGCTGTCCTTCTAAGCCCCGCCCCCACCGATTG
>NW_017728993.1:69691210-69692479 GCF_001723915.1 Gavialis gangeticus
GGCGGGCGGCCAGCCGAGGAATTCCCCGCGTGCCTCCGGCAGGGACCCAGGACGTGCTGGACGTGGAGGGGTCTCTTTGGGTCACGGGTGTGGTGGAAACCTGCCCTCAGCCATGTCTAGCCCCTGCACCAGGTCCCAGGAGCTTCCTTTCCGCCTTGCCCATGGTCTCTCGCCTCTCGCAACAAACTTGAGTTGTCTGCCCAGGGTGCTGTCCCCAGCAGGCTGCTGCTGCGCGGCGGGATGCCTCAAGGTCCTCTCCCGGGTGCCAGGGGGTGCCACGCTGTGCTCGTGTCTCTGGGTGCATGACCTCCGGGAGATGAGTTTTCTCATGGGAATTCATGGGGTTAAAATATTCTGCCCTGCTGCGGGCTTGCTGAGCCTGCAGAGAGGGAAGAATTGCTCTTATTTTTCTCAGTCGAGAGCAAGAGAAGAGCTGATGTTTTCCGAGGCAGGCCCTTGAGCTGGCCTGCCTGGGAGGGGTGTCTCCCGAGTTTAAAAAGGTTGAGAGCCACTGGCGTAGGGGTTAAGTGCATAAATCCCTTTAGGAGCGTAGGACCTCTTTCACCCTACCATGTAGCTTGTAAGGTAAGGGTACTCTGTGATTATGCTGCTTAACTGGTGATGCTGACTAGGAGCCATCCATATCAAGGTTTCTGAAGTAGACTTGAACCAACTGCCCCCTACCATTTTCAAGGGTGCTATTAGAAGTCAAAGGCGCCCTGAAAAACAGGGCAACCATCCTTCATGAGATGCAGAAAGCTCAGGCTGTTCTTGTAGCTCATGAGTATTGTTCACACTGAGTTGGGGTAAATGCATGCTTGTGGGAATGCAAAACCTTTTCTTCAGTCCTGAGGCTAGGCATGTAAGTGATGTACTCTATAGTACATGTGTTCAGCTGTTGTGATGCCTGTATGTGTCCATGGTGCCCATGTTTAAAAGTGTAGTAGGATGGGGCATCAGGACAGTGTAAGCTGTGGGAGGTTATGAGTTTGTGAGATGGGGTGATGGTGAGAGAGGGGTGTGAGGGAGGCTAGCTGGGTAGTAGGACACCTTGCTGTCTCACTGCTGTCAGTGACTGCTTGGGCTTTGGTCCAAGCTGAGGGTCTGTTTCACTCTTTTCTAACCCCTGTGGGCTTCTGCTTGGGGTTTTCATGATCATAAGATGCCAAAGCATCAAAGCAAATTTTGTGTAGTAATAATAGTCAGTACTTCAGTTTAGAGCAAGGATGTCACAAGGGAGGAGGAGACCATGGAAGACTGTGAAAGCTG
>NW_017728993.1:69692542-69696325 GCF_001723915.1 Gavialis gangeticus
AAGATGCCAAAGCATCAAAGCAAATTTTGTGTAGTAATAATAGTCAGTACTTCAGTTTAGAGCAAGGATGTCACAAGGGAGGAGGAGACCATGGAAGACTGTGAAAGCTGGTAGTATTGGGAACTTGAGTGCCTCTGGCCTGCCTTACTTCCCAGGCTCTCATCAGTGTCCATATGCTCCCAACCCAGTAGTTGCAGTGTGTGAGTGGGAGAACTGTTGTGGCTCTGGATGCTGCTGTGGCATTCCCCAGCAACACTGATCCTGTCTTTTACTCTCTGTACATCCCCTTCCTGAAATAAGCCTGTCCCACCAGTTGGGAGGTGATATGTCAGCATCTTGTCTCTCTTGTGTGTGTGTATGCATTGCAGCAGGTGTCCAGGCTCTTTAGGCTGAAAATTTGTTTTCACTAATTTTTTTCTCTCTTGATCAAAAGAAAAAATGTTCTCATTTTGATATTTCTATGGTTGGTACCTGATCAGAGTCAAGTAGACTTAACATGCCTGAGCAAGATGTCTTTGTGAAGAAGAAGAAAGAAACCCTTTTTCTTCCTGTTCTTGTAAAATTCCCCCCCATTCCCCTCCCTCCCAACTATGACAGAAAAGACTGAGAATAGAAGTGTAACATTTCTGGGTCTTCAAAGTGCCACTATTTTACAATTGGGAGGAAACAAACAGCAAAATTAAGGTAGGCATGAAGTCATGCAGATCTCTACTAAGCATATCTGTATTTTAGCAAAGCTCTGGAAAACTGTACCTTTTGTGACCTCAAAATAGTATGATAGTTGGGCATAACTGTTCACTGGTTGTTTTTTTGGCTGTTTGCATATGTGGATCATGACTATGTTGGTCCAGTGTGAAGAGCTAAATTGTCCAAAGTAAAGCTACTGTAATATTGGGAACAGAAAGGCTGTGGCAGAAGACAAAAATGATAGGTCTCACAATTATAAAGACTGTACCTCTAATTCTGCTTGCAGTCTGCAGACTTCACAAGGATTTCCATACATAGGAGAAATAGCCTGGAATATTTACATAGACACCTGTTCTCTAGTCATTTTCTATGTGGATGCTCTTATGTCATGCTAAGAGTACCTTTTTTAGCTTAATCAGTAACAATGTGGATTATGCTAATTTGCAAGAAAGCACTGGGCGCAGAGTAGCTATGCTCCTTAAAATTCTCACCTTTGCTAATTGCAATGTAGCTTTGAAGAATAGATAAGCCTCAAACTTTTAGAAAAAGTGTCCCTGCAAATATCAGCTCTATTTTATTGCTGTAGTTGATGTTTGTTATTCTCTGACAACTCACCCTTGTACAAAAGTCTTCAGTCAAACAAAAGCCATAATAAAAACATGAGGAATCAACTATATCCCATTCCAATTACCAGAAATATAAGTGTGGTTATTTCAACAATGACTACAGTTTTTTATTTATTTATGTTTAATAAAATGGAAACCAGTGGTTGCCAAGTATTTTCCCATTTTGTGTAACATTTTATGCTGATACTTGCAAATATGAAAACTAGCTCATTACACATTTGCAAACAAGCAATTTTATGTATATGACCATAAACTGCAGCGTAAGGTCAACATATCTTGCTTCGAGATGTGATGGGAATACCACAAAACTCTCAGAACTTGGGAGCTGTAGGTGCTGTTTTGGTGTGGAAGTGTTTCTGGGAAGTGGGTTGCTTCTGGAGAGGTGCAGATTAGCAGTGCTTAGGGGTTGTTGAAAGTGAATAGAAGAAACTGGAAGCTAGTGGAAAAAATCTGGATTTTTTTAGGGGGGTATGAATTTGGGGGAAGATGGGCTTTGAGGGTGGCTGGATGTTGCTTTGTGAGTCTGAGTTGTCTGTGGGCTGGCAGCAGCTGAGACCCTGTCAAGTGTTTGCTTGCTGGAAAAGGGTATCTAGGCATGATACTGTGTGTCCCCCTCACCTTTTGCTGGCACCATTTGCCTGCTTTTCATGCCACTTCCATTCTTGGGTCCAACAGTGTGAGCAGTGGTGTGATTGCTCAGTTACCCACTCCCATGGTATGACAGGGGCCTCTAGTGATTAGGATGAATTGCACATGCCCGGTCTCCCTAAAGCCCAGCTGACCACAGACTGTTCAGTCTAGGAGGTGCAATAGTTCTCCTGCATGTCAGGGCCGGATACCTGGCAGGTCTGCAAAATGCTGTAGATTAACAAAACATTGAGTAGGCACAAAGAAAATTAAGGTCGGAAATTGCTGAAGTTAAGGCTTCTACTGAGGCAAGTCTGGCCATACAGTATGAGTAAATAATGCTATAGATTGTAAGCCAAATGGCAGCAATGCACACGCTTAGTCGGCTTTGGTGAATTTGGGCAAACGGCTTCTAATGACTCTTCATTTGTGCTTTTCCTGACTCTTACCTCTGCCTCAGTCTAATGTATATTATGTTCAGACCTATACAAAAGAGCAAAAGGCATCTTAATATTTGTAAAAGGGTTCATTTAAAACAAATGCCTGAAGACTGTGTTGAACTTATCACTTTTCATATCCCAGATGCTTCTTCCAGGGGTTTAGGTATAAACTTGGAACCTGTTATAGTCAGCTTAGAGAGTGGTATTTGAAACAGTGCTCTGTGCATGTGAAAACGAGTTTGCTTTTCAACCATATGACTGTTTAATACACGGAAGCAAGGTAGGGAGGAAAACAGGATTGGCATGTGGTCAGCTATTGTGGAATTGCCTTATTTTCCTCAAGGCTGTTTTCCATTGCTTGCATATTCTCTTTGGTTTTCTGTTGACTTTTTAAGAGTCTTTGCAGCAGAGATGTGTGAATTCAGCAGAAAGTCAGAGGATGGGTGGTATATAAGGAAGGTTCTTGATCTGGGAGGGAGCACTTCCTTCCCCTTTTAAAAAGTTAGCATAGCATGATAAATCTCTCCAGGCACTTGTTTCCATTTCAGAAACATTCCTGCCCTAGTGGCATAAAACCTGGAGGGGTGGGGTGGGAGCAGTGATTGGGTCGCCCTGGGCCTGCTTTACTGGAATACATAAGCAAGGGCAAATTGCCTGCAGATTTTTAACATACATGCATGGGGGAATGCAATGTATTTTGGTATGCTCCTGTGGACAAGAGCTCACCAGTAAAGGAAATGAAGGACAACTGGCTCATTCAGTGAATGGCATTGCGTAGCCAATGTGAAGCCTTGTCTTGTGGGCGGACTTGTACTTTGAGAGTTGACTGAGTGGCATGCTTTGCATCTTATCTAATTGATGGGTCCTTATCAGACATTGTGGTGGATTCATAGTTTCATAGTTTCTAGGGTCGGAAGGGACCTGAGTAGATCATCTAGTCCAACCCCCTGCCACGGCAGGAAAGAGTACTGGGGTCAAACGACCCCAGCAAGGTGTTCATCCAACCTCCTCTTAAAGACCCCCAGGGTAGGGGCCAGCACCACATCTCTTGGAAGTTGGTTCCAGATCCTAGCCGCCCTGACTGTGAAGTAGCACCTCCTGATATCTAGCCTAAATCTACCCTCTGCCAGCTTGTGACCATTGTTCCTGGTCACTCCTGGCAGTGCTCGGGGGAACAGGGACTCCCCCAGTGCCTGCTGATCCCCTCTGACTAGTTTGTAACAGGCCACTAGATCCCCCTTCAGCCTTCTCTTGTGGAAGCTGAACAGGTTCAGGTCCCGTAGCCTCTCCTTGTACGGCCTGCCCTGCTGCCCCCTGATCATACGAGTGGCCCGCCTCTGGACCGTCTCCATGTTGTCCACATCCCTCCTGAAGTGCGGCGCCCAGAACTGGATGCAGTACTC
>NW_017728993.1:69696550-69716090 GCF_001723915.1 Gavialis gangeticus
GTTGGCCCTCTTCCAGTCCTCTGGCACCACACCAGAGCACCACGAGCGCTCGTAAAGCTGTGCCAGGGGTCCTGCAATGACTTCAGCCAATTCCTTTAGTACTCTAGGGTGGAGATCGTCCGGACCGGATTATTTAAGTTATTCCTGTTCAGGGGGAGAGAAGGGAGCATCTTCCTTTTGGTTTTGATTTACTATAAGTCCAGCCAATTTCTGTGGACTATTTGAAAATGCAAGTCTATAGATTACTTTTTTAAAAAGAGATGACATACAGCATGTAGAAAAACAGTGGTAGAGTCATACCACCCTTCAATTAACTCTTAGTGTCTTAATGTTTGGCTATTTTTGCATTAGGTGGAAGGGAGCATGCTGTGTGCAGGGAGAGAGTGTTACAGTTTTTTGCCAGTCTCTGATGTTTTTATGTGCTTGTTCTTCTATTGATGTCAACTGCTTCTTAAGTACTTTGTGGTCAGTTGTTACTGTATGTATAAAAGTACTCCTCTGGCACTAGCAAACATAATACTTTAGTCATACAGGACAGGCTGTTTGATATCACTGTATCAAAACCATATGCTACAACTATGGCCAAACTATGTAGGCTTTTTGGATTTTAGCACTCTGTTAGATCTCTGTCTTCCCAAACATCTGTTGGTGCCAGGCACTCTTTTCTTTTTGATGTGCGAGAGGTCTTTCGGTTTCCTGCCGCTGCCCACGCCCATCCCCCCAAAGCACTGAGCATCTGTAATTCCCATAGGCTTAAATTGAAGTTGAGTACTCAACATCTCTAAAAATTAGAATCCTTTGTTTTCATCTTCCCAATCACATGACTGAAACTACTATCTTGACCAAGTCTAACCAATAAATTGCAGAAGAAGGAAGGCATATCTGTTTCTTTCCTATTGTTCTCATTTTTCTGCAATGAGCTATCCAGTAGAAGGATGTGTTATGACTTATGACCAATTCCTACCAAAGCATTTTTTTAAATATCAGGAGAAAAGAACAAAGCAAGGATTTTGTGGATTGTGTGTGCATGTTAAATTATGGTGACCTGGATGCTAGATTTGGATCTGGGGGGAGAGTTCTTAGCTTACAGTTGGGAATGTCCCTTAACAATTTTTTACTCAGTTTCCATAGGGCCTTCAATCTGAACATTGAAAACTGTTTATGTTTTGAAAACTCTCTTGAAGCTCAAGAGTGAGCGAGCTATGCTAATACAGGAGAACATGGTACTATTCAATTTTGAGAAAACAGCTTAACACCCTAGAAGTGGGAGGGTTAGGGGAGTGATTAAGAAGGTGGTCATTAGAAGCTGTCTTTTTTTTAAGTGGTCAGTAAGATGAGAAATGCAGAATATTTAATGCTTTCTTCTGTAATGATATTTGCATTAGGTTATTGATTAATTTCTAGGGTGGTTGAAAGCACTTGTTTTGGTCTCCTGACTTGTAATATGTATTTACAAGGGTGTACTGCTTTATTGAGCAAGCATGATTTGTGTACAACTGGGAGAAAGCAGGAAAAGGTAGTGAGTACAGCTCAAAAGAAAAGTGTTAAAAATGTATATTTATCTATTTGTCTCTAGTACCCTAGCACTTCAAATATTAACTTGCCTTTTGTAGTATACCTTTTGGGTAGGGGAAGTACCAAACAGAGTAGGCTTCTAACTAGAATAAGAGCTTGTCTACATGGGGAGGATACTATGATGTAAACTAGGATATGGATTTGCAGTGTACCATCTGCGCTGCACTTTGGAGGTGGTATGAGCTGCCTTTTGCGTATTACATGTAAGCATATCCACACAGGGAGTTGGTGTGCTGCAAAGTAAAACTAGGGGCTAAATTTGCAGCATCTTCTTTGTGCAGACAAGCCCTAGGATTGCCAATTAAATAAGCTTGCTTGAGTGACAGTGAGACTCTAAATTAACATTTTTGCACACAAATGGTGCAAATCCCTCCTGTGTTGAGGAAAGAATTGTGAATTTTGCTTTAGTTCCTTCAGAAAAGATACCACCTCAACCTGGAACCTGCCACAGTATGTTAGATCAGCTCTAGTGGGGGTCAGGAAACTATGGCCCACAGACTGGTTATGGCTTGGGAATCCGGGACACTGGCAGCACTTTCATGATGGGGAAAGTGATTGCAGTTTGGCAGTAGTGACTGGATTGCAAGCAGCCATCCTCCTTCCAGGTGAGCTTCATTTTTTTTCAACCTGCCAGTCCAAAAAGTTTTTTGAACATCTGTTCTAAACCATTATAGGTAAGAAAAGCCAAATAGGAACTTTTCCCAACTTGGATTATCTCTAGTCTGTAGATTTTGAAATGCAAGGAAAGCCACAAAAGCTTCTATAAGAGATGAGCTGAATGAGAAGATGATATGTAAATCAAAGCAATTAAAACAGTGGCTTAAAACAGCAAGAGGGAAACCTTTAAATAAACAAACTTGTGCTTTTTTATTTTCCTAAAAGGTGTGCTAATTAAACTATGTTGGTGTGGGACTAAATATAGCTTTTACATTGCATCTAGTACTCTGCTTATCAGGGGTTGTACTGTATTTATGCACATTCAGGCAATTATCACAACATTCAGTTTAGATGCTCAATATTTATTTTATGTTGGAACATCAAGAATGATGTATTTCTTTATATGGATCATTTAACTATTGCAATGTCAAAGAGGCATTTCTGTATAAAGTGGAATTCAATTAAGTTCACAAAATGGCACTCAAATAATGGCTAAATAAAAGTACTTTAAGCTTTCTAGATGCACAGTTTTTATCAAGACACATTCTACATTTAAAATTCCTGTCCTAGAGGAAATACTATTCATAACTAGTGAATGTATTATTTCCTGTTGCCATGTCCTTCAGGCTTTCAGAACAAGTCAGCCTCACTTCTATCCTGGGGAAGGTCTTTGAAAAAATTATCAAGGGCCACATTTGTGAGAGCCCTGCAGGGGAAGTGATGTTGAGGGGTAACCAACATGGGTTCGTGCCAGGCCGATCCTGCCTGACTAACCTGGTCTCTTTCTATGACCAGGTAACAAAGAGCTTAGATGTGAAAGAGGAAGTTGATGTCATCTTCTTGGACTTCCGGAAGGCCTTCGATACAGTGTCCCACCCAATTCTGGTGGGCAAGCTGAGGGACTGCGGCATTGACAAATGCACAGTCACATGGGTGGCAAACTGGCTCCAGGGGTGCACCCAGAGGGTGGTGGTGGATGGGTCGATGTTGACCTGGGAGGGCGTGGGCAGCGGAGTCCCCCAGGGCTCGGTCCTGGGGCCGCTGCTGTTCAACATCTTCATTAGTGACCTGGATGAGTGGATGGAGTCACCAATGCGACGAAGCAATAGGCAGAGCCAACCGTACCCTGTCATGCATCAACAGGGGCATCACCAACAGGTCCAGAGAGGTCTTGCTCCCCCTCTATGCGGCGCTGGTCAGGCCACAGCTGGAGTACTGTGTCCAGTTCTGGGCGCCACCCTTCAAGAAGGATGTGGAGAACCTGGAGAGCCTCCAGAGGAGGCCACTCATACGGTTGAGGACCTCTGTGGCCAGCCCTATGAGAAAAGGCTGAGGGACCTGAGTCTCTTCAGTCTCTGCAAGAGGAGACTGAGGGGGGAAATCTTGTGGCTGCCTGCCACCTTATCAGGGGCCAGCAGCAGGGACTTGGGGAAAGTCTGTTCACCAGGGCCCCCCTTGGAGTCACCAGGAACAATGGCCACAAGCTGAGGGAGGATAGGTTTAGGTTAGATATTAGGAAGAACTACTTCACGGTAAGGGTGGCTAGAGCCTGGAATAGGCTTCCCAGAGAGGTGGTGCTCTCACCTTCCCTGGAAATCTTCAAGAGGAGACTGGATAGGCACCTGGCTGGGGTCTTATGACCCCTGCCACCCCCAGTGCTCCTTCCTGCCCATGGCAGGGGGTCAGACTAGATGATCTGTCTAGGTCCCTTCCCACTCTTTGATTCTATGATTCAATAGATTGCATCCCCTCTCCCTCATTTTTGCAGAAGAGAGCTGCTGTAGCCTTCTGGTTGGTGGTTTAGTACCTGAACAAACAGCAGTTTCAGACTTCTACTAGTGCAGTGATAAGGCTTGCTTTAAAACTGGCATTGCCACCAGAGTCATTGAGAGTTTCACCTTAAGCCATGAAGTTTATTATAGTCGGTGTGGCCTGGTAATTTTTAGATGTCCACATTATGCATGTATTATGGTCTTTGGCAGTTAGAGATCTGGCTCATTTTGGATTCAAAATAGTATCAGGAAAATGGGACTCAACAAATGTGTGTTTTGCCCCTCTGCTGCCTGCCATTTAGCTCTTTTGGGTGTTTCTTCTGCAGCATCTCTCAATGTTATTGCCAGATTTCACTAACATCAGCAATGGAGCAGCTATGAAAACAGATATTAGTATGTTCAATATATCTTGATTTTATTACTTGATGTGAGCTACATTTAGTTTCCATAGTACATCTTTTGTCACCATTTTCTTTTCTGGATTTTGCTAAATAGCACAAAACAATCAGCTATTCATTTCAGTTGCTTTGTTTTGGGAAGGAATTAATTATGATCTTACTTTGCTCTGTTCAGTCTTTTCTGAAGAGCGGTTTTTGTGGGCGTATTCTAAAACTTCAGCACTTAATACTTAAGTGTCCATGTTTTGAGATAAAAGATGCCTCAACTGAACACTGCACCAGTGTTAAGTTTCAGGTTTACTCTTCCCTTCCTTGTTTCCTTAATTTACCACATTGTATTTTTTTATTTAAAAGATTATAAAGTTAGGTCTTCTGATAGCTGATCATAATTACGAAGTTTAAGCACCACAACAAATGCATAGGATAATTGGACTAAAGATGGGTATGCTGACTACACTGGGCAGAGCATATAAAATAAAGTTGGAGAAACAGGTGCAAGAGTCTTGGATCGCAGAGTCAGTGCCATGATAAGGGGAAGCATGTTGAACTTATGCCTGATGGCCCAAGGTACAGCAGCCTAGGTCTGTACTGGGAGCTTGGGGACAGCAACATATCACCAGTACCTAGCTCTGGAACTGGGAACGAGGAAGAGCTTCCCATTCAGGTGAACAGACCACTTGACCTCTGTCACCTGTTCATATGAGCCCCTTGCCCTACGCTAGCTTTGAAGTAGTCTTATAAGGGTTGGAGGCTCTCCTCTTCCTTGTTGCCTCCAGCCATTTTGTTCTTGAACCTCTCAATGAGATCTCCCCCAGTCAAGCCCTTGTTTACCCTTAACTCTGCTCCCTTGAGTTAACAGACATTAGGGCCAAAGCAAATGCAATTCATCCTTAGCCATCTGTCATTGTCTGTGCCATGTCAAAACTGTTCTGTGCTATCACTTCTTTTATGCACCCACACTCGCTTTGGGTGGGGGTAGCTGTTTTCACTCGAGGATTAGTAGAGAGTTTTGGCAATTTGCACCGCAGCTACATGACATGGAATTGCATAAAAGACAGCAATTTCATGTAGAGGGGCTTGACTAGAAGATCACACTGGCTTCCGTTGCCTATATTCTTAAATTTTACACCTAAGTAAACTTGAGGTTTCTGGGTTGCTGAAACATCTGCCTATGCAAGTATGTCAAGAAAATAAGGAAGGAATGTGGGAATGTGTTGCTCTGCTTTAGTACCTGCTTGCACTTTCTTGGGGCATATGAGCTCATCTGCGGTTTTTGACACAGAGCCATGCCTCTACTTTGCTTCCTGTGCTGCAGTATTGCTTTTGGGCGTTGTGACTCTGGTATGCCCCTCAGTGCATTGCAAGGCTTCATTAGGGTTAAATGAAAGTATGTAATGTCTTGTGTCCTTCAACATCCTTTAGTTTGTCTGGAAGGGCCAAGTATAGGCTGAGTTTGGTTAGCTAGTGTTTGCTCTGTCTGGAGAAGACTATCCTATTCTACTGTCTTTCTAGGAAAGACTATATGAAAAAGTGTTCTTTTGCCCTTCACATGCTTAGGAAAAGTACTGTCTGAAGATCTCTGACAGGGATGCAGGGGGCATCAGTGAAAGGAAGCAGAACTAAGCAGAGAGACTGATTTGGGAGACCTGAATAGTCTTTACTGGCTTTCAGTGGTATAAATTTATCCAGCTTCAGTGTTCTGGAACTTTTTTGTAATACCAGGTTAGTGCATGGGAAATTTAAAGTACTACTGTGGTGGCTGTCAATTAATGGAATACCTTTGTTGGTTCATCACGTCTTTTGTAGAGTCCCCGCTCTAATTTTCCTAAATGAAAAGGACCATCCCATGTCCTTCAGTGTATCTAAAGTGGGACTAGAGAAGCCCTAATCTATATGGAGTGCTTCCCTTTGGAAAAGGGCAAATGCAACAGGCTAGAAGCTGGGAAGCCATATGTTCAAATCTCCTTTCCTTCAACTGACATGTAGCTATTTTCTATGCCCTTTGTCACTCTTGGGGCAAGGAGAAGCTGGTGGTTTTTGTCATGTGGGTGCGAACAACATAGGAAGTGTAGGAGAGAGGTCCTGGAAGCTAAATTTAGACTGCTAGACAGGAGACTAAAGTCCTGGACCTCCACGGTAGCTTTATCTGAAATACTTCCTGTTCCACACTGAGGGCCAGAGAGATTGGTAAAGCTCAAGCATTTCAGTGCATGGATGGAGATTTATTGTGTAGGGAGGAGAGGTTTAGGTTTATCAGGAACTGGGAAACCTTTGGGGACAGGAGGAATTTGTACAGAAAAGACAGGCACCCTTTGAACCAGAGCAAAAGCAGACTACTGGAACTAAAAATGTAAAAAGGTTCTAGAGCAGTCTTTAAACAAAATTAAGTGGCAGGGGGGAAAAGCTGATGGGTGCAGAAGAGCATGTATGTTGAGTTGATGCAGCCCAAAAGGTGGGGTGTAGGAGGGATATCATTCAGGTTCATAAAACCATAGAGAACTAGGGCCGGAAGGAACTTCCATAAATCATCTAGTCCAACCCCCTTCAGGATCATCTTTATTCAAACCATCCTGTACAAATCCATTGCCTAACCTTTTAGCAAAATCAACTGTCTAATTTATTAGCAAAAATTCTATATTTTCTTGAAGACAGTAGGGTAGTAAGAAGTATAACTGTACATAATAGTACAGGTAGTCAGAACATCTAAAGTTCCAAACAAATGGTGTGAACAGTAACAGGCAGCTCACAGGCAGTTGAACAAGGATAAAATGTAAAGGATGGCCAGAAACCTAAAAAATAAGATGGGTGAATTAGAATGCCTAGTATTAAATGGTGATTTTGAAATACTAGGTATCTCAGAGACTGGATGGAAAGACAGTAATCAATGGGATACTGTTCTAACAGATTATAAACTATATAGGAATGACAGCGTAAGGCATTCAGGTAGAGTGGCACTGTGTGTTGAGGATAGTATAGCTAGTAACAGCACAAAAATCTTACAGGAAAGAGAAACTACCATAGAATTCCTGTGGGTAGAAATTCTGTACTTGATTAAAAAGAATATAGTACTATTGTACTACTGACCACCTGCTCAGGAAAGTGGAGGTGATTATATGAGATGCCTGGAGAGATTAGAGAAGCTGCTAAAATGGGACAAGAAATAATAATGGGAGACTTCAACTATCCCCACATAGACTGGATAAGCACATCAGGGCAAGATGTGGGAATACAATTTTTGGATGTGATAAATGTCTGTGTTCTAGAGCAACTCGTCTTGGAACCCACAGCAGGAGAAGCAATTCTGGACTTAATCCTGAATAACACATAGGACCTGGTTCAAGAGATACAGTGGTGAGCTATTCTCTAATAGCAAACGTAATATAATTGCATTTAACACTCTAGGAGGAGAGAATAAGCTAAAAATGTCCATCATACTGATATACAACTTTAGGAAGGGAAGTTAGAAATGTAAAGGAACAGTAAAAAATGCAAAAAAGCCTGAAGGCAGCTTGGAAGTTTAAAAAAACCAAACAAACATATTAGAGGGACAGGAATAGTGTGTATGACAGATCAAAAAGGGTACGAAGCAGACCAGTAAAAAACCCCTGTATGGCAGAGTTAAGGAGGTCATTCAGGGCAAAAAGGCATTCTTCAAAAAAATGGAAGGCATGCCCAAATGAGGAAAACAGGAAAGTTGACAGACTCTGGCAGGTAAAGTGTAAAAGTGAAATAAAGGGGGCCAAAAACAATTGAGCATTGTCTAACAAAAGATGCTTAAGTTAATAAAAAAAAAAAAAAAAGTAACATTACCTCAGGAAGAAGAAGTGAGCTAGAGAATCAGTGGGGCTGTTAGATAACCAAGGTGTAAAAGGTGCATTGGGGCATAAGTTCATACCAGAGCAACTAAACAAATTATTTGTATTGGTGTTTACAACAGAAGATATTGGGGAAATTCCCATGCCAGATCAATCCTTTCTAGTAGATGGGTCTGAAGAGTTGGACCACATTGAAGTGACAACAAAGGAAGTTTTAGAACAGATCGGCATACTGGGTGCTAGTCACCGATGGCACTTGTGTGAGATTTCTGAAGGTGCTCAAAGGTGAAGTTGTAAAACTGCTGGCAGTAGTAGGTCATCTGTTGTTACAAGTGCCCTCTGTGCCAGGGGCTGGTGGGTTGCCTCTGTTACATCTGTAACATAACTCCGGTCTTCAAAAACAAAACAAACCAACCAACAAAAAATGTTCTCAAAATGATCCTGGTAACTGTAGAGCCAGTGAGCCTTGCTTCCATCCCTGACTAGTTGGTAAAATTTATAATAAAGAATAAAATCAACAGTGACCTGGACAAATATGATCTGTTGGGGATGAGTCAACATGGTTTTTGTATGGGAAAATTCTGCCTTGCCCATCTTCTGAAGTTCTTTGAAGGTGGAAAGCATATGAGGAGGGGGATCCAGTTGACATAGTATATTTGGACTTTCAAAAAGCTTTTGACAAGATCCCTCACCAAAGGGCTTTTTTTGTTTTTGGTGGTGTTTTTTTGTTTTTGTTTTGTTTTTAAATGCATTGCTATGGGATTGGTAGGATGGTTCTTTTGTGGACTGATAGCTGGTTAAAAGATGAGAAGCAAAGGGCTAAATACAGTCATCCACCCTGACCATCTTCAAAAAACATCTTGATGCCCATCTTGCTGGGATCATTCAGTGCCAGCTAGTGAAAAGTAATGCAGGGGGGGGAGGAATATCAACTATATATACTCATTGCCAGGTTCAGAACTAGCTGTTATGGGTGGAAAGAGACCTTGGAGTCATTGTAGATAGTTCTCTAAAAGTGTCAGCACAATGCTCAGCAGTGACCAGAAAGACAGTAAAATGTGGGACATCATGAAGAGAGGGACTTGGAAACAAACCAGAGAACAACATGGTATTGTGCAAATCCATGATGCATCCCTGAATACTGTGTAAAATTCTGGTCCCCCCACCCATCTTAAAGATCTAGTAAAATTAAAAAGGTACAAAGAAGAGCAATCAAAGTGATCAGGGGCATGGAGCACTCTCTTTACAAGAAGAGACTGAAAAGCCTAGGAGTCTTCTGTTTGGAGAGGAGGAGCTTGAAGGGGTGGTGGTACGGGGGTGGGGATATGATAGAGGTATGTAAAATCATGCAAGGTGTTGTGGACCAAGTGGACAAGAAACTGTTGTTCACCAAGTCCCAGAATACTGGAGCGGAGAGGCAGCTCCTGAAATGAGTAGGTGATGGGCTTAAAACCAACAAGACAATGTACTTTTTTGAAGCATCATGTGGTTAACTTCTGAAAGTAATTGGCACAGGAGGCAGGGGAGGGGCAGATAACATAGCCAGGTTGAAAAAGGAATTGGATAAATTCATGGATGAAAAATGTATTAATGGCTGTTGAACAGAATGGTTGGAGATGTTTCCTCTGTTGTCTCTAAACCTATAGTGGTGGATTCCAGGGAGAGTATTAAATAGGGGGTAGGTCACTCAAGTGATACCCAATTCAGTGTTCTCCCTCTGCTGCTGTCAGAGACAGGAGACTGGGTTAGATGGTCTGGATCAGTATGGCATTATGTTTTAAGGCCTTTCATCAATCTTTGTTAAGAGGCAGACAAATAGTAGAAATGAGCAAGTGGAGGAACCAGTCTCTATGGGAGATCTAAGATTCCTCTCCTGACCTATGTTATCCCACAGACTACATGCTCTATTAGCATTTCACAGATTAAGGCCAGAAGGATTCTCATTTGGCCAGCTCCCTGGCATTGGCCAGAGCTTCAGTTGGCTATTTCTTGCATCCATCCTGGTAACTTGTGGTTGATGTTTAAAGCATTTAGAAAGGTATCTGGTCTTGACCTTAAACCTTAAAGCCTTACTTGGCACATATGTGATCCTGTTCTGCCTTGATAACTACTTCTCAGGGACTTTAAAGCACAAGATGGGTAGGTCACCATCCTGCTTACTGCTTTTTCACCTAAGTCTTAAGGCAAAGATGATGGTATGTTACAGAAGTAGGTGATATACATACATACATACATGTACATTTTGGGGGGCAGGGGATGGAAGCAAGTTCCAGGGACTTGGGTAGTATGAATTAAGACCACATTTAGGTACTTACTAGGTGGAATGGGATCTGACCCTAAGTATATTGTACATTGTAGTGACTGCTGCAACTGCACCTTTTGTAGCCCATACCCTGGTTAGCTTGGGAGCCATTAACAGTGCAGCAGTCATTGCACAGAGCTCTGGATCAGCTAATAGTCCAAGTATTTGCCCTCTCCTCAGTGGTTTTGAATTCTGTGCTGCCAGCAGTACCCGAAGTAGCTAGTCTAAGGGTCTGGCATGTGTGAATGAGTGCTGTCACAGATATACCCCAAGTAATGTATGTAAGAGATTCAGTAGATTCTTCATCAGCTCAAGTGTTAGAGATGCATGTCCTGGGTTCAGTCCCTGTTAATCCTTTCACAAAAATGTGTTCATGAATATGCCCAGCAGGGCTGAGGAGAAACTGAATGTTGCATTTGAAAGGCTAACTGAATTTAGCATATCTTTTGCTTGTAGACTTGTTTCTCTTGGCGTAGCTATTTTTGTATGTACCATATCAATGGGATCCTCCTTATGATGATGTTTGGGAAGATGGGATGCCTTAAGGTGTTGCTAATGTACTACAGAGTTAGTCAGGCATTTGAAGCTAGTCCAACTTAGTAGCTGTTGGTCCCTATACGATGTTTGTGTTTTCCATTTCTTGGCAGACTCAAAGGGAAATAAATGCACAGAAACTGAATTTTCCCTGTTACCTTTATCAGCAGCTTCTTCCACTGGGTTTAAGGCATGAGTGGGGAGCTACTTCTGCTGTATGTAGACCAGCTATTTCATCATTAGAGCTGTCCTTTCTCTAGTGCTAAATGCTGGGGTAACTGAAGTTAATGGTTATACTAAATTAGTTTATTAAACTAATTGCATAATATATTTATCAAAAAGCAACAAGTGCCTCCGATTTCTCCCCAAAAAGTGATGGCTCAACTCCTACAAAATCTAGTGATGTTTTTTAATAACCCTTAATCTGTATCTTCTGCACCAGTCTCATTTTGACCTTGCACAGGAAGGCAGCCTGTTTGCATCATATCTTGGCAGCTCTTTCTAATTCCTCCAGGCCAAGTTCTGCCACTCTTACGACTGACCTTTTTGAGAGGGTGTTTCCTGTGGAATTCATGGCCATCTGCCATCCTACCCTGCATTGCCAGGTTCTCAATTATCATCAGTCTTTTCCTTGCTTCAGTAAAAATTCCAGGATTGAGGTACTCCTCCGGGCTTCTGGTGTGTTCCTGTAGCAAATTACATTTCTATAGGAAAGCTAGGCTCAGAGGGGAGAATCTGAGGGAATATTTGAAGCAGCTGGGAGGAGAGCAGGCTTTTGGTAGCAGTCACTTTCTAGTTCACTTTTCCACATGTGCCCCTCCCTACAAACCACCACAAATGTTGATTATCCAATCTTTGCTGTATTTTTTTTCTGACCTCAAATATGGTGTCTACGTTGCTATTGTCATCTGGCTGATGGATGCTCTTTCTCAAGCAGGGTTGGGGGATTTGTCATCCAAATGGATCTTAATGGAGATAAGAAACTGAAATCTAATTGACTATGATAACATAAGGCTCTTCTCATAGTGGGATTAATTGCATTACAGTAATGTATGTTAATGTGGAGACACTCGGGGCTCATCACCGGCTTCACCAGGAGAAAGCAGAACCTTATTAATTGTTAGGTTGTTTAAAGCTGTGTAATCGCCTAGAGAGCTGACTGATAGCCGCTAATGGCAGAAACTCTTTGAGAACTACTGGTCTTACTTTTTGCAGTGGCCTGTCAGTCTTGGGAAGAGCAGGCCCATTAATGTGAACATTTTTAGCCCTTTTGAGGCTGAAAATCTGCTTTGTGGATCCAAACATTTGCATTCACAAAGTGTGACTAACTACTGCATCTTCCTTGCTGCTGTTTGTCTGTTAAAGTAGAGAGTCAGGATCTCTCTTCCTCCCCTTTACCCATTTCAGCCTCTCTTCAAGTATAGAAACAGATTTTTATAGGAGCCCATTGAATGTCTTAGGTGTTTGGCATGGCTTTGGTCTGTGAGGTGGCCAGCGGGCTTACTTTTATTCCTCCTCCTGATCCAGTTGTTTCCAGTCTGGCTTTAAATGCTGAATGTTTTTTGCCGAACAAAGATGCCTGTTTCAGAGCAGCAGTTCTAGTGCATGACATGCCTTTGTGCCATTCATCTGACTAGGACACAATAACACATGTGCAGCCTTTTCTCAGAGGGCTTGGAGAGACAAAGACTTTGCTTAGTCTGTTCCTTCTTGATGCATCAGCAATGAAGTTGATCTGAGCCAAACCAAGACTCACTTAAATCAACTAACTTGGTGCAGATGCTAAGAATGAATCAGACATTATTTTTTGATTATATTTTGGTCCTCTAAAGTTAACAGTTATGTTAGTTTGAAAAGTGCTCAAAAATCCATATGCTTGCTTATATTAACTCAAAAATTGCTGGACCTAGGCTTTGCAGTGACTGGGAGTAAAATGAGAGGTGATGTTAATTTAGGCTCTTCTGTGAGATTGTGCTGTGGCAGATCTCTGTTGTGCAAATGTGCCTTCTCGTGCAGATGGAACTCACTCCATGGCCTCTATAGCTGTTTGCCAAGTGTGCACTTACATTTGTGTACCACCTAGAACTTGGGGTAGATTAAATCTCTTCCCCCGCACTGTTGGCCCTCAGTTCTTCCTTCTTGCAGCCTGAATGATTCTGGAATTTGGTTATCTTCTGGCATTGGAATGGGTCCATCTGGGGATATTTTGGTCTATTCCCAAGCCAGTCATGGCTCATTCAACAAGCAGTGTGCTAGTTAATAGTCTGTCTGGTTTCTTTAACTGTATTGATATCTTCAGATGTGAGCTTATGTGGAAAGTATACTCTTTTTGCCACTCATTAAGGATTGCTAACTAGCAATGGTTTGCTGTTTCCAATCTCAGGTAGAGCCCAATCCTCCTATCTGAGAAGTTCCATGGGAGCTTTGACAGATGGTGAAGACTTCAGATCAATTAAGTGCTTTAAATGATATATTAGTCCCCATGGTTTTGTTTCATACTTTTTCAATCACCCTTGGCTTTGGGCTTTAAGCTTCTGGGGTAAGATTAGCATTTGAGTTCATCAGGAAAAAAGGTCTGGCACTTGTATCAGAGGCATCGGTTCCTCCTTTACTTTGAGAGGTTTTTGAATCCAGCATGGTTTTCAACTTGCTCCATTTGGAAAAGAAAACATTTGAGTATCTTACCCAAGATGTAGGCTGGCTTTTCTAAATCCAGCAAAGTCACTCTTGCCAGAGGACTAAATTAATTATAAACTTCAACTCCTGGTTATTTTTAAACTTCATTTCATAATTGCACACACTTTTTTATAGGTCTAATGGGATCACTGGGTTCTGGAGTTTGTTTGAGGTCATGCCAATACCAAAGCTCCTTTCCAATCCTCTCAAGGAGTGCTGACAGTAACTCATCATGGGGGTAGTGTCCAGTCTATGGAATGAAGGCTGATTACCCAAGCTTTCAAACTTGGGTACCACCTAATTTCATTGTTTTAGTGGTTCACTATACTGTAAATCAGAGTGATAAACTCAAATGAGCTGACATGTTATATTCCCTGCCAGCAGCCAGGGAATGGGCTATAGCTAAGGGGTGGGTCACTCAGCCCATAAGGCAGGGGTAGGCAATTATTTGGGCTGGAGGGCCACTTAAGGATAGTGGCACCCATCGCAGGGATGTGCAGGGAGTGGATCTCAGCTCTGCCCCAGGCCCCAGCCCTGCACTGTCACTGCCCCATGATCCCAGCCCCACCTACCCATCCTGTTCCCAGATGGTGCTCCCTATCTGCCCATGGCCCTATCCCATCTACCCAGCTGAGTGTGTCCTAAGTGAGGGGATCTTGTGCCAATTTCTATGGAGATGCCACCTGCCCGCTCTGTCCACACCCACTACTGAGGGTGCCGGGGTGGACGCGTCTGATGGTGGCAGCCAGAGTGTGAGGGTGAGTGAGCCACTGCTACCACGCCACTGCCACGCCACCTGGCCCCTATGCATTACAATTTGTGGCCATCTGGCAATAGAGCAGGCTGCATTTCATGCCAGGTGGCACCACCATGCCTGGGGGTGGTGAGACCAGGCTCACACACACGGTGACCTGGGCTACTACCCCCCAGCACCTGGGCCAGGTGGGGCCGAGGGACATGTTTCAGGGCGGATAGAATCACTTGGAGGGCTGGATCTAGCCTGCAGGCCATATTCTGCCCACCCCTGACATAAGGTTTCTCAGAGGCTGGACAGCTCACTTCCTGGATCCAGGCTGCAGGGCTACTTGGGAGAGGAGGAAGGGCAGTGGGGTGTGTGTGCACCTTGGAGATGGATTTCTCAGATCCCTTGGAGGATGGGGCTATGCTAATCCTATGCGAGAGGCTGGGAGGAGGGCTGATGGGGATTCTGGGTGAACTGTTTGGGGCCCTGTTTGGTGATGTTTGCCAGATGCTTAAGGCTGGTGAAGAAGCAGGAATCATTGGAAATAGGAAAGAAAGGTGCAGCTCAGCTGTGGGAGTGAAGAGGAAGTTGAAACGTATGCATAGGCTAGGCAGGATTTGATTTTTATTGGTAAACTTTGATAAATGTCAAGTTCACTTCACACTCGGAGACCAACAAAAAAATACTTGCATCATTAATAATCCAAAAGAGAGGGGAAGAACAGAAGGGATTTGCAGGCCAGAGTATAGAGGGCTGCTCTCTTTAAAGAGTAAAACAGTGGGTAGGCTAATGACTCATCAATTAAGCAATTAGCTGCTCCTTCACAGGTGCCAGGATGCATGATGGAAGGAGATAACAGGCTACTTAAACCCCTGCCCTCTCAAAAGCTGATAAAATCATGCATATATTAATTGTAAGAACATGGCTGCTGAATTATTTTACAACAGTGTAACAGTAAACACTACTGTGCATGGTGTAAGTTTTTGCTATGCTTCATACTTTTAAGCTACACCTATTGCATAAAGTTTTACCTGCAACCTTCATACTTTCAGGGATTCTTTGTGGTACACAGCATGATATCAGTATGTCTGAGGATTTCTGTGCACTGTAAGACTTTCAGTAGGAAAAAAAACCCAAATGTTTTAATGCCGAATTCACTTCATTGATGTACTTGGGCTTTCTGGGAGGAAGTTAAATGACATTCAGTATTTCTGAAAAAATGGGATTTGATATGTAATGTCTGTGCAAACAGTCTTAAATTGCTACTTAGTCAATCTATAACCACAGGTTGATGGGAACTTTTAGTGGAGATTATTTTCAGAGCACTGTGAGAGTTGCTTGTAAAGCTGTAGTAGTAACTATAGACAGTTTGGCTTCAGTATTTTTTTCTAAACATTCCACATGGTAACTGCATGTTCAGGCATATAAGCATGTCTGCTGAGCTTTGAAAATTTAAGCTATCTCTAGAAATGGTGCTTACTGTAAAAGGTTTAGCCAGTGACTTTGACAAAATCAAGTGTCCTGTTGAAACAAGGACCTGTGTACATAATAGGTGAAGATGCATGCAAGTTAACTGTTGTGCCATCTGGCTTTATAGATTAATGTTGTACTTTCCTTGGAATAATAGAATAAAAATGTCTGCCTGCTGGCTGGCTTACTAGAGTTTTTAAACACTTGGATGAAACGCATTAAACCAAGGAGTCTGCCATGTTTTTAACCTGTTTCTTCCCAGGCTCTTGTATTTAGAGTGGGAATGAATGGAAAAATTTGACCAAAAATATTATGATATAGTTTCTGTAAAGGTCATCATTATAGGAACACTCATCATAAACCTCTGATATTTCTGTCCTGTTCTTTCTCCAGTTCCCTTTCAGAGCAAATCTTTATTTTGATTTGTGGCTCAGAGCCTGTTCTAGATTTCCTTTATCTGTTCCAACAACCGTCTTCTGTGGCTTGTTCTACCTTTTAGCTAATTGGCAACAATTTTTCACCCTAAAAGGGAACAACCAAGATGTCCCATTTCAAGAAAATTACTACAAATTTTTCAATCCTGTCATGCTGCCTGCACTACTTGGAAGGGGAGGGCTTGGTTTTCTACTGATTCTCAGGTTTCCTTTGAGGTAGCATGTTTCATGTTACTAATACTGTAGAACCTGGATTCCTTGATGGATTAGATTTTCCCCTCCCACCTTCCCCCCATGTAGACAAGGGTTTTTCAACTGTCTGGCAGTAGACGGAGCCATTGCAAACAGGACTGCTGAAGTGATCCAGCTGTTTTTTGCAGCTTTTTACTTCAAAGGGTACAGCTTATCCAATCAGCTGCATGGGACAGCTCAGGCTGACAGAAGTGGCATCATTCGAAGTTAAAAGTGAAGGAAAAACAGCTGAGTGGCTAGTCCTTAATTTGGCAACCTGCTGCAAATTAAGTGGGTTAGAAATTAACTGAGTTCTATGCATCTCGTTAAAGGCAGAGCTTCCTTTTCTTTCCACCCGTTTGCACACAGCACCCGAGTCTACCTGGGCCTTCCCCCTGGGGCATAACATGAGTTTTTGTGCTTTCTCTCTGATAGGATCATCTCACTTTTATCTTGGACTTTTAGATAGCTGGTGATACCTAAGGACAGTAGTAGAGTCTTCTATCCCTGCTTTATAATCTGCAGTATTTCTAGAGACTTTACCTACATTGATAAAAACAAAGCCCTCTACTTGAATCCTGCTAGGAAGCTGAAACAAGCATGTCATGGATGCCAGTACAGGTCTGAGGATTTGTCCTTCCTAACACTTGCACTTAGCTTCCCAAGTGTAATGTTTGTTATTGAGCCAGAACTTGACTACCTGTTTGCCCAAAAAAACTGATGTACAGCTCCCTTGGAGTTGTCTACACCCAGATGGAGGAATGGACCCCTCTGCTGTTCTCAGGGAGCATTCAGTTTTAATGTCCATGCTGGCTGCTTTATGGAGAGTTAAATGAGATTCTATTGTGTCATTTCTTTTAACTCCTAAATCTGTGTACTTAATTTATATTCCTTTTGACATCATTTCCTTGTTCCAGAAGAATAATTAAGAATGCATTCACTTGGATAGGACTAAGCTGGCAACCACTCTAAACTGTGAGTGCAGGGAAAACAGGGAAGCAGAGGCCAGACTAGGACTAACAGGAGGGTAGCGGTTTATTATGAAGAGGATTCAGTTCTTTCTTCATAGTTTTGAAGGCATATCTACTCTGTTAGATTTCTAGACTGGCTTCATGCCAGGGTTCTCCTTGGAGGCTATAGAAGCACTGCTGGCAAAAAACAATCAGCTTAGTTTATAGAATAAAGATGCTTGAGTTCAGTGTGCACTCTGTTTTTCAGATCCTGTGAATCCCTTATACTTGCTCCAGAAAGTTTGGGGGTACCTTTCTGCATTCCTAAAAGGAGCCCAAGTGCTTGTGTTTTGACAGTAAAGAGTGGAATTGAACGGGAGTCCAACTTACCATAGCTTCAAAGAGGGACCTCTTCAGGCACTTTGAACGGTGGGTAAGACCTGTAGGAGAGTTTGCAGAAGAAGCCCTAGGTCAGTTGAATGATAAAATAGTGTTTTGTTTTGTTTTTTTTAACTTTGCTTATATTTTTCCACACCTCTTTTTTTTTTTTTGTTTTTTTGTTGGTTTCACTAAGATGTCATATTTCTATCTGGTGGCGGTCAAACTGCTGATGGTTCATATTTTAGCTGGAAAAAATGTCTCTTGTTGGGATTCTGGTATGTCTGCATACAGTTAGAAATGTTGAGTGGGCCGGTTTTAGTTTCCAGTGAACTTGGATTGGTTTCTTGGAGCTCTTTTGTTTAATAGAAATTCCTCTCCTCTTTTGTCTCCCCCTTATATCCCACCTTCTTTCATCAAGGGCTTGCTGAGGTATAATTGATTTAATCATTTCTCTAAAGTAAGAGATGTACAGATGCAAACAGTTTTTTAAAGTCTTACTTTTTCTAAAGTTTCTTTTTTAAAGTGCATTCTCAGTCTTGCATAAGGAAACAAATAGATAGAGATCTCATGGCATACTCCTTAGACTTTTTAATTTTACTTGTTTTTTTTCATAGAAATTTCTTTTTGGAAAGAGAAATACCATGTGTCTAGTAAAGATGATACTGTTGAAAGCTAGGTGTTACTGGAGGTGAAATATGTTACAGTGCAGATACTATTGAACTTTTGCCTCTGCTTTTCATGATACAGAAAAAAAATATCTGAAAGGTGGTAGTAAAATAAAAGAAGAGCTTAAAGATTGAAACGCTTATGAATATTTAATCTTGCCTTTCTAGTTCTGGAGCTCTCTGGGGATGTGCCTTGTCAGTTGTGTCCCCTGCCAACAAGTGGAAGGTGGTAGACTTAAGGACCTGTTGAAAAACAAGCTGTACTGCTCTGACCACACAGTGGTATGGCCCCTAGCATGAACATGTATACTAGTTTGGCTACTTCCATTCAAGAAAGTACATAAGTTTTATCTAGTTCTTAAAGTATGTTATACCAGTATATGCATCTCCAGCAGGTTATACTACCACAAAAGCTGCGTGTGAGCCAGACCATACAAAACCACTTTTTTTCTCAGCTGCAGTATATTAGAGAGAAATGAATGCTAACAAAAACAAAAACAGCTTAAACAGAAAAATAGTTTCTTCTGTTAAATTTCCATTCCTTGGTATCACATACATCATAATCCTTCCAGCTCCCTGGTGGCTCTAGCTTTTGGATGCCAAAGATGACATTACTGTTCAAAGTTCCCGTCTCCTGAATAGCATTTAAACGTATTTGTTCTTAACAAATGTAGAGTACAGCAAATCTGCTTTCACGAGCAACCAACATGTTTGTGTGGAGGCAGTTTCTTTATGATGTGTAACAAGGTCTGAAAATTGGCGTGAAAGCAAGTCTTCTTTCAGATAAACCAGTATAATTCCAGGGTTATTCTGCTGTGGTCCATGGCATTACAACAGGTTTACACTGGCTTATAATTGGGAACAGAATTTGGTACATTTTCTTGTAACCAACCGCATGTTGAGGGCTCAGCAGAGGTAACTGCAGTCTGAAAGACTTT
>NW_017728993.1:69721090-69724526 GCF_001723915.1 Gavialis gangeticus
CTTTAAGATAAACCAGTATAATTCCAGGGTTATTCTGCTGTGGTCCATGGCATTACAACAGGTTTACACTGGCTTATAATTGGGAACAGAATTTGGTACATTTTCTTGTAACCAACCGCATGTTGAGGGCTCAGCAGAGGTAACTGCAGTCTGAAAGACTTTCAAAGCTGTACACCATAAGCCAAGCTAAGACACATGGAATGATATAACGTATTTCATTAGCCTAAAGTCTTCAATGTTTGTTTCTGCTTGTGTTTGTCACATCACTCTCAAAATGATCAATGAGCCCATGAAAAGCTGCTGCTCAGTTCTGGGTAGACGCATCTCCAAACAGAGAAGACGCTGCTGAATGCAAAATCATTGGAAACCATCATCCGTCTTCACTGAATTCTATTCTTGCTGACTCAGATGTGGCAGTGGAAAAATGAGTTGGTAATGTGTTTAGCTTTTCTGACCGTACACATGAAAATCTGCTCCTGATGATTGTCTGACAACTCAAGTTCTCTTTGACTTTAGAATAATATGCTTGGTAGCATTTTTTGCCCAGTGGCAAATATTAACTGTCAGAGTCAGGGAGGGGGCTCTTCCTCATGAAGACAGTTACAAAAACTCGAAATGATTCAGCAGATTGATAATTGCTTGCCAGGAGCCCCATGGAGAGAGAATTTCCTGATAGGCCAAAAATCAGTACGGTTTTAATAATTGCAAAGACTAATGCAGTCAAAATAAGACTCAAAGCCCAAGTATGGTATACTCCACATATATGCATACCAAGTAAGCATAGTTGTCATCAGCAGTTCCTTGATTCGAGGATGGACTCTACCATGATTGGCTTGACAATCACTTTGCTGGGGTCGTTTGACCCCAGTACTCTTCCCTGCCATGGCAGGGGGTTGGACTTGATGATCTGCTCGGGTCCCTTCCGACCCTACTAACTATGAAACTGTAACTCATTGATAGGTCTTGAGGTCACTTAAGAGTCCCATCCTTGAGCCACGGATCTCTCTGCAGAAGCTACAGGTCTTTTTGCAGGGGAGAGTAGGCCACAAACCAGGATTTCTCTCTTTCCTTCCTCCACTCTCTTCTCTGCTTCAAGATGCTTTACCTCAAAGTGAGCTGCTGCTTAGTTGAGGTTGCAGTGCCATTGGAGTTGGTTAGCAGCCAGCTCCTCCCAGCTCTTGGTGTTGGCATCCTTCTTCTTGAGGTATGCCTTCAATGCATCCTGGTAGTGTTTCCTCTGGCTGTCTCAAGCTCTCAGGCTGCACCCAAGCTGAGAGTAGAACACTTGTTTTGGGAGTTAGGCACCTGCACACAATGTCTGGAACAGTGAAGTTGGTCCTTGAAGATCACAGACTCATTGCTGGTAACATTGATCTCAGCAAGGATGTTGGTGTTCATGAGATCTTCCCATTTGTTGTAGAGGATTTTCTGGAGGTATTGTTGCTGATACCTCTCCAGGCTTTTGAGATGAAATGGGTAACCCATGTTTCACATCCATGGAAATGAGTTGGTATGTCAGTTGCATTGTAGACTTCAATCTTGGTTTCTTTTTGAAGATCATAATTAACAAAAATGCATGAAAGCAATTTCCTGCAGGAGGTGTTTGCACACTGGATCTTGTGCTGGATCTCCTCATCAATGTTCCACCTCTGAGGTGGCTGTCAAGGTAAGGGAAGTGCTCAGCTACCTCCAGGGTCTCTTCTTTGATGGTAATTTGAGAAGAGGCGGGGTTACATTTGTGGTCCAAAGTAGGCTGATGGAGCACTTCTAGCTTTCTTGATGTTGAGCTGGAGGTCCAAAGTTCAGTAGGTTTCTGTGATGAGTTCCAGTACGGTCTGGAGGTTGTCCTCGGTGTGCGAGGATGGTGCAGTTATCCGTGTATTGAAAGTCAAGGATGGTTGTTTTGAGTACTTTGATCTTTAAGCAAAACTCACAGTTTGGAAAGCCCTTCACCCATTTGGTATTCACTGTTGATTCTGGAAGGAAGGTGGTCTTTAACAAGAACCAGGATGATGGTCAGAAAAGTGGAGAATAGAATTGGGGTGATGACTCATTCTCACTTGACCCCAGTTTGGAGACGGTTCCATTTCTCATCCAGTCTCCTACCAAGAATGGTCAGTCATCTGGTTGTGGAAAAGCCTTGAGACCTGGATATATTACACTAAATAAGTGTAAGGGTTAGTTAGTGGCACAAGATGGTGCCAGTCCTAGTTTTTGCCTATTCCTACATTGTAGTGGATTCCAGTTACCTGCATGTTGATTAACTACTTGGTCTATCATTGGGTTGTGTTGAATCTTTTGGTCCAACTGTCTACTTTTATACCTCTTCTTTGTTCTCAGATGTAGGTGCACCACAGTCCCTGAAAGGGAGGCAGCTGTCATTTTGGGCTAGCCAGTTTCACAGCTACCATCAGCCCTCATTTTGTGAGGCTTTTAATGCCCAGTTTGGGGACTGCTGTCACAAACTTGGAAAATTTGGAGATTTTGTTCTGGGGCTGCTAATGCCACCACACTGCCAGCATTGCTTACTTAATGAGCATGGCTTATCTAAACTCAATATAAACACATTTCCTCTTTAGCCCTAAGGCTACATTTAAATGGAGTGGATTGTGTTGGGCTCAAATGGGTCTCTCTTGATCTGTCAAGACAGCCTGCTTTGGGTTGTGTCCCATGTACTTTAAGAAATGTTGTCCCTATGGATATTAGGTAGTGCAACTGAGGATACTTTCATTTCCCATATCTATATTCTTATCTGCCTTTCACTGGTGAAGCCCCCGTTGGGATGGATTATACCTATATGCCAGACATGAGCATGAAGGTTGCCTTTTTGGATACTTTCTCTTCTGTTCCTGTCTGTCTTCTGGTCTTGTGTTTCTCTCCCGCTTCTTCAGCTGTTGTCTGTAGGTCTTTTTGTTTCCATTTTTTACTCCTTGGCAGATGCATGTTATTTGGCATTGAGGCAGCTACCCACTGTTTTCTGGTGCTGTGCTCATATCCTCTAGCAACTTTGCTAACAAAGAAAAATTGGGATTATGCATTGCTGCGTGCACTGTTGGCATGTACTTGAGCTTTTCTTTGGCTTTACTGCCTTCTGGGCTCTTCTGGGAGGGGAGGAGCCAAATGTGTGAGAGAGGGATGCGTCGATAAAGATTTTCTTGGCCGATACTGACAGCTGATTATTAACCAGCCATATTGGCTGATACCAATCTGATAGCTGATATGTAGCCTGGCAACTTGGAGAGTGGCGTCCAGCTAGTAGGTCTGTAGGTGGGAAGGAGGAATGGGGGGGTCAGATTGAGGCCCCCATGGTGAGGGAGAGAGTGGGGCAGTGGCAGGTGCTGCCCAATCAGGGAGGTGAATGGAAGCCTGCTGGGAGTGGGGCAGAGCCATAAGCAGTTTCTTCAGGGGGGCACCGGGAGGGGGTGGGTAGAAAGGG
>NW_017728993.1:69724563-69727834 GCF_001723915.1 Gavialis gangeticus
GAAAGGGGGGTGGCTCCTTGCCACTGTGCACATCCCTGGGGGAGGCATTGGGGGTCATGTGCCCCCCACATTTGCGTGCAGGGCAAGAGCAGGCTGCCTGCTGCGGGCTCGGGGCTAGGGGCTGTGCCAGTGTTTTCCCGGCAGGGAAGTGGGCAGGGGCTGCATTCAGGGTGGGCAGGAGGGGTGGCTACAGCAAATTTTGGTGTGGCTATAGCTCACCCCATAGCCATTCCTCCCAGTGCAGCCACTGCCCACCCCAAGCACAGCCCTGACCCACTGGCAGCAGGCCTGGTCTGGCCCACCACAGCAGTGTGGGGGAGAGGAGGAGCAGGCCTCCTCCCCCACTTGGGCCCAGGCCCAGGCCCACATCTCCTCTCCCTTGCTTGGGCCCCAAGCCCACTCCTTCCTTCCCCCCTGCTGTTGCCGGGTCGGGCCAGGCCCGCTGCTTCCCCCCCGCCCCACTGCAACGGCCCAGCTTCTCCTCACCCTCCAGCCCAGTCCTTCCCTGCATCGGGCCCACACCCACTCTTCCCTTCCCCCTGCTGCTGCAGTGGGGATGGGGGGAGTAGGCCTGGACCCCAGGCAACAGGAGGGAAGGGATGGGGGTGGGGCATGGGGTTCTGTCCCCACCTTCTCCCCCCCCTCGTTCTTGGTTGGCAGTTGGCTGGTACTCTTCATAAATACCCATCTTCTAGGACTTTTCATTAGATCTCAGTACTTTATAAAGAAGGTTGCCATCTTGTCCCCATTTTCCAGATGAGGAAAACTATTGCACAAAGGCTAACAATTCACTTAATGGCAGAGCCAAGGAATTTAAACTGGGATCTCCTGATTTCTGACCCAGTGTCATAGTTGTTAGACCATGCTGCATCCTTGTAAATACCCAACTTTTAAATGCAGCTTTAATGTTGCACTGTGAATCTGGTCAAAGAACTCTCCAACTCTTGGCTCACAGAATGTGACCGGCCTGAAAACACTTGGAGCCTCTTGGATAGGAGGGATATGATTTGTCTAATGACTGAAAAGATTGTAAGCTCTTTGGGGCAGTGGTTGTTCCTGTTCTATGATGGATGGTAGCTAGTGAAGTGGACTCTCAGTCCATGGTTGGCATTCCTGGGCACTGCCACTATTGAAATTACACACACAGCATCTCTTGAGTATTTTTTGTAGTCTTCAGATCTTGCTCACTCTCTCTCAGTGGCTGGTATTTTAACAATTTAGTCAGCGCCCAGGTGTTGCACATCTAGCAGAATGGGGTCTTAGGAGTCATGCTTCTGAACAGGTGGTATTTGTGAGGAATAGCTGGAGAGGAGCCATACAAATAAAATGGTTATATTGCCTTTTAATGGTTTCCTGCTTCTTGTCTTATGTCAGCATCCTTAATCTGCATTTTAACCTGCACAGAAACTAGTGTAACAATTCATTTGCACATACCGTCAGAGTTGGATGTGCTGTCTTGATGCTGTCTTTTAAAAATGTGGGTCAAGCATGAATATAGGTTTTTAGTGCAGGTGGGAAGGAACAGGGTGAAAATCCTGGTCATACCAAGTCCACTTTCCCTTTCAGCATCTGCTCTCTGGCGCTATGCGACACAAGACACTGGACAAGATGGACCTACCATTCAACCCTCTAAATGGCAGTTCTTGTGTTCTTAGGTAGAGATCTTCGGTATGCTTCAAACTACAAGCATGGTAGGAGAGAGGGGGCTTAGGTTTAAAATACCGGCCCAGGTATTACAGAAAATATGGACAGACCACCAAAAAGATAGCAGTGCTTTTAAACTGTAATCATCTCAGCATAGGGGTGTGGTTGCTGGGTTTTTTGCTGTTTTTGTTTCACTTGCTGATTAAATGCATCATTGCGTATTTGCTGACATGAGTGCAAAACATTGTGTGTGCATGTGTGTTTCTTTAAAAAGGAAAGAAGAAAAAAAGACTAAGGCGTGTGTGTGTGTTAATATCACTACAGTCGGGTGCAGTTTGACATACATGGGAGTAGCTATTATGCTCTTGCTCCTGGAAATGTGGTAAGATCACAGGACAGGCTGTCTCATCGTGGTGTTTGAAGTATAAAACTAACAATGTGCCTTCCATTCTGGCATGTGTCCACTGAAATTTGCATTGCTACCAGATGTTCTAACCCATTGTATTGTTGTTGCCAGTTGTTCTAGTTATTCCTTATCCATTCCCTTGCCTTTTTGTTCAGTAGCGTTAGTATACACACTCATTCCAGGATGTGACCTGCATCATTCTCGAGCAGGAATGACATCAGGTGTTGGACTGACAGTAATATATATTTTTGTCTCTTCGGTTTGCCATTCTAGTTGCAATTGATTGGCTAAAAGGCCATCAAAAAAACCCTGTTGATGGATCACTTGAACTAACCTGTACCTTCAGTATTGAAGCTACTAGGGAATGGAATGTAAAAAGCCAATAAAGTCTAAGAAGTCGAGCATAATACTGAAGCACAGCCTGGCTGTTTTTTTCCTATTAAATAAGCCACTCAAATATTTTATTGAAATAATCCAATCTGTCTACAAAAACAAGCCTAGACCTTCATGTTGTCTTGCAGTTTATTGTCGCTTTTGGAAATATTGCCAGTAATATTACTCAGGGAGTGTGAAACTTAAATGAAGACCTGTTTGCCAGCGCACAATTTCACACCTGCTGAAGAGGATTTTTTTTATTAAACAAATGCAAATGTTTCCACAGCGCTAGTAGTAGTCATGCTCTTTGCCCATTTTAATATTTGTCCTTGCATTACTCTTGGGTATCCTTGGTGAAGACTGTGATCTCTCCTTGGAGGTTGTACAAAGCTACAGGACAATTTAGTGAAGAATGCCAAGCAGAAGTTGAGTGGCCAGACCTTCCAAATTTTCCCTTCTAATGAAAAGTGAAAATAAACCTAAAACCAAATTCCTGCTACTTATAACAATAGTTTCTCTGACATGATAACATCTGGAAGTTTAATTCTTGTCTTGTTTTATTATGATAGAATGGCTGCTTAAAGTGTAGTACAAGATAGAAATATTTGGATGGAAAGAAGGTAAAACATTTCATTTAAAAATTACTGGGAAGCATTTGGCCATCTCTCAGGTAATCACCATTTGTTTGGTAGGAAAATGGGCTAATTAGAGATGGGATCAGAACCACTTAAACATTGTCAATTTTTAAGGATCATTTGGACATGATGTACAAAAAAAGCTGTTGAAGAAGACTTGACTATATGAATTCCTTCTAACCCAAGCCATCTCTGTGACCCCCCCCCCCCC
>NW_017728993.1:69728064-69730430 GCF_001723915.1 Gavialis gangeticus
CCCCCCCCCCCCCAAGACACCATATGAGACATGCCATGTTTGTCCTATGTATTTAGTTTCTTTGCCAAAGCTGGAATAACCACCAGTTCAATTTTTAAATAACTGTAGAGAATTTTCTCTCTTTGTTTCCATAACAACCATCATACACTTGCCAGACCCCTTGATCCTATACTTTGAGTTCTTTCCTAGCTTGTCTGCATCTTTCTGCCAGCCCTGGACTGTCTTGAAGTAAGGGAGTAAGTATCAAGAACACGCTATAGCTCCAGCCAAAGCTGTTCAAAGAACTATTTCCTTCCCTGAACCAGAGCACAATGCCTCTGCATCTGCAGTGTTGAAGCTTTTTTTGTTCCCTTTATAACACTGCAAAGTTGGTATCTAGTCTGCCTTTAAGGTTTGTCTTCCTTGTGTAATGCATTGCCTGCTCTTTTTTTCCCTTTAGATTTAATGGCTACAGTGGTCCTTAACTCGGGATTTCCAATGGCTTTAATGTAACCTTAGCAGCAGGAACCCTGTTGGTGTTTGTATTCAGAAATATATTTCAACACTGAGGAAGCCTTCCTTGACAGCTAACTGTTGGTTATCTTGTGAATATTGGCACTAAATAAAATGCCTTTGGTGTGGGAGTTGGGAGGTAGAAAAAAGGCTTCCTGTTATAATTATTTTAATATGTTTGACTTGGCAGCATCACTTGAGCTATGGCCAGGTGGAGATTTGGCTGTCAGAATTCTGATCACCTCTTCAGAGAAGACTTGCATAATAAACTCAATGTATGGGGGAGGGGGGCGTTGAGTGGTGCATTGCTGCAAAAAAAGATGGTTCTTTTAATCCTTGTTTCTCATGTGATGCTGTGAAGATTAGATTTGATGATCATTAGTGATCAAAGCTTGCTCATCAGTGAGTATATTAGCCCTTAGCTGCGATTACTTTCAGTGTGCTGATGAAAACATTGGATCTGTAAGTGTTATGACTGTTTTGCTGTCTCCAGTACAGGGCAGTGTAGTCAAGTGGTACTGGAGGAGGAAAGAGAGGAGGTGGGCTGTAATTACCCAAGCTGGAATATGCTGAGGGCAGTGGGGGTTTAGTCAGTGGCATCTGTACATAGCTGCTGTAGTTGGCCTACATCATGAGTCTTGTTATTTATCGACTCAGTTTTCAAACCTACTTTGTAAGCTTTTGCTTGTACTTTGGGTGCCAAACTGGATTCTCACCCATAGGAGGATTTGCAGCCTGTAAGAGCTGCCCTGTCTTCACACTAAGACTTGGTTGCCTTGCACAGAGGTAACTGGTTTGAACTTGGCATGCAGTTGAGTTAATGGCAAAATCGGACTAGCATTCACTTCACTCAGTGTGAGGCTTGCTGGGGTTTAACAAAGCAGAGAACATCTGTTGAACGAGTATCTTTTTTTTTTTATTGACTCTTTTCAGAACAGAGATATATTCTGAGGGTGGTATGTGATCGTTACGTTTAACACCAAGATCCTGAAGGGGGCCCTGAAATACTACTGGGTTCCTGAGTTTACTAATGCCTGGAAGAACCACCTACCGAGTTGTCTGTGCCACTTTCAGCAGTGCCAGGTTGCAGAAGGGGCTACAGTATTTAAGCAAGTCGATGACAGTTCTCTTACTCCCCACACACTCACGTGAACACAGTCAGTGAACTGCCCTGGGAGCTGGGTATTTGCTGCACCTGAACAAGGGATGGGGTATGGTAGAAAGGTGGTGACTTGACTAGGGGCTAGAGTAATCCTGGTTCTGACAGATTAGGGTACAGGAATCCAGCGTTTTGAGCCTGCTGCCTGTAATACTAAACTGACGCTTGGGGGGAGAGGTCCTGCTGGCTGCCCGGCAGAGGCGCTGGTTTTGCTGCAGGCAGGTTGGCTTTTGAAGCCTTCCATGGCAATCTGAGTGAGACTTTCCCTCAAGCTTACACATTTCTCTGGGCTGGTTCTACAACCCAAGGACTTGTTAGATGGCTTTATGACTCCAGGAGGCCACTGTTGTCCAATTTGTATACCCCAGGGAAAATCTGTGCCCAGCTTTTGTCCCAGCTGGCTTTACATTGCTTTGTAGCCCCCAACACCAGCTGTTCATAGATGGTGCTCCACATCCCCCTCAGTGTAAAACAGGCTGAAACCTGTATGGCCTGACCATCCTCTGGGGCAGATTTCAGTCTCACATCCTGTATTGTTTATTGACTTGTAACACAAGCTAAGCTGCTATCTGGCCTTTCAGAGCCACAGCAGTGGGATTCAGTTGCATCTTGTAGTCGAGCAGATTTGGCAGAGTGATGCGTGTATGATGCTGTCAATGAAGCAACACTGGAAAAAAGACAAAACAGCCTGACCAACGCTGAATTTGGCTGGGTT
>NW_017728993.1:69735430-69737088 GCF_001723915.1 Gavialis gangeticus
GCTGCTGTCTGGCCTTTCAGAGCCACAGCAGTGGGATTCAGTTGCATCTTGTAGTCGAGCAGATTTGGCAGAGTGATGCGTGTATGATGCTGTCAATGAAGCAACACTGGAAAAAAGACAAAACAGCCTGACCAACGCTGAATTTGGCTGGGTTCAAGCAAACTCGCTGGTTCGCAGCCTAGTGTGCACTTGGATGCGAGAGGCGATGGCAGAGGAGTTGCTAGGGGAGCAGCGAGTGCTGTTTTAAGAACCAAATTCTTGACACAGCTGTCAAGGAGGGTTTGCTGTTTGGCATTCTTCTGAGGGATTAGGGGGGAAGGAACAGCCCAGACAAGCGCACAGTCTCATTTGCAGAGCAGCAGGATCACGTGCGTAGGCTCTGACGTCTCTAGTTGCTGTGGGAATGTTTGACTGTCACAAACCTGCTGGTGTGGCTGCATTGAATAGGCTGCTGAGGAGCTTGAGGAGGGGTGTGGTGGGGACGGGGTGGGATGTTGTGCTCCGGAGAGAGATTCCCTGAAGGGGATTACTGCAAAAGTCTAAACCAAGTGGTTTATTTTTGGAGGTGTCTTCTTCCCCTCCCCTTTTTTTTACCCAGTCCTAAAGTACATGTATCCATAAAAGAAAGTACCTATCTACCTCTGCAGTAAATGCCACAGGGAACTGGGAGGGAAGCAGACCACTCTTTTTCTGTGGCAATCTGTGCTGTTGTTGAGTGAAAATCTTGGTTCAGGCTAAACCAAAGAAGCGCGAGTGTTGCATCACTTGCAGCTTGCTGTTGACAGATCAGCCAGCTGTTGGAGCCTAATGGTCCCTGTGGACCAGGCAGGCTTTGTCTGCTGCTTCCATTAACCAGCTAACTTCCAGAGGTGCCCTAATCTAACAGCTTTTGGCAGCTTATTGTCAGTCACTAGCAGCAGGAGTCTTTTTGGAATATCTTTTTATGAAATGCTAGAAATGGCACATCCCTGTCATTGGTTTCTTGTGGTAATGCCCCTGTCCAGGGTGGAAGGAGGTGGAAGACTGGTGATGAGGAGGCAGGCTGTATGAAGAAGGCCTGGCAGGGGAATAAGAGGGGCTTGAGGAAAGTGAGGGGAATTGGGATATTCTTGCTCCAGCCACAGATCCCATTTAAGAGCTTTTTGCCCCACTTTTGTATCACTTACTTGCCCCTGTCCTTGTCCCCTTCTGTTTTCTGGCCCATGCAGGTGGCTTGTGGTTGGGGTGCTGTCAAGAAAAAAATGTTTCTTTTTAGAAGACATTGTGGTGAGCAGCTGGCTGGCTCCCATGGGTCCCATCTTCGCCGTGCCATTGAATTGTCCCATTATGGCCCTGTCTTCCTTCCCTTTTTCTGCTAGCCAAGTGCGACCTTGCCTTCAGCAGCCAGAGTCCTAAGTCCACCCTCCTCCAGTGCATAATGTTGGTGATGGTTAAGATCTCCAATTAAAGTTTCCCTTGCTGTAAGGTTTTAAATGTTATGGAGAAGGCAATACTGCCTAGTTAATTTAAGTAGGACTCAAGATGCAGGTTATTTCTATTTCGGGGTCTGCCACTGGTTCTTCCTCGGTGGCATTAGACAGGACTCCTTCTTTTCTGTGCCTTTGTTTCTCCTTATGCAGAATTGGTGTGTGTGTGTGTGTGTGTGTGTGTGTGTGTGT
>NW_017728993.1:69737398-69743596 GCF_001723915.1 Gavialis gangeticus
TTTAAAAGCTCAGATCTTGGAGACCCTTTTTGGTTTAGCTTTGCTTTGGTGTCCATATGCACAGGAGCTTTAGTTTTGAGATTCAGAAGAGAGAGGTGTTGTGGGTAAAGTGAAGAGGCTGAGCAGAACTCTGTGGGTTTGTCTTGAAATGCAGCAGATTTGGTGTCATGTCAGGCAAGTTCTTCTAAATTCGTATTTACCACAGTTTGTCTGTAAAATGGGTCTAATCCCCTGTCTGGAACTTGTGGCATACTTAAAATCTCAATGCAATCTATAAAGCTTTTGAAGGGGCCTGTAAACTTGTATGAGAAATTCCAGGTGATTAGATATTTGTAGTGTAAAACAAGTGCAAAGAAGTGGGCAGAACTAAGGCTTCATTTTCAATGGTGACTGTTTCCAGACCCTTCTAGGCTAAATCCCAATATATTGATAAGGCTATTACTGTGTGTGGCCTTTCCTTGTGGAACACTAGAGAGACACGCCCGTGGAATGTATAAGCTGTAAATTCTGTCCGTTTTGGAGCTCTTTGGTTTGAGGTCTACTGAAATATTAGTTTACTTGATTTAAAGCTGCTGGGCAGTGGTAGCAGAATTCCAAACGTGCTAGAATATTGACCTGGATCTTTCCATGCTGGGTGTGAGATTTGATCCTCTCAGCTCACGTGTTTTAACACCGAATCACTTTTCAAGTCTGATACTTCAGTTCATACGCGTATACCTACTACAGACTCCAAAGGCACATACAGTCCTATTTTAGACCAAACAACATGGAGGCAAATTAACCTTATCCTGAATTTCAAATGATCTTCCCACTAAAAAACGTACTTTATCGTGACTCACTTGCATTTATTTTGCTCTGCCTGAAATTTAGAGAGAAAATCTTTTGCAACAGACTCAAAAAGCCAAGCAGTAGCAGGTTAGGTTAGTACTTTTTATAGGCTGACATGTCCAGAAAGGCAGTTTTTGATAGCCAAATGGGCAAGGGATGCTCCAGGCTGAGATGACCTGGTTTAAAAAGGTGGTGGCAGGTTGTCTTAGCTGAAACATCTTCTTTGGGCTCAACCACCATAGAATCTCAGGATGCTAGTCCCTGCTACAAGATCAGAAACAATTTCTATTATTACCATCTATTTTTGAATTCAAGAACCACAAGAAATATACTACCTTACTTGAAAGGATGGCAAGTTATGCTTGAATAGGCTTGCAGTATGTTGAGGATTGAAACTTGGAGTTTGTCATGGATAAAGTCCTCATTGAGGAAGTACGTATGATCTTGTTTTGCCTACTCTGGCACTATAAGCCTTTGAATGACCAAAGCTGCATTTGTTTTTTAATATTTATTTATTTTTGTCTGCTATTCTCAGAGCACTTTCCAAAGGAAATTTTAGTAGTCCCATTGTATATCTGTACTCAGATTATAAATCCAGTAAGTTGCCTAAATCATGGGTCCAGCACATCAGAAAAATCAGTTGTTTTCTATCTGTTGTATCAAGTCTTCCTAGCCTGTAATGACCCCCATATGCCTATTTAAAAATGGCAGTGATAGTGGACAATCCCAGCACAAAAGGTTTTGAAATGCAAAGAATTCACATGAGCAGTGAATGGAGAAGGTAGGAATCACTTGGAACTACCTGTCTCAGAATGAGACTTTGATACGATCAGTATGATTATTCACCTCCATTTCTTTCCTTTCTCAATAAAGTATGGTGGGGTATCAGCTCAGTGCAAATCCATAGAGTAGATTAGTGAGTTAAATACTGCAGCACATGCATGTGTTAGTCAGTTTGGATGCATGTTTAAAAAACGCAGGAGAACAGAGTTTGACTGTTTTCAAACCTTGGTAACTTGGTCAGGTTCTGTAGTGGAATGCTGTTCATTGTTTCATTAACACATCCCATGTACAAATATTACTTTTAACTCTTGGCCAGTTGGAAAAACTTTTTGTAATGGGAGAAAATGAACTTTCCTTTGTCATTTAATAGCTCAGTATTTTGCTCAAACAAAATCTTATCTGAGAGAAATGCAGGTGTTGAGGGGCGGGGGGGAAGTTGACTGGAAGGAAAACATTTGCAAAGGTCAGTGTAAATTACCTTACAATAGATGCATAACTCCTCATTTTATAGGATACAGCATCTAGCTAATGATCAAAATGAGTATCTGGCTGGATTTTTTTCTCCTTTGTTTTTTTCTAAGCTACTAGTATGTAATTATCAGACAGAGACTATTGAAGACACCAGTGTCACTTTATATTGGTTTTGTACACGAGGATCCAGGGTGGATGGGAGCGTAGTTATCCCAAGATAGGTGCATGCTGTAGGTGGCTATTACAACACATTAACTTGGGGTGGTAGGGAGGCAAGTAATAAGCTGTCTTGCTTTGAGCAAACTGCAGCTTATCACAGAGTAATAGGCAGATGACACACTGATGCAAGAGGCAAGGATTTTTTTTGGGGGTGAGATCTAGAAGCCCTGATGAAGAATGCCTTGCATCCTTATCCCAGCTGTGCAGTCAGTCCAGTTAGATATCACCCAAGAATTCTTGCCTCACATAATTCCTGGACGGTAATGAATACAGCATCACTCCAATACTACCACTTATGCTAAAATTGGAGTTTTGTCCCCATTTCTTTCTGTGGGGTAATTCTACACCAGATTGTGTGAAGTTGACATAGTATGTAGGGTTTACATTGTTTCTTGGTGGCTACTTAAACTGGAGTTGGCATCACATGTTGTCTGTCTGAGGCCTGAGAGGCAAAAGCAGAGCTGCAGCTGTGAAACTTTAAAATACTAACCACTTGCTTTGCCTGCAGAGTGTCTCAGCATGATCGCTTCCATATGCTGCAATTTATTGCTTCCAGTGCACACTTCTAGGCTTTCAGGACTCAAGCTAAATCTGAGATCTGGATGCCAGGACAGGGGATCCTGTTTCTCTTGCTCAGGAAGAGTCTGATTCAGTCCCAGTCTCAAGCTTGGCTCACCTGATCTAGCTGCTTGTTCTTCCATCCATGCTCTTGACTTTCATGGGGTTTAATTAAAACACAGGTCTTTAATTTTTAATTTTTTCCTTCCTGTCAGTTTGAAGCTCTTTACTGTGTGAGTGGTGTCGCAGTGCAATTACTGTCTCCCGTGGAGCAACAGACACTTAATTCAATGAGTCGGTCTCCTTCTTTTGAGAGCTCTGTTTACCTGCTCTTTATACCCTAATGAGCAAATGCAAAAATTATCATAGCAGTAAACAATTTGTGGCCTTATTTAGTGACATTAATGGTTGGTTTATTTAGGTTTTGGCTGCTGAAATCTTCCTAGCAGGTGACTGATGCCCTAACAGCAAACCGTGCATTGTGAGGGTCTTTTAGTGTAGGATGCCTTCTTCACTATGTTGGGAGGGACTGAAGGGAATAGGTAAAGTCCAGGTTTTCTGTTAAGAAGTGTCAGGCTCTTGATGCATCTTTACGGTAAAATGATCTGTCTCTTTATTTTCAATGTACATGGGTTTTTCTATAGTAGTTTAATTGATACAGAATCCAGGAAGGAGCCTCCTATTCTTCCTATTTGTAGAAATCTAGTACACAATTGTAAAGAAAGCCCTAGCTTCTGCCTTAAAATTAAGACAGTCCTTTGGTACTTGTCTGTGCTCCTTATGTGTAGTACCTGTTAGTGTTAATTACCTTGAGAGAAGCAAACATGGTGAGTTCCCTGCTACGAGAAGTTTACTCCCCGTCCTAACTGTGGAGCTAAACTGGATGAGTCAGAGTAATCAAAAGTCCACCTTTAAGTGAGTCCTGATTCCTTTTGCCTCTAGACCAGTAGGGCTACAACCTGGACACCTGCCTCTAAGTGTCACTGGGTGTGTGGCTGAGACATCAATACAGAAGTGAAGGTTCAGCAGCTGCAGTAGTTCACCATTGCTCACCCTCTGTTGTATGAAGTTTGGAGCCGTGGTTTCTGTGCATGTTAAATATGTTGCTTCGACCAACCTGTGCCCTGAATAAACTACATTTGCATACACAAATCCAGATGGATGCTAAAACAAATATGGTAAGAATATTCTGCTGTTCAAATGCAGCTTTGGGATGCAGCTTATTTGGGCTGCTCATGTCCATCACTTCTCAGCTCCTTCAGTATTGAGTCATTTGCTTCTTTCCTTTTGGGTATTTTTTGTGCTATGTGATTCTCCCAAGGTCTACTGAATACACATTTCCAAGCTGAATCCTGTTTCTGTCCTCCTGAATCTTTCTCTCAGGGTCCCTTTCCTTCTGTTCTGGCTTTTCTTCAATATCACTCCCAAATATTAACATTCTCATTGCTTCCACATAGCTTTCATTTAATAAAGATGCTTAATAGGCCTTGACCCTTCAGGCCCTGGGCAGGAACACATAGGATTAGGGCGAATTAATGCTTCATTTGTGAATGTCGTGTTCATGCTGTAATGTGTATGCATTGAACACATGTACCCCTTTTCCTTTTTAACCAGTGAATATCTGCTGTTAACATGCTGCACCACTCTGAGCTATTGTGGATCAATGTAAGCCCAAAATAAATTCTGTAAATGAGTATTTCTGTAAACTGTAGTCTCTTCCTCTCTTGTTCTGAGGTTTGCTATAATTTGCAAGGTAACAGACTACAAAGCTAGATGAAGTTAGACCTGAAACAGTAAAAATGTTGATTATGCAGAAGATTCACTGGGTTTTTAAACTGTCCTTCTGGGGCAGAGGATATCAACATTTCATTGTTGTTTGTGTGAAGTGCCTTTTAGTACCAGTTGTCCAGCTATGATGGATAAAGAAAGCAGATGTACCCTATGTCTTTTTAACTGCTTTTGTTTCCCTGATCACTGTAAAAGAGGCTTTCTCAAGCAGCGTTGCTGCCTGGGTTTGATCAAAGCTTATAAATGATGAATTGAAGGAATGTCCAGTGTAGAACAGAACGCCCCTTCTTGTATTCTTCTCTGTGTGGAAACAGCACAATCGTTGCTTTACATACCTTTTCCCCTTCTCGAGCTTTGGGGGGACAGACAGAAAAGGCCTTTTGTTTTTGTCTGTCAGCAAAGACAATGCCAGTCGTGTTATACCTCTGTCCTTATCACCTGACCAGCTAAAGCTCTGTAGACTTTTGGCAAGCTGAGATGCAATTGTCCTCCAGCAACAGCATTGCAACGAAAACAAATGGTATCACAACTGCCTTCTTCCAGAGTTGTGCTGTGGGGTAGCAGAATGTGTGTGCTTGATGTTCCCCATTCCTTTTGGCCCACATGGAGGGGAAAAGGAGGTCTCTCTTCCTTCCCCAGGCTGAGATGGGGATGGATTTATTTCTCGATTTTCATCTTGTTGCATGAGAGCACTTGTCGCGTCTGCCTGAATCTAAGATGACTCTGGACATAAGAGGAGATTTGTTATAATTTTCCATGTGTAGAATCTAATTTTTTTTTTGGCAGGGGGTAGGGGTGTTTAATATCTGTTCACACCCACACACCACTGCAGCAGGGGGGCAGGTGGTGGTTGGGCAGGCAACAAGAATCACGTGGGCTGACCCCTGCCTCTTGCTGCCTTCCCCCCAGGTGCTTGCACACAGTGGCATCTACCCCCTCTTCTGTCTGCCCCCTGCTTATCCTATTCTTGGCTGGTGTGAGTCAATCATGTTCAAATCTTTAACTGTGTGGAGCAAAACCAGGTTTGTTGTTCTTAGTGAATTTTGGAAACGGGGAGATTTGGTCCTTCCTGAACAGTTTGTGTGGCTGTGGTTACCATGACCACTCAGGATCTGTAGCACAAGTAAAGGCATCAGTCAAATGCAAGATCCTGCTAAGTTATGTATTGATCAGCAAAAAGTTAAGTCCACACCATTAATGTTTCTGGGGTACCTTGAATGACAGTCTGAAGTGGCTGGAGCTGGTTGTGGTGCGTGGAGCAGCCAGTAGATACAGAGAGGTAAGCTAAGGGGTGCAGCCTGGGGCCTAGAGACTGGTCCATCTGCCATGGTGCCATATTTTGGAAGAACCGTTGTTTTGGAAAGAGCTGGTTCACTTTAAAGATAAGCTATGGAGTCTTAAAAAAAAGAAATTCCAACAAATATAGAACATGGTTTAAGTTCTTCCTGAATATGAAAAGTTTTTATTCCATCTTAGTTCTCCTTGAAACTTGCCTTCTAGGTATAGACTCTGGGTCTCAACACCTCATGTGAGCCAAATGTCACTGTGAAA
>NW_017728993.1:69743723-69753146 GCF_001723915.1 Gavialis gangeticus
GCCTGGACACTCTCCCTCTTTCCCTCCCTTCTCCCTTGATCTCTGTGCTGGAAGGCAGCTTTAAAGAAAACAATGTAGGAGATGCCAAAATTAGAGTCCATATGAAAAACTAGAACTCTTGTTTCCAAAATGATACCTCTTATTAGACCAGCTGGAAAATGGCAAGAAAAATTGTCCTTTTCTGCAAGCTTTCAGGAGAAAGTCCCTTTGTCAGGCTCTGGGAAAAATGTGGATGGTACAAGATGGTAAAAAGTAAATAAATAAACTTAATTTTTGCACAGGGGGAGCTGAAGATGGAAGGCTGTCCCTCTGGGTCCGTTAGTGTCTTTGTGGGCTGTGTTGAGTATCTCTTAGAAGACAGCTTATGAAGACATTCTCATGGACCCAGAGGGACAGCCTTCCATCTTCAGCTCCGTTTGTGCAAAAATTAAGTTTATTTCCTACCTATGGGGACTTCTTACCATCTTGTACCATCTACACTTTTCCCAGAGCCTGACGAAGGGACTTTCTTCCGAAAGCTTGCAGAAAAGGACAATTTTTCTTGCAGTTTTCCAGGTGGTCTTTGAATTTTAAACTTCATTGCAGAACAACAAGAAAGATTTTTACTTTTTTTTTTAACCTCCCTGCCTGCCATCTGACACCTCCAGGGAAGGAATTCTACTTGATCTACACATCAAAGAGATACTCAGCACAGCTCACAAAGACACTCTCATGGACCCAGAGAGACAGCCTTCCATCTTCAGCTCCCTCTGTGCAAAGATGAAGTTTATTTCCTACCTACGGGGACTTTTTACCATCTTGTATCATCTATACTTTTCCCAGAGCCTAATGAAGGGACTTTGATCCTGAAAGCTTGCAGAAAATAACAGTTTTCTTGCCATTTCCCAGTTGGTCTAATAAAAAGTATAATTTTTGAACCGAGAGTTCTAGTTTTTCATATGTCTTCTTGTCTCAGACCAACACGGCTACCAAGTACACCCCTAAGTTAAAAAGAGTGTGATCTACTTGCATATGCTTGCATGCAATTGGCAGGGGCCAGAGGGCAGAACTTAAATCCCTCTCAGGATTTTCCCTGGGGGGGAGGGAAGGTCTTGCATGATGCGTTTAAAATTGGGGAGAAAAGTTGGTCTTTTATGAGCCAAGTGTCTCAAACTTAAGAAATCCGGTGAATGTGAAAAACGTGGCAGGTCACTTAAAGGTAACATCCCTACCCTCAACTTCCCCATCTCACTACTGGAATTACATTCTGTCAGAACATGTGCAGTGCTGGAGGCTTTTAGTGGTTTGGCCTAAAGTATTTGTTGCATTCATTCCTGCCGTGTAACATGGTTCATGTTCTTAGTGTTCTCCCCTCTCTCTCTTTTTTTTTTTTTTTTCTGCACGTGAGAGACAAGCAAATTAAGAGATTCCTTCCCCCACTATTGAAGCACCTGGAGGGTGTTAAGCCTTTTATAGCCATTCTTTTTTGGAGCCATAACTCATAGCTGCTGCTTTTCTGTTTTCATTTACAGGTTGTGCAGCTTGACTTTAAAGAAACTGGTAGTCTTAAAGGAATTGGATAAAGAGCTCATACCTGTGGTCATTGCAGTTAAAATGCAGGTAACTTTGTATTTAATTAGTTCTGAGAGCAAAATGGAACCTTGCTAAACACATAAAGTGCTAAATTGTCAGGAAATAACCATGTTAGGATGAACTTCATCCCCCTAGCCACGTGTTGCTATTTCAGTGTTTTTGCAGTTACAGTATATGGTGTCTGAAGCTCCATGGCTACCTACACATGTTAAAGTTTTGGAATTTTTTCCCTCAGCTTTCTGTAATGTTATTGTCTCAGCAATTATGCATGTCTTCATAGAGTGGGATGTGTTGAGTTAGTCCTTTTGTTGAAGACAAAGGTAGTTTTATTTTGCAAAACTGAGTTTTTGGTTATAAATTCTCTTTTTCCCCCCAAATTCACTGAAACCAAGCCCGTTGTTCTGTGACAAGTAGCCTCTTGTGTCAGGGTGGAATTTATTCCCTAAGAGCCTAGTTCTACTCGGTTTCAGGTAGATGGGAATCTAAAATGTTCTATTTGCTTCTGAAAGACTTCCTTTCTGCTTTTCATCTTATTGTTGCTATGGATAATAGGAAAGTAAGGCTGGAGCGGACATCACAAGATCATCTAGTACAGCCCCCTGCTCAAGGCAGAATTATACTTGGACCAAGATCTGCTTAAATTAATTGTACTAGTAAAATAGTCATCTAGCAAAACATTTTTCACAAGCTTCAAAGGAGTCCGTATAGCTACTGTTGCAAAAAATACAAGAGCATGTTCCTTGCTCGACTAAAAAGCCATGTATAAAAGTTTTTTCAACTGTATGGACTTGTATGCACATGTACCTTTTAGTGTGTAAATATACCTATCAGTTCTGAACCTAAGATGATATGAATGCATCACTTTTGCCTGTAGGTAGGAGACAGACTAAAAAGCAGCGGGGTCTGTTCTTAAATTACTTGTCAGCTCCACTTACAGACATTCGTATCACTGAACAATACCTAAACATTGCTTAAAAGCAGAGGAAATTCCCAGGGATAGAACTTTGTTAGCCTAGAGCCGAAATGGGAGAAAGCAGCTGGTTCAGCCAAAAACCCTGTGGTGAACTTAGCAGTCAGGATATAAGACAAAGATTTTAGCTTAGAAATTGAAATGTCTGCAGTGACTTTACATGAATATTCCAGGTCTTTTTGTACACAAATAAGTATTCAACAAATAGTCATTTTGAGTATAGCTAGAAATTCCTATATCTGTCTGTGTTGAGACCAACAAGTTATCTCCAGTGGACTAAAGAGGTCTGCTGGTCATTGGGATACCCACTTTAAAAAAAATAAAAAAAAAAAAAAATTAGAATTTTGCCCCCTCCTCTCATGCAGTCACACAACTGGCCTTGTTAACATGGTTTTGGGGTACCAGCACTCAGCGCTGCTCTGGGTTTCTTATGCCCTTCCAGGATGGGAAAGTCTAGTTGCTGGAACCCTGGGAAATTGTTTCCCTCACAATAAGTTGGCTTTGTAGGGAAAAAGAGACCAATGTAGAAAATCAAAATAGACACTATAAATAAAAATATGCATCTAATCTTAACTGCTCCTCCAATGGAGGATAGCAAGAGGAATTGAGAATATCACAGGGAGGGATAGGAAGTTGCTTCTTGGGTATTTTTCAGCTACCGTCTCCCCATGTGCGCTCTTGCTAGAGCTTAATAGAACCTGGTGGTTGAGGAGCTATAGAGAGTTCAAACACTAAGTGGACAAGGTTCTTTGCATGAATCTGATATCTTTTATTAGACCAACTTAAATAGTTAGGAACATTTTTCTTAGCAAGCTTTTGGGTTTAAAAACCCTTACTCGAGCTGAGGAAGCATCTGCAGTTGGTGTGTGCTCTTCCTGGATGGCACATACCAACCGCAGATGCTTCCTTAGCCTGACTAAGGGTTTTTAAACCCGAAAGCTTCCTAAGAAAAATGTTTCTAACTATTTAAGTTGGTCTAATAAAAGGTATCAGATTCACCCAAAGAACCTTGTCTGCCTATGCCTTTAGACCAACACGACTACAACCTACACCCCTGTAACACTAGGTGGAAGAAGTCTTGAAGTCTGTACTCCAGAGAGACCCAATACAGCGGCAAAACGCTTTGTGCTCCTTTTAGCCCTTGGAGCTAAGGGATTACTGAGCCTTTTCACAAAAGGAGGGAGTTGTGGCTTGTGCAGACCGCTTCCAGGGCCATATAAAGGAACCCCAGAAGATGTGCAAATATGATATGCATGGTCAGACCATTTGAGGTCTCCTAGCCTCATTAAGATTTGGTTCTTTATACTGTTTACTCTCTCAAATTATTGCCACTTAGAAGCACTATGTATACACCCTTATGTGTATACCAAATTTAGGTTGGAAGGGCACAGGTCCTAGGGAAACTTTAACTATGTGAAACTGGATTACTGCAATGAAGATGGTTTTATGTTGGTCTTGTTCTGGTTATGACCACCTCCCCACCCCTGCATTGCTGCAGCTTGATTACCTCCCCATTTCTAATTAATTAATCTTGTTAAGAAAGTGCTGATATCACCATTGTAACCAGTAGAAGCAAGGGCTGAAGGCAAATTAGTGTAATTTGCTTAGGATCACAAAGGAAACTTGTGATGGATAAGTGGTCTCCCAAGTCCTAGCCATTGGACAATCCTTTCCCAATCTTCTCTTGACTTTGGCCTTGCATATCTCCTGATGTCACCAGGTCACCTGTAGAGGCCTAGAGCTATAGCTCACAAGCTAACCTTGTGTATTCCTTGTACTGTTACCTGATTCCCCCACCCAGGTTTATGCCATGTAATGGGCTAAAGGTGGGGCAGTATCTGGGCAGCTCCTCCATCAATAGTTTAAGTACATTTCAATCCTTCCCTGTTAAAAGCCCCCTTGTACCTTGGGATATTAATATGGTGCTGACAAGGCTTTTGGGCGGGTCACTTGATATGCATGAGCTCAAGTTTCTCAGTCATTTTTCTGAGGGTTGGTCAAATTGCATTGCTGGGTGCATTTATTTTCAGTCAAATGGCTTGCCCAGCTTTTTATATTAGAGATAAGGTGTTAAACATATCATAGGCCCTTCCAAAGGGTCTGAGGGAGCTTTACCTTTTGTCAGCCCATCTGTTGGTCCTTCATTACAGAGCCATTGCACATTTTTACACATGCCTGGGATGGGGCGGGGTGTGGTTTAATTAGAGCGGCTCCAAGAACCACTCTAATTTAAGTGATGCAGTGTCTTGTGTATCATTGTCCCTGTGCTTCAAAATGGTGGCAGGGAAGCTTTAACTAAAGATCATTCATGAGCTTCAGAGTGTCCCTCCCGATATTTTGAAGCATGGGGGCACTGATATAACACGAGATGCAGAGACTGGCTGGAGCATGCTAATAAGCACATTCCAGCAGACTTGATCAATCGAGTCCACTCTGATGTGCTGTAATTACAGCATGTTGGAGCCAGCCTCCTAGCATGTCTACAGGCACCCATTGTGTTGAAGCATCATTAAAACAGCCTTGTCACTGTTAAGGACTCTTGCACTTACTGGCCCAAATTCAGTCTTGAAAGTTTGTCATAGCTGCTGGGATAACTATATCTCTGCCCTTTACCTGGTGTCTGTGTCTGCTGAGTTCCACTCTTCCAGAGTTGCCATTAGCTGCCATTGTCCCACTTCTAAAGTTTTCCCTGAGCTACTGTGTCTGGTATCAAATGTTCTCCAAGAGATCTGGACGTATTTAGGCGCCTTGTAGAATTTCCTGTCCTGGAGACTGCCCAGAGGTACATAGTGACAAAACAGTCTACTCAAACCAAAGCATATAGAAAAGGGAAATTAAAATGGTCTATATGCATGTCTACCGTGCCTAAAGCTTTATGATTTCCTGATGTTAAACTAGATAAGATAGATTTCTTTGGACAAAACCAATGGGCATTTGTTTCTTGGGTCTTAAACAGCAATATCAGGCTCTTCTCTTAAGTGAAGAGACACCCTGCTGTAACTCTTTGCTTCTGCACAATGGCCCCTCTGGGCAAAACCACTTCTGAAGGCTCAGCAGAAGATCAAGCTGACATCCTCTGCACTCTGCTCCTCTATTCCTGCCTCCTATTATGAGTGTTTGAATAGGCATACATCCATGCACAGAGGGTTGGCTCCGCTCCAGCAAGCTGTTTGCAGCTCAGCATAGAGCTCCTGTGAACTCTCTGCCCATGTTCTGTTTGGAGAACTACTGCCTGCCAAGAACAAATTTTCACTGGGAATGGCTGTGGGGGTGGGATTTGTGGGGAGGGGAGGATCCCCCTTTTGTGGTGTCTCCCAACTTTGGCGATTCACTACATCCCAAGTTACAAAGCACTGGACACTAGAGTCCTGAAAAGGTGAAGGGAGCGGGATCACACTGATGCCCAGAATTTCATCTGATAGATTTTCTCTTTCTGTGTAGGGTTCTAAACGAATACTTCGGTCTCATGAAATTGTGCTGCCCCCGAGTGGACATGTGGAAACGGAACTTGCACTAACTTTTTCACTACAGGTAATGGAGATTTAAACCTCAAGGAGATGCGCTCGTTTAGAAAGCTTTGTTGCCTTTAAAGTCTCTGTGAACAATCTAATTTAAATCCTCTTCTGAAATAACTGTAGGTTGTTCTAGCAGACACCCTGATGGTTACCGTAATGCTTTTCATTATAGCTGCTGTCTCAGCCATTTGGACTGAAATGTTCTGTGCTGGAATTCTGCCTTAGCTTGAATGTTTTGGGGAAGTTTCGTATTATAAATGATCCAGCAACTTCCAAGTGCTAGGTTGGCAAAACAGTTGTTTTTGAAACATTGGCATCTCTGTGTTTTAGAGCAAAGCTATGGAAGTTGATGGGGTAGCCATGGGGTTGGAGCAGTGCTTTTTTTTTTGCCATTTTGATGGAAATCTACAGAGACACAGGCAAATTATGAGGCTTTGAAAAACAGCATGTGTATGCCCAGTGGAACTTGTTGAAAGGCTAGCAGTTAAAGACTCCGACCATTCCTTCTTCAGTAAGTGTGCTCCATCCCCAAAGTGCCCAGAGCAGTCTTTCAGCTCAGCAGTATTAGTCCCTCTAGCGAGCCTGCATGTTGTCATGCTTTAAGCATTGCAGTTTATACAGGACTTAGAGGACTTTTCTTGTCATTGCTTCTCCTGGTTGCTGATTAGGGAGAGTTTGGTCTAGGAACTAGGACAATGCTAGAAGGTGTTTCCTTGCTTTTCTTTCTGCTCTCTTTTGCTTGCATCCAGGTAATGTGGAAGGAAAAAGCAGGAAACCACTTAACTTGAATGAATTGAAAGGGGGTTAATGGCAGACAGATGGAAGAACAAGGCTAGAAGTGGGGAACAAAGAGCACAGAGGAAAGAAGGATATTGGCAAAACCTTCACCAAGAACACCCTTCTAGTTTGACCATAGTGGCCTCATTCCCACTTGCTTTTCCACACTCATTTAGTCTCATCTTCTACTAGGTATGAGGGATTTCCTCTGTACCTTACCTATTGCTGAGGGACCCTTGGCAGTAAGAAGTGTTCCTCAGTGACCAGGAGTATCTTGTGTGGAAGTGAAGCCTCTTGGCTAGGAGCCAGCAGGAGACCATGTAGTCCATTTCAGCTCTTCCACTGACTGATGCATATAGCCCTAACCAGGAACCAAGTCTCCTACCTTGCACAGACATTAGTCTCCATATTGAATAAAAGGAGAGGTAGCTGAGAAGAACTTACGCTTGTGCAGTCAAGAACAGAAGTAGCTTCTGAATGGTCTTGGATGTTCAGGAAAATAAGAATTGCAGTAGGCACATGTAAGTGGGATCCTGTGATTTTTATTTCAGCATCTCTTGGCAGCTTTTACCACATCCCACAAATTAAGTGCGTTTGCTTACAAAAATGAAGCTCCTGTCTTTGCCATTAATGGGGAAACATTAGCTTGGCCACCACGCTGTTTGGCAAGATGCACTGCCTTATTAGAAGTGCTAAAATAGGATCCTGATTCAGCACTTGTAGATGCACACGGCTATGGCAAATCAATATTAGCTCCTGTGTTTTTGCCAAGACTAGACAAATCCTGGCTTCTTGGGGTGGAGAGATTCCTAGGCCCTTGTTCTAATAGCAGCATGTGCTGAACCTTCCCAGTGAGAGCCACAGCAATCGCAGTGTGGGGAACCTCTGCACTTGCTCTGCTTAATGAGACTCCTGTGTTGCAGGCATTTGGGGTATTCGCATTTAGGGAACACATGAATGTTGTGGAAGTCTGTGAATTGTTTTACATGGTAAAGATAGAGGTCTTAATCGAGTGGGGCCTGGAAATCCAATATGACCCATACTTATTACAAAATCAGTTAAAAGTTTCAAGTATGGACTATTGAAAGGATGACGGTGATAGTGATACTATAAGTAGTTGCATGGGAGAAACTTGATGGCTTTCCAGTCAAACTGGGATATGGAAATAAATGGAGATTCTAGATTTTCCCTGTCCTGAACCCAGCCACACAAGGTGGGTTAGAGACTTAGCCTAGCTTCTAAATAAGCTTTCATTGCAATATGAATGGAAGTAGCAACTCTGTTAGCAATAGTTCCTTTCTTCCAAATGTATTGGGTAGGTGTAGAGGACTAAAGTCTTGGCAGTAAGCCAAGATCTCCCGAGCAAAGGCTGTGACTGGGGATGAGGCCAGACTGTCCCTCTCCTACCGTGTGACACCCAAGAATAAATATTCTTGATGGATCTGGACAGGCATGTGGTTTTCTGGGACTTTCAGTTTCCTGGTGGTAGGAATTGGGGTTCAGCTTCCCTTTCTGCATTAAAAATCCATGCCCTTGGAGCAGAGAACTGCATTTAACATGACCATGACTTGCAGTGAGAGTGCTCACAACTTTCTTCTTCTTTGGATGTGAGCTTTCTTGCAGCAGGTACCCCCAGATCATCTTGTGGATGTCTTGTAATATAGCCCCTCAGAGTACAGGCCAGGCTGTATGGACGTTTCTGTTCTACAACCCATCAGGGTCTGCTCCCATTGGAGTGACTGGGAATACAGCCTAAGCCAAGGTGACAGAACTGTGCCCTTGACACTGTAAACTTTAAGGAAATGGAATTGGAGAAGCTAGCAAGTGTAATGCATTGAGAACCTGTTGCTGAGAGGAGGCCAAGTTCTCTCTGATTACAGGGAGGATTTTTGTTCTTACACAGTAATGCAGTGTAAGAAGCCTTTCTGGAATGGCCCAGTAAGGTTTTAATGACACTAACTGCCTCTTAATTGGATGATAGCTTGAAGATGCTTCAAGCTCCTAACTATGGCCTTGCCCAAGCAATTTGGAAGCTAATGACCAAGGTATTTGAGATAAATTTGTAGGCTCAGGAGTGTTGGCCAACATGTAGCTTCTGACTAAGAGCACCTCTGATGTATGGCAGTGATTCTCAGCCAGGGTGCTGGCCACCCAGGGGTGCTGTGAGATCCTTTGAAGGTTGCATCAAGGTAAGCAGATAAGCAAATAAGCACAGACTCAGGCTCAGTCCCTGCCTGGCTGTTCCCCAGCCCCCACAGCCTGGCCCCTCTGCAAGGTAGGTAAGCATTGTAATAAATATGTTTTGATTTGTTTTGTTTTTAAATGGGGTGTTGCTCAATTCACAAAAGTCATGGAGGGGTGCCTTGAATTTGTTGATTGGTTATTCTGCTAGCTCAAGTGGTTGGATCTTTTGCATTCGCTACACAGATCCTATGTTACTGATGAGTAGAAAGCTAGGGAAGAGGGTTGGGTAGTGATACCACATACTGCAGTAGTTTCATAGTTTCATAGATTTAGGGTCGGAAGGGACCTAGTAGATCTTCTAGCCCGACCCCCCACCAGGGCGGGAGAACAACAAAACCCCAAAAC
>NW_017728993.1:69753940-69771642 GCF_001723915.1 Gavialis gangeticus
TGCCAGGGGCCCTGCAATAACCCCAGCTAGCTCCCTCAACACCCTGGGGTGGAGAGCATCCGGACCTGCTGACTTGAACGCGTCCAGCCCCTCCAGAAGCTCTCTAACCCGGTCCTCCCCAACCTGAGGTCTGAAGGCGATCCCCTCGAGTCCGGCTTCTATCACAGCAGGGAAGTCCCGGTCCCTGCACAAGAAAACGGAGGTGAAGAATTGGTTAAAGAGGTCCGCTTTTTCCTCTGACGCAACCACCAGATTGCCCAGCGTATCCTGCAGGGGTCCCACATTACCCGGCACCTTCTTCATCCTCCCAATAGGATGAGTTATTGCACATTCTCAGTAGGTTTTCCTTTCCTTTTTGTTTAAATAAACCTCAGATTTCCACATACATAAAATTCTAAACCAAAATGAATCAAGACTCTGAAGTCCAGTACTCAGATCAGAAAAAGTCGGAACCGTCTCTGCAACATAAACTCAGCCTTCCTGAGCATTTGTATTACGATAGTCTTTTTGGTTATGTCCTTATACTGTTTCTTCTCTGAGCCCCCTTGCCTCATACAGGTCACGAAATGGACCATGTTCACTGAATGAGCAGCTATTCAGTATTTTCCTTATTTAGTGTGTGACCTTCTGCACCCTATTCAAGCTCTGCTCTGAAGTTAGAATTAGTATTCTCTTAAGCTTTTTGGTGGTTATTGCTAATGGTGGGGAAATATTCAAATGCTGTGTGCTTGCTTTCACAACACGGCATGGAATGAGGGGGTTTCAAGTGTAGCATAGATAGGAACTGAGGCATGGGGATCAAGGCCAGAAGCATCTGCTAATTCTGGGTATGCAATTTGAGATGCATAGAACCTGACTCTTTCTCCCAGGGTGCTTAGCACTCCAGAATATTTCATGTTTTCGCAGCCCAGCTCCCATTTGACTTTAGTGGCAGCTGCAAGTGCCCAGCACTTCAGAAAACCACACGCCTGGGAGTCAAGTCGCGTGCCCTGAACATAAGGAAAAACACAGCTAGTGGCAACCCATAAAACCTGGTTTAAGTGACTTGTCCAGAACCACGTGAGAACTCTCGGGCAGAGGCATGATAAGAATCCCGTACCTCTCAGTACCCTTCAGCTGTCTTACTCGTGATGCTATCCTTTCTCTTCCCACAATTCACTGCTCCATTCACTGCATACCTTCCAGCAGCCCATGAATCTGGGTCCTATAGTCAGGCTTCTTCACAACACAAGATTGATTTCTTTTATGTTATCTGGCACATTGAGACAGCCTCCTGTGGAGAAAACAGTACCCCAGCATGTCATTAGTCTCTATTATACATGTAAGGGAGCCCATTTAGGATTGCATTGGGAAGACTGATTCCAATTCTGAGGGCGTGACTTTGCAAGCTGATGTTCCCTTACCATCCTCTTTGTGCAGTCTTTATAAGGAAGTGATTTTCATGTGAACAGACCATTTTAAAACAGTTTATTTGGTCATTGACAGAGTACTGATTTCAGAAAATGCAAAGCCTCCTTTGGCTGGAGAGCATGGCACTGCCTGTCCAACCAATGAGCCATGGGGAGTTTAGGACCTTCTTGGGCTATCCTGGCTCCTGTGTAGTCAGCCTTTCAAAAACTTACTGCAGGAAACTTCCATGGGCCGTACTTAGTCCAAAGTAAAGGTCAAGATGTTGCAGCAGGGACTTCAGGGTTCCCACTGGTTTCTGAAAACAAAACCCAAGTTTAGGAAGCCCAGAGTGTGGGGGGTTTTTTTTTTTGGTTTTTTTGTTTTGTTTTTTGGGTTTTTTTGTTTTGTTTTTTTTAAATCCTGCAGGAACTTTACAGTCATACCTGCTCAGAGCAAACCAGTTTCTTCCAAGCATGGAGAGGCAGCCAGGGGAATTCTTGAGGGAATCGTTGTAGTAACTATTCAGATCTTTGCATTTTGCTAGTAGGCCTGACCCAGGAAGGGCATGGGGAAACAAAACCCTTGTGAAAACGTACTTGGAAAGCTGTGTCTGTAGATTTAATGGTTATTGCACATTCTCTTTCTCAGCATTGTGAAGACAGACTGGATGGCAAAAGGAAAGAGAATGTTTGAGTTCAGGGAAGAAACCCAGGGGTAGATTCTCAGTAGGAAGGGAAGGGTGTACAAGGGACTAGCAGCCACTGCTATTGTTAGAACCAAAGATTAATTTAACTATAAACATCTTTAAAAACACTAGTGTTTAGAGAAGTAATTAATCTCTTACATGAATCTGTTACCAGCAAAAAACTTAAGTAGCTTGGATCATGTGTCAAGAAGCAGTAATAAATATCTTTCATACCATGTTCTCACTGCAGTATCCTCACTTCTTGAAACGAGAGGGCAACAAGCTTCAGATCATGCTGCAAAGGAGGAAGCGATACAAAAACCGAACCATCCTAGGCTACAAGACTTTAGCAGTGGGCTCCATTAATATGGCTGAGGTATGTACCAGACACAACTCAAGTGTTCATCCTTATGCAGTTAGTCCAATAAAAGATGTCACCCCAAAAAATCCTTGTCACTCTTAAGGTTACCAGTCATCTTTAGGAGTTTCATTTTTTCCAAGTGTATTATTGTTGGAGTTCAAAGGTGTTAAGGGCAGTAATATACAACAATAAATACTATCTATTCTCTGAAATTTATCTTAATAACCACAGTCCTATAACATTAGTTTATTACCTTCATAACCTTTAAGACTGCAGATCAGCACCAGTTAGTTTATCCAGATACAGAATTGTTTGCCTTACATTCAAGGCACATTTTAACTAAAGAATTGAATAACTTATAATTGTGAGATTTAAAGATTAAAAGATTAAAACATCCAGCCCACCAAATCAAGCTGTCCAAAGGGAGGAGATGCTAAGTGGTCTGTGCATTCCTAATTCTGTCCCTCTATTCTAGCCAAAGTTGTGGAAATCCGATTTAGGGACCATTGTGCATATGTGCAAACATAAGACATTTAGTTAATTTTTTTCATGGTGATTTATTTTAATATGATTTGAATAGTCATTGAAAATAAATGGCCAGTTATCTGGCTCTTAACTTTAAATCAGTAGTTGGGGTAGACTTATAGCATAGCTGTTTAGCTTCAGCTAACTCTTTTAAGTCCTAATTAATCTCTGCATCTGTGTACTTCTAAGTGCAGATAGCCTTGTAGAAGTGTGGCCTAATGGAAGGCTGCTGCGCTTCCCTTAGTATGGACATCCTCCAACAGACATCATTCCAGTAGAGAGCTCTTATTAGGATGAGTTCTGTAACACTACATTCATGCTAGGCTGTTGTGACTTCAAAACAAAGGATTTTTTATTAGTTAAATCTACAACAGCCTTTTATTTTCTGAGAACTAAGCTTGCAGACAAACCTGTGATGCTTCCATTTTTTAACTAGAGCGCATTCTGAATTCTAACATTTTTAGCTGATTGCTTGTCCTGCAATACATTCAGTTCATTGTTAAGAACTGAAAATGAAATGCCACTACAGGAAAAAATGAGCAGCGCTCAACCAGGTTAGTCAGCAGATATCTTAACAATAAGCATTCTCCGTTGAAATGTAATAGGTTTTCTCGCTACATTTTTGTAACATCCAGTAGAGGATGGAATGTAAATATTAAACATCTATAACATTCTTGCTAATGTTTCATCCAGATCTTATTTTGATCCCTTAACTGGAACACTTAACAGGCTATATTCAAAAAACTGGAAAAAAACAACAAAAACCCCCCCAGCCTTGCTGGTACCCCTTGCCCCCCACCCACAGCTCTGCTCCCCCAGCCTGGCTGGAGGGGGCCCTCAGCTGCCAAGGCTACAGACCCAGGTCCGCACCCCTTGCTGCCACTCCCCCCTGCTGCATGGCGGGGGGGTGGCTCTCTGCCGCAGTGCACACTCCTGAGGGGGGCAGAGGGGATCTGTGCACCCCAGTTCTGTGCACAGAGCAGGCGTGTGTGGGGTCCCGCCCTGCTGCCCTCCCCCAGGGCCTCTACAGCCTGGCAGGCACAACCCAGTGCAGTAGGGCAGAGCAGGGCTGTGTGGAGAAGCTGCTTGCCACTGCAAACTCCGTGCTGTGCAAACTCCGTGCTGCCCTAACAATGCGCCTCCTGGCTTGAGGAGTGCAACCCTGTGCTGCTGCCCTCACTGCAGCAGTGCGTGCAGGAGGCATGTTGCCAGGGCAGTGGCGAACTCCCAGCGGTGAGCAGCTTCTCTGCCTGGCCCTGCAGTGCCCTGTTGTGCTGGGTCATGTCTGCCAGGCTGCAGAGGTCCTGGGGGAGGACAGCAGTCCCAGTGCTTCCCAGCTCCCTCCCTGCAGCAGTCTCAATTCCGCACTTCTCCCCACTACTTACCTGTGGGAGCTGCTCTCAGGCTGCCTGGGGCCATGTGCATGTAGATGCACATGGCTCCCCTTGACTCACTGCCCTCTTCCTGCTCCCTCCCAGGTCCCTGCAGGCTGGAACTCTGCCAGCCTGCAGGGAGCGCGTTGCAAAACTGGAAAATCCGCGGGTTGTTCTGGTAAAACAAGAAATCCGTGTTTGCCTCCAGCAAAAGGTAAAATCCTCTGTTTACTCCATTTTTCCATGGGAAACAGAAAACCTGGATTCTTGGTGATAAGGAACAAGCCAGGGAGGTGCATAAGGAAAACTTGGAGGCCTAGAATGAGAACTTGAAGAATAGGGTGAGAAGTCTGAGGGAGGTGTGATCTAACTATGCTGAAGGAGGTGATGAAAGGAGGATGAGTACGGGGAAGAGCATTCCAATTAGCAGGACCATCAAAATGGCCTCATGCTTATATTGCGGTCTCATTACTTCTCCTCATTAGCACCTGCTATCACATGCGTGCTTGTTGGTTAGTTTTTTCTCATAGTTACCTGCAGAGTTTAAGCTGTCAAGACAAGGAGTATTGTTTTGGAAAGCACCTGGAGATTTTAATAGATAACTTGGCCAGGAGCAGTTTGCTGCTGGCGGTTGCTTGAGTTAGCTCATTTTATGTTGATACCTTCTTAATTGGGAATTCCTATGTTGAGAACTCGATTGCTAAAACCTAATAGTTAACACAGTAGGGATGATGTATTGAAGCTTGGTACCGGAGAATACATTTATCAGGGGTCAAGCACACCTCAGCAAACTTTCCTTTCCCTGCCATTCCTTGAGGTCATAGCCAAATGAAATTTGACTGTGCTGAGAGTTTGTCTGTCAATGGTCCTTTGAAACACAGTATTTGAATCTTCTTGCATGCTTGTAAATCCAGAACAGCTCTGTTTTTAAAGTAAGTCTGAATTTTTTCCATCTTTTTTCCACTAGCTTTTATGCTGGATTTTAATCCAAGTGTGTGTACATTCCTTCTAGGTTATGCAGCACCCTACTGAAGGAGGTCAGGTTCTGAGCCTTTTCAGTAACATCAAGGAAGCCACAGCCAAAGTAGCAGAGATATGGATTTTCTCACTGTCCAGTCAGCCCATAGACCATGAAGACAGCACTATGCAGGCCAGCCAGAAAATCAAGTCCACAGGTAAGGGTTTGCCTTCCTACTGGAATTCAGCCCCTTTCTACCTTCTACACCATTTTTTCCTTCTAACAGTTCCAACTTCTACCTTAGTCCTGCCGTGAAGGACCCCTAGGAAAACTGTATTTTTGTAATATAAATAAATGAGAGGGAAGACTTGGATCAGACCTGCCATGCCCCTGCCAACACCCTTTTCCCTTTGCTATCATGTTAAATGCCCTTCACTATCTTGGTCTTTGGGATGAGGACTGCTGGGTTTTGTTTGTAAAGCACTGGCTATAGTGAATCCCAGCTTCTGAGTGTGATCTGTGAGCACAGCAGAAACAATAATGGTCAACTTCTTGTATTTTTCTGCTAACCAAAATACAGACTTCAAGGACAACAAGGAAAGAGCAAAAAAAACCTGACCAGTCTTCTTTTAAGTGGTGGTATAGTCTGGAGAAACTTTGACAGAGCAGGTGGCCAGAGAAAAGAGACCCCAAATGGAGCACCTTGGGAGAGTCAGCTTTTTTCTGCTCTTCCATATTCACAAAGAGTGCAGATGCTCGCCTATCCAGGTTTTTGAGACCTTGGTCACCTCTGGTCTGAGTGTGTTCTTGTGTGGCACTCGAATAGACCTCTTTCCCCAAGGCAAGCATGTAAATTTTGGATGCATGGATAACAGGCTTTGGTAGGCTTTTGTAACTGGGACAGTACGTGTATAGTTCTGTTCCCGGAAAGTTATTTTTCATGTGAACTTGAGTGAAATTCCAGCTGGACTGAATGAGTTCTTCGGACAAGTCAGTACCAGTTTTTGCTAGTCCTATAGCTATAATTTATACCTGGTGAGAGAGTTCTGAGGCAGGAATGGGACTATAGGGTTACAGGACCAGGCCCTCGGTTTTAGATTCCCTGGTTTGTTGCACTATACACATTTTCCCATCGTGAAGGAATTGTAGAAACCCATTGTGGCGAGTCTGCTGGCGGTACCATCTATGATAGAGGCATTGAATTCTGAGCTTGCTACAATGTCTAAGTCGTATCTATTGACTCCTGTTCTCTACCTCTTTAATTGTGTTGTTTGGAACATATGTTACCACAAGCCAATAGCAGGCTTGCTGTAAATGATTCATAGATTGTTAGGGGCTGGAAAGGACCTCGCAAGATCGAGTCCAGCCCCTGATAAAAATATAAAGGAATTTTCTGCAGAAACAAAGTACAAACAGGAAGTGCACCCATCGGTTAAAAGAACCAGTAAACATAAATACAATGATAGACCATGTACTGACTCCTCTTCGCGAAGTTGTGGGGATGTGTGAGAACTTAAAGGAGTAGAGATCTACCAGGGAGTGATGTCACTCTTTAGTGTCCATGTTGCTGTTATGGGTAAATTATCTTGGGCAGGTGCACTGGAAATTCTCCATTAAGTTAAATGGACAAAGATACATTTCTGCTTTTCACTGGCCACTTATGAGTTCCCTTTTTTTTAAATAAGATGTGGAGGAGGATGGGAGACAAGAACTTTTTTTCATTTGCACAGATTTCACTGCATGATCTGTAGTCTGTGGCATCTGTCGTTGCTCCAGTTTACCTCACTTGCATAACTTTTAGTTAGTCATGCACAAAATAAGCTACTCTTTGTAAATAGGCTTACAGTAAGGTTCTACAGTAATTGATATAGGACAGCCTTTATAGATTTTGCATAAGATAATGTTCTGCTTTTGGTTATTATTGGTTATGAACTAGCTGTGTGAGCATACACCCTGGATGTTCAGTGAGTGCAGGAGATCTTAGTTTTCATACACATGTCTTCCTTTCACATGACATCTGCTGAGTGACAAGATAATCTTTTCATTCTGACCTCTAGATGAGAAGTGCAAGTTTGGAAAGCCAGGGCTTCCTGCTTGCAGAGATGTACCCTGGAGAATCCCCAGGGTGCATCTCTGTAAGAGGGGAAAGTTGGGTGGGTGCTTCCAGGCATTGCGTGGTCCTATACTGTGTGCGAGTTCCTGGAGCACACAGGATTGGGTCCCTTAAGGCATGGGAGCATCTGCCCAGGGCACCTGGAGCATTGTTTGCATTCTCACCCCATAAAGCAAACAAACACCTTCCTCAGTAAAGAAGCAGAAACTGTTACCACCTTCCCACCCCACAAATTTTGGGTATTTGAGGTGTGACAAGGCACAGAGACGTCTGTTTGCTTGGCTTTTGTGCCACTAAGAATTCTTATGGCAGCATAAAAGGTGATGTCTGTTTCCACCTGTTATCTCTTGCAGCTTCACTTTCATGAGCGTTTTCTTTCCTTTATAGGCACTGTCCGTCACCTTAGAGTAAGGGTGTCAAACATATGGCCACGAGTGGGATCCAGCCTGCAAAACCTCTGTCTGGCCCCCTGGGCTACCAGCAGGCCAGCAGAAGTTGCAGGGTGCAGCCTGCAGCAGAATCCAGGGCCCTTTGGCTCTGCTGAGCATGACCATCGGTGGCAATAGCTATGCCCCTGGACTCACTGCTGCCACCAGATGCCTTGCTGCCAGGGTGGCCATTGCAGCAGCCCTCACGCCCTGGGCTGGATCTGGCTGTAAGGAGACCTGTGGTATGATTTTGGCCTGGTGCCTCAGGCAAGCTTGATGCCACTGCCTTAGAACATTTATTATTTCCCCAATCTCTTGGAAGTTCTGGCCTTTTCTGTATAGTGTAGCAAAGTAGTCATCTCCTGAGACAGCTATGCTCTTTAACTTCAAGGATGCTAACCAGTGTGACTTAACATTTGTCCTCTGTACTCCAGAGAACTAAAGCCCTCCTGCTCCATTCTTTCTAAAGGGGATTTCACAAGGCTTTCTGCTCTTCCCTTACAGATAACTATTCTGAAGAAGAGTATGAGAGCTTCTCCTCTGAGCAAGAAGCTAGCGATGATGCTGTCCAGGGGCAGGTACTATATGAGGAGCTGCTGTGCAATGAATTTCCTTTTTTTGAGAAGGGCTTCAATACAACAGTGATAGAGAGGCCGTGCTTAAGTTTAAACTGTATACCTAAATGATTCAACAGTAACACCCAGCATTTGGCTCTGAAGGACAAGCCATCTGCAGTGGCAAGGCTAAAGCCAAAACATACAATACTGTGTTTTTCATATTGTGGCTTGTTGGAAGCCCTTATGAGTTCAACCTTTTTTTAAAAAAAACCCACCTGACTGGTATCCAATACAAAGAACTTACACAAATTTTCTTTCTCTTAGTAATTAATGGCACTTGCTGATCAACTTCAAAGCATATGATTAAAATAGTAAACGTATTAAAAAGAAAGGATTGAAGGAACCTTATAGGAGTGTAAACAGTTGTATCCTAACAGCTTATATCATTATTATTCCAAATCAGTATAAATGAATCTGTCCATACCCTCATCGCTAGGATGAATGGGGTGAATTTATACTTCCCAGGGCTCCTGTTCTTAGCTCTGTGCAAACCCAGTTCCCTATTTTAGAGACATTCTTTGCCATCTGTAGCAGCCAGAGCCTGTCTCAAGTGAACATTGAGAATACAAAGAAAGAGAGTAGTTTTGGGGAAGCACTAGCATAGCATAGTGACACGTACCAGCTGTTTGAGCTCTGGCGGGCAAGTAACATATTGCATCCCTAGGGCTGAATGTTCTGACTCAGCTCTTTCTCATTCCTGAATGAGTGCAACCCCAGTCTCTGGCCTGTTCCCTCTGTTCTGAGCCCAAGGTTACGCATGTTTCCTCTACAGCACTTCCAGTCCCTACTGACAAGACCTAAAAGTACACAGTCTGAGCTGTACTCTCCCCACTCCTGCCGTATATGGTCACATACTGTTAAACTCCCTGATGCATAAAATGCTGTATAAAGGAAGCATTGTGCAAAACAGCTCTTGTGTTTTCCTGAGGCAGGTGTAAAGACCAGACTTTCTTTTCCTGTTCAGGATTTGGACGATGATGAATATGAGCTGGGGAAGCCAAAGAAGCAGCGGAGATCGATAGTAAGAACGACGTCCATAACCAGGGTCGGTGGAAATTAGTTTTACTAACACTGTGAAGGGGTTTTGGCCAGGATGTGCATGCCTTCCAGGGAGCTACAGAGCTAGATCTACAGTGAGGCCAATGGCAAGATCAGAATTGTTTGTGCAAGGTGGGGAATCCTTAAAAGGAAGTGAGCCAAGAACCCACCAAATTATTGTGGGATTGGGTGGGGAGGGTGACCTTAGCTATACGTGCATGTTTGCTACCTCTAAGAGGTAGCTACCTCTAAGAACTTGAGTGAAAAGCACCCATGAATCCCATGTGCGTACAAGGCCTCACTTGTAGCCTTCAGTGGAGCAGAGACTTTGTTGGCCTTTCTGCCCAGGGTTGAATTGTATTCCTAGAAGAGGGTTTCAGAGTGGACCAGGCAAATCAAACATGGGACAAGAGATGGGCCCAATTAATAAAAGAGACCAACATTTATGGAAGTGTGCCTGTTCAGTCCAGATCGAAGAAATCTGCCTATGATGTTGGATTGTTCGGTAAATAATTGGCAGTACCAGACTATCATTAACCGCTTGTTTGGGCACCCTTCACTTCAGCATGGAACCAGAACTTCTGCCTTGGATTGTTCATTACCTGTGCAGTTTTGATGTTGCCTGAACATATCTTGAGTATTATTGTAAGCAAAATAAAGTTATTAGTAACTTCAGCCACCTCTGCTGCAGAAACCATGGAATAAATTGGATTGACCACTAAACCTACTCTTGGTTGAAAAAAAATCTACCTTTGTTACTAAAGTTTCTAACATCCACAGTTCCTGAGGACATCTGGAATCAGGCCTAATATGGCTGGAATTTGCCATCCAAAGACAGTCCCTTAAATGTGGATCAGAAAAATGACAATTTTTAGGATCTTTTGAGAATCTGTGGCTGACCAGGACAACATACAAGTCCCTGAACACTGGAATATGCAGCTTTCTTTGGTTTTCACAAGAAAACAAGTTGTCTCTAGCTTTGGCAGCTAAGCATACCTGGAAACCTGCAATGCCTCGACTGATAGAAAAAGTAGCTTCCTTGAGTTTTTCTGTTGACTCTTTTCTGTAAGGGAGCATCCTTACCTCTGGTAAAACTAAGACAAACTACTTCAGTGGTAGAGGGATACTTGAGGAGGTGGGGGAGGGAGGGCAAGGAAAGGAAAAGGTGGGAAAAGAAGGAAAGAAGTTTCAAGCTGCTTTTCACAAGCGCCCAAAATACACAGACGTAAAAAGCAGGGAGTGGAATTATGAGCTTGGGATTTGCCATTTGGAGTTACAGGCCAAGCTGTTTGTGACCGAGATGGTCTTCTGTAGAGTTATGCCAGTGAACAGCCTGTATCAAGGCTCTTCCTTTGCTCGTGTTCTGTCCTTATGCAACTCTGAGCGTGTAGTCGAAAAAAGACAGCCTGCATTTTCTGAGTCTTGGTAAGCATTCACTGTTTTGAGGAGGACTATATAAGGCTTCCAACAGAAATTAAGCAAAACTCAGCTCTTGGAGTTTTACTAATTTGAGTCAGCAGCGCGTGTATAGGAGGAGGTTGGACTGGATGTCTTGTGGAGGTCCCTCTGGCCCTACTTTTTTTATGATTCTATGAACTCTGACATTGAAGCCCAGCCAAACCAAAAAACATCTTTCAGTCCCTCCAAGTTTGCTACAGCTCTGCTTGTAAAGCTGTAATGAACTACAGATCCTTGCTATGGAAATGACTTTCTAGTCATCCACTTGAGAGGGAGAGGAAAGGGGGAGCCTCCCTCAATTAAGACTTAGTGTAAAGAAATAACTGATTACTGGGAGAAAGCATTGTTCCCTTATATCAGTACTCTGGAACCAGGCAAAACTTCTTCATTGGCTTATGTAGGTACATAAGAAGGCAGAAGAAGGGCCTGCTGTATCTAGCTGATAAGTTTATAGTTAGTCAGCTTGTGACTAACTGGCAGGCTAAAATTTGGGGCGTTCCACTAAATATGTAAACACAAGGCTGGCCAAGTGCATTTGGGAGCCAGATGAGCTATAAGGGCTGGGACTAAGCTGGTGCAAGCCCAGGATGTTGTGTCCCCTTATTTAGAATGGGATCCGGCTCTGTTTGATAAACAGCATACGGGTTACAAGGAAAAGCAGCAGTACTCCTTGGTTTGGGGTGTAGTTCAACCGCTCAGAGGGTGTTGCTTTGGTACAGCTGCTTTAAATGTCGTGGTGCTGCTGGCCACCAACAGGGGATTTTATTTATTTACTCATGCCATATTCACATAGAAGTGTTTTTTGACTTACAGCAACAAAACTTCAAACAGAAAGTGGTGGCATTGCTGAGAAGGTTCAAAGTGTCTGATGAAGTAAGTGAGGAAATGCACATTTACACTGCAGGGTTTTTAAACTGCTTTTGATGGGATTTTGCTTAATTGGCTTATTTCCTGTATTTTTTTTAATTTCCTCTCTCTTTTTTTTTTCTTGCTTCTATTTTTGTTTTCAATCATGCAATTGGAAGTGTCCCAAGATTGCAAGAGACCTTGGCCTAAATGCTATTGTTCTACTTGGTTCCTGTATATGGCTGCCTAGGGACTAATTTTTAAAATGCCATCAAAAGTGACATAGAACTGACATGCAATTTTGCTAACAGATCTCAGCAAACACTTTATGCTAAGTGCAGACATTTGGGGAGGTTCAATCAGGTTCAAATTGGGTTCAAAGTGGCTGCCAATTTAAACTTAGCTCGTCTCAGTGCTGATCTTACACTTACAGACCCAATCTCAGTGCCTGGCAATCTGTCTAAACCTGCAACTGTGTAGAGATTCAATCCACACAAACCAGTTTAAAAATTGTAGAACATGGTTTAAGATGAACCTGGATCTTTGTAGTATCAGATTAATTAGATTTAGGTTAATCTGGTGCATGGAACTTCTGGCCACTTCCCCTGTGCAACCCCCAGGGCTGGGAAAACCCAGCCACTGGCCCCAGCCCCGGGGCTGCTCTTTTCACTCCTTCCGCCATGCATTGGTCTGCTTTTGGGGGTTTTTTTTGGCCTGCTCCCCATCCCCCAGTTAGCCCTCTCAACCCCAATCATACAAGTCACTCTGGGTACAGCTGCTTTTATCAATGTTTGCTGCTGTTGGAGCCGAGCAGGTAAGTCCCAGTGGCGGGAGGAGAGGGAGTGTAGGTTTGCTGGGGGGCGACCCCACCCAACTCTTCCCTGTACCCCCCCCAGTTCATACCTGTTCCCGATCCCCTGGCAGACTGCCGATCCCCTCCAGCTTGCTAAACCCCCAACTGCCTCAGTAGCCTGTCCCATCTTGATTAAGTCTGGTTGCAGCTTGTTTTCTTCATACTATAAAAGTTGAATGGACTATGCAGAGTTTTCATGGAATCATCTACCAAATATGTATATAATGAAAAATGCGACCATTTGAAGAAGAATACAGAAGACTAAGAAACTTACTTACTGTGGAAAAAAGGCAGATGCAACACAGCAGCTTGGACTGTACAGTTGCTCTTAGGAAGAGGCCAAATAAAGCAAGTACCCTTCTAAGGACCTTATTTTAACAAGTGCTGTCCATTCCTTTTGGTCCTGCATGTGAAAGGAAGTTCATGAGTTTGTGTTAGATCCTTGTCCAGGTGCTCTTTATTTAAAAAATCCTTGTTTGGATGTAGCCCATAATTTTTTCTTCACCAGTTTGCAGGTAAAACAGTGAACTTAGTCAGAAGGAGCTGCAGTCATTTGGTGAAGGTTGGGTTATGCTCTTGAGAGCACAGAGTGCATACATGTTCCGCTTCTGATAGTGGGACCCACTTTCAAATATTCTGTTATGTTTATAAACATAGTGAACTGATATTGTAATAAATTATAACATTTTCTATGCATCTTTAAGCTCTCAGGTAAATCAGTTCCTTAACCATATACAGTACTTTTTACCAACCATGCTTAACCATTTACTGAATGCATTGCTCATTTTTTTTAACGTATTTAAAATTGGCATTAATCTCTACAAACTAAAAAAAGAACCCACGTACAGAGCATGGCCCCAGAATTGGTCTGTGAAAGGTGCCTGACTTTGATCATCATCCAGAAATACCAACCTGGTGCACTGCAGTACCTGTGTGAATAAAGGTGTGGAATCAGTTTTCTAGCTATTAAAGCAATGCCTTTTTTCATCCGTATGTTCTATGTTTAGGTTCTGGATTCAGAGCAGGACCCAGCAGAGCACATCCCAGAAGTTGAGGAAGACTTGGACCTTCTGTATGATACATTGGATATTGAAAACCCCAGTGACAGTGGTCCTGAAATGGAAGATGATGATAGCGTCCTCAGCACTCCAAAACCAAAGTTAAAGTAAGGATGTGGGGGTGGTGGATGTCTAGTAAAAATTTGGTATAGCTTTCCTATACCAAAGGAAAATCAATTGGTCCAGAGAATGAGCAGTTTAAATGCTTTGCAGCATCCACTTCCTGTCAAGCATTTGGAATCTGAGAGAAAAGAAAGGGAGGGATAGGGATTCAACCCACTTCTGTATAGCTTATAGCTGCAGGTCACATGTGTGCCATTCATACTTCTATCTTTTCCTCCTTGATGTGACAATAGGGAACAGCACTCATTGTAATCACAGCTTGAATGACTTGAATAGAGGAGAGTTATATGTCTTATGCCTGACAGCCCTTCTCTCCCTAGAGCCTATTAAATGCTCTTTCAGGTCTTTTCCATAATGTGCCAAATGCAGTATGGATCTACATTGTCTGTTTAGACTTTTGCCTGTCATGCCAAAATATCTACTGACAATAAGGGGAACCAAGAGCCATATAAACACATCACTTCCCCCTGCATGGAAAGAGGAAGAGAGTGCCACTAAATAGTGGCAGATTTGATCTCAGGGAGGAGAGGGGCTAAGGCACATGTCAGTTTTTCTTCAAAACAGCGGAGAGACCTTATCTAGAAGGAAAGTTTTCAACAGGAGATCAAAGGCAGGCAATGAGCAAATGGTATTGTCGAAAGCAATGTGGCAGAAGCATTTAGTAAACAGTGAAAAAGATGCGACTAGCTTATGAAGATGGACTCCTGGTAGCTTTTTGAACTAGGTAGCTTGTGTCAAATGCTGTTTTCCTGAAAGCAAATCAGAGTTGGGGGTGGTAAATGACTTGACTGCTTATAGTGAAATGCAGATCATTTAATAATCTGGAGCAGCTGGATATTCATCTGTAATATAATCAAATTACTAGGTTTTGCATTTTGAAACCTAAACCCTTAAAGATTGGGGCACTGAATCATGGAAACATGACTCTAGAAAGGATGATGGGGCAGTGGTAGATGCCTTGAGTTCTTGTGCTTAGTTGAGTGGTGCGGTGATTTAAGAAACCAGTTTTGTCGTAGGATATGAATAGTGAAATATTGTTTAAATCAGGAGTAGGCATGCAGAGGCATTTTGCTTGGCACATGTGCCTTGGAGCTGGGGCTGCACTGCCATAACAAGGATCAGGCTTCTTGTGGCTCCCCCCACCATCCATCCCTAGTATGCTAAAGTTTTACAAGTTGAGGATGCAGGTGTTTTTGACACTACCCAAAATGTTGCCAACACTTGGTTTAAGCGGAAGAAGATACTGTGTCTACATGAAGTGTTTGGAGACCACTTTTTCAGTATTGTTCATACCAGAACTGGAAACCTGCCTTTAAAAGGATGTAAAAACTTAGTATATGTCTAGAGCTGACTTTTGCAGGAAATATCCCTCAAGTAAAACTAAAATAGCTCAGTCCCAGAAACCATCACTGCATCTCATCTTAATGTTTTGGTAAACCAAATTTCTACTTGGGGAGAATATTTGATGAGAGGGTCCCTTTTTAACACACTAAAGGCACATGGGAAGCAATGGCTGGAAACCAGGAGAGATAAAGTGCTTTTTTTTTTTTTTTTTAACACCAAAGATAATTTTAACTATCAAAGCAGATTACTGAATATTGTGACTCATTCACAAGTGATGGAGCTTGATGCAGGCCTAAAGCATGAAGTTCTGTCATTGGGTCCTCGCAGGGGGTCAAACCAGAAGAATTTTATAGAAAGTGGAAAAACATCATGATTTAAAAAAAATCTTTTGTCAAGTTCAAATGCATTTTTAATTTGTTAGTCATTTGGAAGAAAATGTTAAACCAGTGACCTCTTCTCAAAATTTAATCAATTCAGAAGCTTCTCTTATATAAGATCTCAAGGCAAGCTTCTTTAACTGTTTAGGTCATGCATTAAAGATATGTCACCTTGTCGCGTACTACATTACATATCTGTATCTCTTTTTTAATAGAGTAATGCTGGCATATATTTGTCAGAACATCTTTATTCCTGGTTCTGTTGTGCCAAAGGGTTTTGCATTAATTTAGCTTTGGTTTTAGGTTGGCAGAAATGCTTGGTTTACTTCTGTGGTGGATTTGTCAACCATCTGGTGTCTTTCAGAGTGTAGCTTCTAGGGCAGACTTAAAAAAGTAATGCTGTGGGAGAATACAGTAGGTTCCCATTAAAAACTGCCATGTTCTTTCAGATAACACTGCCCTTGAATGCAGATGTATCCACTCTTTCTAACTGTAAGAAAAAAAAATGAACAGACACATCTGTGAAGCATATAAAAGTTTTTTAACTCAGATTTAAAATTCAAGCAAACCATTCTTAGAAGAAGCATTTAATGTCTGAATGTGTCTATTTGTGCTCTTAAAAATTCCAATTTTCATTCAAGGATTTCTGACTTACTAAATGATTAACCAGGATTTATATACCCTGTTATAAGAGTGAAAAAGGCTAGAAATCAAGAATCTGAATAAATCTTGATTTAAGCTGTAGCAATGCATTTATGTGCGTAGTTACAGCTTCTCTGCTTGGTTCACGGAAATGACAGAACCTTGTATAAAAGCTGTAGGCATATATAACCTATCCACTTGCCATGTTCTAACCATCATGCTAAACAGCAAGAATGAACTTTTAGTTACTTACCCAAAGTTTGTATGAAAAAAAATTTTTTAAATTTATTTCAATTTGGTGATTGTATGTATGGGATCATGATTGAAGCTCGTGATCTTAAATGAATATATCTCATTGTGATAGTTCCTGCTTGCCTTAACATCTCTTATATCTGCAGTAGAGCAAAGTCTCTGCCCTTTTTAGACTGTCTCCAGGAGGAACCAGAGTTTCAGGCACAGGATTGGGAGAAGCATAAAGGAGCAGGAGAGAAGAGTAGTGAGAACGGAGGGAATTTGCACTGCAGTGGAGCATAGAAATACCTGGCTAGTTTTAGTAGTAGTTCATATGATAGTAGTCTAGCCAGAGCAGCATGTTACTTGGTGCAGGCTGACTTGACCTAGCTCTCAGCGTGGCTTTGGGACACCAAAGTAAGAGAGGAAAGAGACTTTCCAAGAATAAGGTATAGGGGGGAGAGGGAATAAGAGTCAGAGTTCTCTTGGAGGGAAAAGACGTTTAGGAGTATCCAGGTAAAGGAGTGTAGTGGTCACAACCATGTAGTACAAACCTCAGAGGAAGAAGGAGAGGACTTGTGAGTTACAAGGAAGGAAAAGAGGCAGTTTCTCCATATCCTTCCCTCCCCACCCTTTCCCCCACCAAAGGTCACACACTCTTCCTGGTAAATAATTCAGGGTGGGAAGGAGAATGCCAGAGAGAAGCATGGTTAAGGATCTATAGGTTTGCTAAGCACGCACTGAGAATGGAGGCTGGGGCAGGTAGCAGTGAGCTGCGATTACCTTGATAGAGGGAGAAGAGGATCCTGAGGGAAGTTTCAGTAGGAACAAACATGACAGATTGTCTTTGAGGAGGATTTGGAACAGAGTGAATTCGGGGAGGGCTGATGTCACTAACATGGCCTGTTGCAAGGTGAAGACTGGGGTGGGCATGTAAGAAGAGGGAAGGAAGGAGAGGATAGAGCTGGCTTTTTCTACCCCCATGCTTTGTAAATAAGCACCCATTGTAAGAACAGCCCTATTAGGTCCTGCAATGGCTCAGTGACAGGGTAAGGGGAAAAATCATGTTTTCTGACTCCCGTTCCTAGTAATCTTTCTTTTCCATGATCCCATCAACCCAAATGGGAAGTGCTAACAAACCCCACTTAAACCCATGAGGCCATCCAAAAACTGAGTGCAGAATCAAGTCATGCAAAGGCAGTCCTGGCCACAAACATCTCAAAAGTGCATCACCATGTTTTCTGCTCATTTTGTTTTAGACCTTACTTTGAAGGCCTGTCTCA
>NW_017728993.1:69771653-69774745 GCF_001723915.1 Gavialis gangeticus
CTTACTTTGAAGGCCTGTCTCACTCGAGCTCCCAGACAGAAATTGGTAGCATCCACAGCGTCCGGAGCCAGAGAGAGCCCTCCAGTCCTGTAAGTCATATTTCTAGGGTGGTATTTATCTACAGGTGATAGTACAACAAACAGCAAGGATTACTGCATCCATCTGAACAGCATTGTTGCATTGTAAGTTAACATGTCAGTGAAAAAGATCAACCTGCCATGTAGCCAGATGTTCTTAGCTTTGAAGCTTGTGCTGTGCTGTCATTAGTGATATTTGCATTCTATGTTTATAACAATGTTAGGCGAAATGACGCCATGTCAAGGAAAGAAGGTTCGATAGTTGGGGTTTTTTTTGTTTTTTTCTGGCAGGGGGAGGCAGATTCACATGCTGAGGTTGCTGCAGCATTAATGTGAACATATTGCATGTGTTGTAATAAGCCTCCAGTAGAGTAAATGAGCCTAGATTCAATTCCACATTTAAGAAGAACAGGAAATGTTCCCTGTGTGTAGTGTGAGCAAACTCATATGGTAGAAACCTTTGATCCTTGCAGGGAGGCATCTTCACAGCAGGGGAGTATAGCTGAAAACATTCCTGTAGCAATGTCTTCTGGAGTAGCGCATGCCCCATTTGCCCCTTGGGGATGGGGTTGGGCAGAGGAAAGAGAACCATTTGAAGTAAATTTGGAAGTAGGTGTCATTCCTATTTCAAGATAATTTCTTGACTTCCATAGGTAGAGCTTGAAACTGCCTGTCCTGGTGTATATCATGTTATGCTTTGCTTATGAGGCAGGGATATTATTCTGATCCAGTTCTAGGGTATCTTTACACATGTAAGTGCCGCAGTACTGGGCGCTTTGTTGCTTGCAGTTGTGTAAGCAGCAAAATGCGCCTCAGCACGCAGAAAATGGCGGCAGTCCAATTTTGAACTAAAATGCATAAAAGGTGTTAGTTTAGGAGTGCGCTGCCACCATTTTCTCCACACTGACATGCATTTTGCCACTTGTACAACTGCAAGCAATGCAGCATCATGTGCATCAGCTCGTATGCAGAGCAGACTTGATTAATCGAGTCTGCTCCAATGCACCAGAGGCATTAAAATGTATGTATATAAATGCCCTTGGGTCTTAAATCTCTCTTTAGACTCTGAATTCTCAGGGAGGCAGGTCTTAGTCCATTAAGGACCTTACTTAAGAACAGGATGTTGAATTTGATCCAGAAGTATTCAGGAAACTAGTGGAGTTGGCAGAGCCCTGGAATAACGTTTCCATTACGTGGAGATGTGTAATCTCTGGAAGTGTTTAATGTTTAATTTCAGGGTAATACTGTGATATGAAAACTGTTGCAAATGGCTCTGAGGGTATCTGAATCTGCAGGAAAGGGAATTTTGTCTGTTGCTGTTTGCCAGGTTCTCTTGCATTACAACTTCATCTTTCAGTGTTTTAAAATTGCTTATTTCCATTAAATGTCTGTTAATACCTGCAGATGTTTCAGTTTTGAGTTCTTTAGCCAAGGATTTGGTAAGGTAATACCTTCATAAAAGGAAGCACTCCAGTTCTTGTATAAATACTACCCAACTGCATTATAAACTCTGTCCCGGAAGCAGCAGCTGCAAAATGCATCTCTACTGGAAGCATTGCATGCTTGCATGCACACACTAAGCTTTCTGACTGCTGTCTCTTTCAAAGCAGGTAGAAGTGCCTGAAAAAACAAAGAGTCTTGGAAGCAAGCATCCAGGCAACAGCATCTCTGACACTGTGTCTTACGTAAGTTTTAAAACTAATTCTGTGATGTTCATCTTGGTAGTTTCAGTATTTGGATGTTCTGCACTGTCTGGGATTTGTCCACCTTTGGGAGGCTTGAGTCCCTGAAAATGAGAGCTTCCCTAAGGGGTTGCACATTGCTACCCAAAGTCACTAGCTACTTTTAGAAAAATCTTTCTGTGTCTTTGTTCTATTTGCCAAGGGGAATGAATGAGGAACCAAAAAGTTAGCATTAAGGTGGTGATGTCTCTTTGATATTGAATACTGAAATTCAGAAACTTTGTAGAGCTAAGGAGTTTCTTCTGGTGGTCGGCCTCAGCAGCAGTACTATTTCCCTTGCTCAATAAAACATGAAGGTGATTGATTTCTATTTATAGCCCATTTCAGATGCATGTAGTGTGACTGAACTGTTGATGAGAGAGAACATTGAATTTTTAGAATTCCAGGCCTTTGTTTCATAGTTCTGGTGCTCCATTAAATTCATACATAATTAGATCCCTGAAATGTCCTGTGAAGGCTGCAAATCATTTTTGCAATTTTTTATGAAATGCAAAACCCTTGGCCCTTGATTTGCTATTGACATGGAAAGCTTTGTTTCTTACAGCCCCATGTCCTCTAAATAGTCATCTTTTATGGTCCTCTCTTATGAATATTTTCTTATAGCCAATTTAAGTAACTTTGCAGCTTTACTGGAGAGAGAAACGAGACCTCTCAGTTAGGACAGGCTGGGAGAGGCTGAATAAATTTCTAGTCTTTAAGAGTATGGTCTCTAACTGCTGTAAGCAGAATTCACCAGGCCTCCTCTCCTAACCAGCTTGGAAAGATAATAAATTTACAACCAGCTGCCAGTATTTTAGCTAGTTTTAGGCAATTCCTGTTGGTGTTAGCCAGGGATTCTGCCAAAAGATGTGTTCCTATTTTTGCTAGTTGGCCTTGTCTTCTGTGTCTCCTTTAGTGTAATAGAAAGTCCTAATATAAGGGAAGAGCATGTATGCTCCAGTCTTTCAGTGGAGAGTGGATTTCCAATTTTAACCTAGCATTTCTTGCATTCTATTTGTTCCTTTACATGGCCACCTCTGGAGAACTCCAGAGACTTCAGTGCAGTCCTCTGCATGCATTCCCTACATGGGTGTCTTGCCCCAGGAGAGAACAGATTCTGCACCCTCTGCTGGGAGCTAGAACCTTTTGCCCCCTCTGAAGTCATTCATTTGCTTCCTCGTTGGTGTTGGCAAAAATCCCTCTGTCCTTGGTGCAGTTTCCTCCTTGCAAAAAGCCTCTCCCCTTTCTGAATTACCTGTCTGGAACCAGCAGGCATGGAGAGAGGTAGGACATG
>NW_017728993.1:69774756-69789234 GCF_001723915.1 Gavialis gangeticus
CTGTCTGGAACCAGCAGGCATGGAGAGAGGTAGGACATGCCCTTCTCCCATCAACCACAGCTATCTGCCAGCATCTTCTAAGGGGATGGTCTTAAGGGTATGGTGCAATTAGCTGATCTGGACAGGCCTGGTAGGTGTACTAGCCAGTCACCACAGTGGTGATGGAAGGGGGGAAAAAAGGAGGATTCATAGAGCTCCTTGCATTGGTATGTCTGTTCATAGGAGTCAAACCAGCAAGTGGAGACCCAGGAGGCTGACCTCCCCATGTCAGACGTCTTCATCGAGAAGCTCCCACCTAGTGGAAAAATCACGAAGACGGAGTCTCTCATTATCCCTTCCACCAGGTAACTTCCATGAATAGCGGTGACAGCAGGCATGTTATCTGCTAGATAACATGGGATGACAAGGCTGCTCTTCATCTTCCAGACTGTGTCCCTTTGTGTTATGCAGCAAGGACAATTTACCTTTAGGCTCTAGAGTGGTTCCCATTACTATAGTCTCTGTGCAGCTCACACTTTTAATGCATTTATCTACTCAACACCTTGTGATGTTTTGCCATTACCCTGTTGTACAGATGGGGAACTGAAGCATTATGTGACCTTTGGCATGTCCCATTGAGTTTGTGGCACAGCATGGAACTAAACCCAGGGCACTGAAGTTCCAGGCTAGTGTCCATGAACAACATGTCCCTGGAGGCTGGGGGGGCATGGTGACCACCCACAGGCGGTGGTGGCATGCTGGTGGGGAGCTCCTGCAGGTGGCCGCAGTGATGGTGGTGGCCGGGGGGAAGGGGTGGTGAGAACCAACTGCCCGCAGGCGCCTCCGGCAACATTGGCGGTGCTTCTTTCAGGGGGTGTACCACCGATCTCAGGGGGTACATGTGCACCTGCATGCACCCCCTACGCATCACCAATGCCAGTGTCTTTAACCATTGGATCAGGCAAGAATGTCTCCTCTATTAGACAATGAAGTCTATAGAGTTGGGACTGCTGGCCTCCCCTCTGTACCTCCTTGTCTCAGCCAGCCATCCTGACTTAAGGCCCTTGAAGGGACGTGAAGGTGACCATAGATGGATGGAACAAGTCACCTCAAGACCCATCAATGAGTTATGGTAAAGATCATCCTCAGATCCAGGGACTGCCACTGCCAGCATAGATAGATGGGGCTAAAGGAAGGAGAGAGGAGTCTCTCGAGCTTCTTCTGCCAGCCTTATAGACTCCTGAGATGGGGATTGGAGGTTAGGTGAGGAAACAAGGTGCAAATGCAAGGTTTAGGGAATCAAGAATTGGAGTCATTCCCTGAAACTCAAACCTGGTCTCTTTTTGAAGGGCTGCAGGTTGGATGTCCAAAATTATTACAATAACTTTGGGTTGGGTTTCTATCCTCCTTGCAGAGATGAGGGTTTATGAAGTCTCTGGGGGTAGGCAGGACTGCAGCAAGAAGCTTTGTGGGATTGCTGAGGTGCTCCAGCTGTTTGCTGTGGCTTTTATTTCTACTCACCTGCAGGGGACCAAAGCTATGCTCTAGCTCAGTGGAGAAATGGTGTCCTTCTGAAATAAAAGCTGTAGCAAACAGCTGAGTTGAGTGTCTTGCCCTTAATTTACCACAGGATACTAAATTAAGTGGGTTCTATTGTAGTCAGGTCTGAGAGAAGCCTGGCCCTTAGGTCTAATGGTCATGTCCCTCCTGGCTGACTCTTGGAGCATAGGTGCTCTCCCACCTCCTGTGGGTGCAAATGCCAGCTGACAGGTAGTGGTGGCAGCCTTTTTGTATACAGTGAAGTAAGAGGCTGCTTCACCCTCCAGTTCTTGGCAGGTGGATGTCATAGGCTTTATTGGGCTTTTCTTCTGTGGAGGTCGAGGCCATTTAATTGATATTGTTTGATGAAATGCTCTTTTGATATTGCAGCTTAATTGGATGAGCACCAGCTATAAACCAGTGGGTGCCAACTGGCACTTTTGCTAGCAGCCTCAGAAAAGAGGCTAAGAACAGAGCATATCTGGGAATCTGAACTTGCCTTTCCTATCCAGAGGTGTGATGGTATGATGGTATCATAGGGCTGAAAGGAACCTCAGGTGGTCATATAGTCCAGTTCTTGTCTTTGCAAGTTGGGTGATGCTTTTTTTGCAGTGCAGCGTGTGGTAGTTTGTATTGCTGCTCCCTGTATTGTGCCTAGTCTGTGACTAATGGAGACTTTAGGCTACAAGGCTGTGTATCCAAAGGTGTTTGTCAACATTGCATTTTCACGCAGTGAGTTTTTAGTGATAGGTTTAGCTGCTGTTTGTCTAACGGCGTAGTTCAGAGTTGCTAGGGACAGAAGGACCAGTTTGGATTTCACCATCACTTCTGGTGGGGAGGCTTTCTAAGCAAAGTGCATAGTTGTTTGTGATAAGGTAGGCAAACTCCCTTGGCATTGGAAGTGCAGCTTCTACAGGCACACCCCAGTTAACTTTTAAGGTAGGAGCTCCAGTGCCAACTGCAGTGTACAGCTGACAGCATAGGCTTCAGCCTGGACTGCTGAGCCCAAGCAGCACCCTGGATATGTATCTAGTGGCTGAATCGTGGGCTGCTAATGAGGCACTCCTAGTGGTACCTAAATTAGATCAAAACCAGCTGGTGTTATGCCCATCTGTACTGCAGTTCTGCCTCAGCAGTGTAGGTTAACCTAGAATCAAGAGTGCAATCTCTTTTAGGGGAAGGATGTGAAAGGGCTGCTTGTACTCCAGAAAGTCTTACCTGAACACACAGAAGCACCTTGTTTGCAGCTCAGGAAAATGCTTCTGGCAAACAGCTTCTCTGCTGCCCTAACAGAAAGGTGACTGTGCTGCTGCTGCTGTCATTTAGCAGGCCAGAAGGGAAGCAAGCTGGCCGTCGGGGGAGGAGCACTTCTTTGAAGGAAAGGCAACCAGTGAGGCCACAGAATGAAAGAGCCAACAGCTTGGACAACGAGCGCTCACCAGATACCAGGCACCACTTGCAGGTGAGAGATGACCTCTACCTCTTCCCCAGCCTTCCACTATTCGTCTTTTCCCAAAATGTGCCCTACAGCATCCTGCTCTTTGCCTGTTGGATATAAGCCTAGCTCTGCTGCTCCAAGGTGGGGGATGGGCCATTCTCCCACACCCCCTCCACCCCACATTCCTGCCTTGCATTATTTAATTGTTTTAGATCCACTAACACTGGGCTGAAAAACACCAGGGCAAATTACAGCAATAAGAAACAAATGACATTTGAGGCCCCCTTAGAAAAAAAAGACTAATGTGAAATAAAGGGAATCGATGAGATGCTCTAGGAGGAGAAAGCAAATTGGAGTGTTCCCAGCAGAGCACCTCCATGCCTCAGACCCTTTTTCAGCCACAGGACTCTGGTTAACATTGGTCCTAATGAGAGAGAAAAATAATTGCCACTTATTATTTAAAAATAGAGCCTCCAAAGCATTTCAGTGTCTAGTAAAAAAAACCCAAAAAACAGCAAAGAAGGGCAGGGCAGAAAAATAACTACTGAACCCCTCAAAGCAGAGAAGTCATTCAGAGACTGGGTATAATACTGTGGCTTTGGGGAGATCTGTGGGTGTCTCCCTTAGCATACAGCAGAGCTCCCAGCTTCTGTAACTGGCTCTGATCTGGCATGAAATTCAAAGATTAGTGAAACCCAGTGTATTTCCCAGACCTCTGTAAAGCTGTTGGCTCAGATGTTGGATTCAGCTTTTCCCCATGCTTCATTCTCTGTTGCTCCTTTTTTTCTTGTTTTACAGATCCCAAGGAAGACTGTGTATGATCAGTTGAATCATATCCTGATTTCGGATGACCAACTGCCAGAAAATATTATTCTGGTTAATACTTCTGACTGGCAGGGCCAGGTAAATGCAGAAAGACTGATTCTGAACTCTAGGCTTTCCTGTTGTCAGTCCCTTTCTTTCCTTATACAGGGCAGAAAGAGTAGGATTTTGGCTTAGGTACTGAACTAATGATTTCCTGAAGTTGTATTTTTTATGTACAGTTGATGGCCAGTAACTGCATTGACAACATTTATTGGTGGTGTGGCTGCAGGTAGATTTATTTTTGTGGAAGAACTCTAAAAGCTTCCTTGACTAGTAATGTGAGCCTTTCCTGAAGTCCTGCATCCTTTACCTTTTAAATAATATTCTTTGATTAATAAACTAGGTAACTTTTTGCTCCCTGGAAATGGCTGAAGAGCTCTTCTCTCTATTACACTTTGAAGAAATGCAAGGTGCATTGAAAGGGGTATTTGATTTCCTGCCTAGGATAGGAGTTAGAGGAAGAGTCTAACTGCCTCTGGATGTGGATTCTACTTGTCCCTGTTGTGAGGTGAAAGATCCAAAGGACACGGTTCTTGTGTGGAAAATAATTGGCATGGGGAAAATAGTGTGGAGAGAGACAGGGAAAGTGCCTTTTAGGGGTGAAGTGAAAGGGTCATTCAGATGATAAATTTATCTTCAGCTACCTGTTACTGTAAGCATAAATACAAACACATTTTGAATAAGTCAGTACTCAGTTCAACATTAGGGCACAGTTTCTGAGCACAAGTGAGACTTGTAGAAAGGAACCTGTTATTTTTAGAACTTTAAAGTACTGTACCCAGTACTTCATGCACATCTGTGAATACTGGCTTAGACCTGAAGACTGTGTGTGTGCAATACATGACTCAGAATTTGTAATGCCTTTCTGAGCTATTACACTACTGCACATTATTTGGGCAAGAGGGTTGGTTTGTCTTTTTCAGCTCAAATTGTTATTATACAATGGAACCATATTCTTTGCAAGGTTGGATCCCTTACCTCCTGTGAGGATGAAAGTTTGCAAGCCAACTTGGGACACATACAGCAAACAGTTTCTTGGAACTACTAAGGTGCTCCAGTTGTTTGCTGTGGCCTTTGAATTAAGTCTGCTGCTTCTGTGATCAGCTGTACAGGACCACTGTATTGCAGAATGGAGAAGCATCACCCTTTGAAGTAAAAGCAACACGAATAGCCGAGCAAATTGTCCTTAATTCTGTAAATAAAGTGGGGTGTGAATCATTCCAGTATGAAAAAAATCTAGATTCGACTGGGCACCCTTCTTATAAGTATAGCAAGTTTAAAAAACAAAAATTAAAGTGCGATTATGTGGGCTGTAGTTAATAGAATTTGTGTAGTATCGACCTGTCTATGGAGAAGGTTGGTACGGCAATCGTGATCTTGCTTGTGGCATTGTGGGACGTTGGGTGAAGAGGGAGAGTTCAGCCCCAATCCTCCACAAAGTGAGAAAAGTTTGAAAGAGTTGAGGCAGATTGGCATCTGGGACTGGCAGATGTAGAAAATTTAACCAGAACCATGGCTGAGCTATAAACACCGAGGGAAAGGAGTCATGAAACTTTTTCCATTGATGCTTATCAGTTTGCTTAGACAGGGCTGACCAGGATGTTGGGGTAAGCCAGGCATGAGGATTGGTGGGGTAGACTGGGAGAGGAAGGTAGTGCAGGATAACTATTTCAGAAGACTAAAACTGATGTTCCTTCTCCAGAAACATGCTTAACATGGGCAAGCCCTGAAGCTATGATGCAGATTTACATTATCCTGGGAGGGATGGTGTATAGTGCACGTTTAGGAGTTAAAGGCTGAAGGCAGTTTGTGAGGTGGAGCCTACTCTTGAGGAAAGCAGCAACATGGGTATCAAGCAGTGGTGCATACCACCACTCCCCCACCCACTCCTGTAAAATTTGAGGAAGTGCAGGAGGATGTCAGTGATGCAGCTTTAATTCCTCAAACTAAGATCTTAAGGAACTGTAGTAGTTCAGAGTCTGAAACGGCTTGTATTTTATGATCAGCAACAGTCTTTGTGGGGAGCACAGGAGTGAGGTCACTCGGCTTATGTAGCAGAAAAATTAATTGGCTTATTCTGTGTAAGGAGTCTTTTGATGTCCTGGAGGTTGGGGGATGGGAAGGGGAAGAAAAAATAGGGTCAGTTAGACCTGCCCTGAAATTCCACAGCTGTCCCTACTCCCGTGGACATGTCATGAAACATCTGATGATGTCTGTTTTGAGCCCCCCTGCTGGTAGAATTGGAGCATCTTTGGAGGGCAGTCACAGGGCCAGCTAATAAGATGCAGAGATTTCTTCTATGAGAGGCCTGCTGCTTAGGCTGCTACTAGTGGACAAGGTGTTGCAGGGAAATCTGGTCCTTTTTGGCAGAGCTCTTAACCTGTTTTCTTGTTTTCCCAGTACCTCTCAGATGTCTTGCAAAAACATACCCTCCCTGTAGTCTGCACATGCTCTTCTGCTGATATTCAGGCAGCTTTCAGCACCATAGTCTCCAGGATACAAAGATAGTAAGTCGTGGGGTTTCTGTTGTCTTAGCTGTCTTTCCATATGCAATAGAAACATGTTTATTTCCTGGCTCCAAACATTGCAATTACTTTAAAGTAATCCAGCCAACATATACTTAATAAACCCACATGCCACAAAAGAAATTAGTGTTCTAACTAGTAATGTGTATAGCTGAGCGATACCATCCATCTAGGTCTCGTCCAGGTCCCAGAGACCTAGCACCTAGGTAATCTCTGGAGTGTGTCCTGGATATTGAGAGCTCTAAGCCATTTTAGATCAAGGAGAGAAGTGTGTTCTCACAGCCTGAGCAGCTTTGCAGAATATCCTGCCCAAATGCAGATATCCTCTTCTGCTCTGGGAGATTGTAAAACAAGTATATCTACTAACCTCTGGAGTGAGATCACTAGCAATAGACAGAGGTGTCTTTGATTAGTCAGTTGCCAGGTGAATTAAGTTTTATGGCCCAAGACTTGTTCCTTTTGAATCCCCTCCAGAAGTCAACAAGCAGTGGGTGTATATCTCGGAACACTTACATTCCTAAACAGCAGAAACGCAGCGATGAGTGGACTGCAAGCTTCTTTTCTAATTAATATTATGTGACCGTATGCCTCATAACTATGCAAACACTGAAGTAATCTAACCTTAAAATGTGGTATGAATAGATAACAATAGTTTATAGAAGATGCAGCAAATTCCTGTCTGGGTCAAGATAGCCATCCTAGTCTCTTGTAAAAACTTTCCAGGAGAAACTGAGGATCTCATAACACTCTAGGCCTGTTAATGTGGGTCATCTTAACTGAGTACCTTCCCATAACTATTCCTGATAACAGCCACTGTCTGACCAGTGCTGCTCTAGTTTGGCCTTGCCATTCCATAAAGCATTCCTCATCTAAGTTGAAAGGGACAAAGGGGACAAAAAAAATGGTATATTGCAAATGCAGCACCACTTGTCTTACTAACCCTCTTAGTGGCCCCATAGGCTGCTGGGATAAATGGGGTGCCCAGATGGGGCTAACCTGTATATTATCACTGAGATCATTGTATGCATTTTGAATAATTGCTCTTTACTGTCTGGCAGTTATAAACTGGATTGGTTATACTTAGCAACCTTCTTGATTTACTCTAACATAGATATTTTAGAAGACAATTGAATGTGTTTTCTCTCTCTCTTTTTCCTCTATCTAGCTGTAACTGCAATTCTCAACCTCCAAATCCAATTAAAATTGCAGTGGCTGGAGCCCAGAATTACCTCAGTGCTGTATTGAGACTCTTTGTAGAGCAGCTGTCTCACAAAACCCCAGACTGGCTCAGCTACATGAGGTTTTTGATCATCCCGCTAGGTAAATGTATGGCACTGTTATAGATAGGTGAATAGGTAAAATGTAATGCATGCCCTCTGGAATCTCCTTCAAGATGTCTCACTCTGTGGCTGGTTGTTACGTGAAACAAACGTTGCTTTTCTCCTATTAATTGTTTTCCTGGTACAGTTATAAAATTTATCTTTGGATTTCTGCAATCAGAAAGTAAAGTCTTGCTTGAAATTTATTAGTATTTCATATTAAACAAAGGAATGAAATGGCCATCTTAGCAAAAGCAGTGCTGTGCTGTAGTGTTTTAATCATAGTTGTATAAAAATGTACCTGTTCTTCTTGCAGTCACTTACACAACTGCCATAGAAACTTCACTGCAGTGAACAACTGTCATACTTTTTTCTTGAAAAACAGTATTCTGAAATCTGCACTGGAGAGGGGTATTTTGTCTGCCTAGAATAGGAGTTAGAGGAAGAGAATATCTAACTGCTTGTGGACTGGATTCTATGTGTCCATGTAGTGAAGTGAAGGATCTGAAGGGCATAGTTCCTGTGTGGTAAAGAATTGGCCTTCTGGCTCAGATCAAGCGTAGAGCTCAAAATGTTGGTTAGACGGTAACGGGCCACTGAGTTAAGTTTAGGGCTTTGTGCTTTATTTTCTTAATTCCAGACGAAGTTATGACTCCCTTAATTGGAAACAATCTTTTAAGTTGCTAATATTTTCTTAAAGGGAAGGGGGGGAAACAAAAACTCTAAGTGAGCTCTGAAACTGCTGATTGGTAAATTATTAAAACTATATATATAATTTTTCCTTTCTTTCCACATTTATTTCTACTTTGATTGCTCAGAGCTCCAATATGAAGCTGGAGATAGGCCTGTTGAGAGTCTCTGGGTTGGAGTCAGAGGGGAAAGCAGCAAGGGTGATGTCATGCTACGGGTCTACGATAGACCACCAAACCAGGAGGAAGTGATGATGAGGCTTTCTTCAAACAGCTAGCGGAAGTTTCCCGATCACGGCCCCTGGTGCTAATGTGGGGCTTCAGTCACATTGACATCTGCTGGGAGGGCAATACATCAGTGCACAGGCAATCCAGGAAGTGTTGGGGATTTTGGGTACAAGCTTTGGGTACAAATACCCTTCATCAGGCTGAGGAGCCAGTCTGCAGTTGGTCTGTGCTCTTTCTGGATGGGTATTTGTACCCGAAGGGTTGCAAAGAAGAATTTTTCCAATTTGAGTTGGTCTAATAAAAGATATTGGACAAGGAACCTTGTCTGCCTGAACATTGACAGAGATTTTGTTCAGGACTAAATGTGCTATTGAATGAAACAACGCTACTTGGACCATTGTGATGAGCCTTTATCCTTTCTTTTTTTATTAATTCCTGGCAAAGTGGAAGAACCAAAGAGAATCTGATTATGCAAAAAAGGTGATATTTGGGCTACTGTCCTTAATAGAGGGCTACAGTGATAACTTAAGGAGAGTTGAAAAGGAAACGGTTTTCTGTGTCTCAATCTTTCAACAATCCTGTTTGTTTCTATGTAACTGAAGTACCCTGGAACTTGCATGACCCAACAAAGGCTTTGACACGTAGTACACTGTTATGCAAGGAGTTCTTCTACAGGGAGGCATTAAGTCCTTGGAGGTGCTTTTGGAGGGACTTAATAGGTTACTGACTCATGACTTTGGCAGTCTTAATTGAAAGTTTGGGTTTATCTGATGAGAGAATTGGAAGCACACAAGGGTAGAAACTCATTAGAGAAGCTATGGAACCTTTTCATCACATAGCCAACCTAGGTCTTTTGTATTTAGACCAGGTAGTGTTGGGTACCAGAATGGAGAGAGGTTAAATTATGACCAGTGGAAATCTTTTATTTTTACGTTCTGTTTTTATCTAACATGTTTAAAATCAGCTTTCTGGTTAGTTGCATCTATTTGTAAAGGAAGTTGTAGCATCGCTTACCTCAGTTTTGGAAAATGTTTAGGTGCCCTGGAATTCAGGACTGCTAAGTCCAGAATGTAATTCTTAAATGTCCTGTCTTCCCACTTAGCAATAGTCAACCAGTTCCCTGGCCAAAGCAAAACTGAAAGTATTACAGGTGAAAGTACTTAGGCTGAGAGCTGAAAAATCAAGTTAGTGGCTAAGTGTCTTTCAGGGCTCATAAAGGAGTATCAGACCTGATTTAGGGAAACCATGAAGTTGCTTAGTGTTTGTATGCTTGGTTTCTAGTAGAACTGCACCTCCTTCTCTGGACCCTTGTTAGCATTTTCCCTTGTTTTCCATTTAATAACTTTTGTGGCTTTTTTTGTCTTTATTTTTCCTCTTCCCCCTTCTCCCTATTGAGTGTTTTCTGAGCTGAAGAAGATTATGCTCTTCTGTTCTGTCTCAGACAGCTATGATGTAGAAGACCTGAAATTTGGAGGGTAAAGGAAGCTGACTTCTCTGAGTAAAGAAATGAAACCTACTCAGTTAATTATAGCAGTTTTCAGGACAGGAGCCTTGATGACCTGTGAGAAGGAAAGAAGGACTTGATTTGGATGCTGCTCTTCAAATAATTTGCAAAATTCCTGCTGACTAAACTGGAATCAGGAGTTGAGTCAAAGGGTCTTAACATTTCAAAAGCATTTCATTCCTCAGCAAATTTCAGCTCTGTCTCTGGTCTTTGTTTTTGTGTGTGGTGTTTGTTTTTTTTTGTGTTTTTGCTCTGCTTTCACTTAAGTGTTGGGACATGTTTTTGGGCTGCTGAAAGAAATTGAAATAAAACAGTGTTTCCACTGCTGGAAAATAATATAGGTCCAAGAATATTTGGTCAGGACAGCAGGAGTTATACTTTGTGAAGAGGTTAGAGAGGTTTGTATCACCACAACTTCAGTTATTGAGGGAAAATGACAGGGTGTGGATATCTCTGCATTGTTATTGCAAATTGGGTACTAAGTATCTGTTACACTGGCTGGTTATTTGTGTAGCTGTACGAGATACAAATCTCTTCCAATTAATTCCTGAAAGTCGTTATTGGCTAGGATACAGAAAAACTTATGGGGAGAAGTTGGATTATGCTGAAAAACTGGTGTCAAACATACTACCTGTGAACTGGATCTGATCTGCAGAGCTGGGTCATCTAGCCCATGGACTCTTGTCCTGGCTTGGGCTGCAGTAGCAGCTGACATTCTAGCAAGAGCTGGACTTCTGGCAGCCCCAGTGGCACTGTGGGCGAAAGCCCTGCCACTGGCCAGAGCCCTGTGAGAACAGGCCACTGGCAACCCCAGCAGCACAGCGGGCTCTTGCCAGGGTGCTAGCTGCTACCACAGGAAGTTTTATTGTGGCCTGCAGGCACCTGGAAAGCAGGAAATGTGGCTGTCCAACTGGGTTGAGCTTGACATCCCTGCTGTAAAATGGGAGCTGCAAGTCCTCAGTGTCTTGGGCATCTGTCCATATTCAGGAACCTAAATTAAAGTACACAAGTCTGAAATAATTGGTCTAACTTGCTGTTTTTTGCAACTAAAGAAATAGACTCATGGAGTGTCTCATGTAGTTTGGCCTCTGAAATAAACTCCTAACAGTTGTGTGTATTCAGTATTTTGTAGTAACAGCTGTCATTTTTTTCCTTTCTTCTTAGGGTCTCATCCTGTAGCAAAGTACCTGGGCTCTGTAGATTATAGATACAACAACTTCTTCCAAGACTTAGCCTGGAGAGATTTGTTTAACAAACTTGAAGCACAGACCACTGGTAAGCCCCTTTTATCATACCTAGATTGCAATGGAGCAAAGAACTGGAGTGAGTTAAGTTATTTTTAGAAGGCTGCAAGTACATGTCAGGGGAACAAGTTTTAATTCTTTAAGATGCAGTTGATTTCTTCCTTTCACCAGCTGCTGCAGCAGCTATTTTTCTGAGCCCTAGAAAACACAAGCTCACTTTTGGGTATCAGTAGGGATCTAGTTGTGGCCTTGGGCAACTGGTGCCTCCTGAGTTGAAATGAGCACTTGCCACCCCCCTCCCCGCCCCCCAGCAGACAGTCAGTGACCAGGGGGGCCCCCTGCAGCCAATCCCTTGGCCAGTCCTGTTCACTGGGGGCAGGGAGTCCTCCCATGGCTGATCCCGCCAATCCACAAGTGGCAGCGGCATGCTACTGGCACTTCCAGATTAATGCAATTGGCTGTGGGGGGGACCATTTCTCCTGGCACCTCCACTCCCCAGCTGGTGCTTCTGGGGGGGGACCAGTGCTCTGGCCTGCCCCACCCTGCCTGGGAGTGCTTGGTGTTGGGGTGCATGAGTGCGCTCAGGGGGTACATGTGCACCCCCTACTCGTTGCTATTGGTTGTGGCGGTATGCAGCTCAGCATGAACTAACTTGCTCAGCTTTTTGAGTGGTTAGTGCAGCCTGTATTCTGCTCTCCTTTCACAGCTAGACTGCTACCAATTGATACCCAAGATGGCTTTGATATCCATACCCTATAGAGCAGCCTCTGCTGTATAGATCAAGTTTAGAGAGAATGCTGGAACTCTAAAATTAGGGAAAGAGGTCACTATAGATTGGCTTTTGAAATATCTGTGCTCCAGTTTTTTCTTACTAGCTCAAACTTTTATTCAGAGTTGAAGTCAGAACACCTTCTTTTTCCTATTTAAGTTGGTGTCTGTTTGATCAAAATAGAGCTCAAAGGAAAATTCTACTTTCAAACTTAATTCAGGAAATTTTGACTGACAAGATGTGTATTTAGTTGGAAGCCATGCACTGTGCTGCCACAATTGTTATTCATGAGTGCAAATGGCTAATGAGGAAGCTGACTAACCTGCAAATGTTATGCCACTGGACTCTCCTAATTGGTGTTTTTTGTGCTTAAAAAAATGCATCTCATGTGGAATCTGTATATCTGGCGCACACAGGTACTTTATGCTAAGGTTGTAGAAGGAAAAGCAACGGTCCTGTAACATGTAAGCACAGGTATTGCATGACTTTCCATTTTACCAGCCCAGGGAAAGAACTTCATGTGCAGAGTAGGATTTACAAAGATTTGTGACTGATTTTGATTTGATCACATTGTTTTCAGAATGTATTCAAAGTCATGTGCATTAGCTCTACCTAACCATTTTGGTCCAGAACTATTAGGGTAAATGTGGTGGGTTTTTTTTAGCTGCTGCTTTATAGCAATAGGAGGATATTTCTTCAAAGAAATCTGTGGAGAACTACTTTTTAAAAGTGGCTGCTGTTTCTCACTGGGATTTAAATGTCTTCTATTTAATATCCTGTCCTTTTTGTGAGGGCTTACTGCAAGTGAAACCTTCCAGAAAGGACACTGCAATTGAAAATAATGGGGAAAGTGGCGAAGTCAAGAGGGCATCTTACCTGAGGCCACCTATGGCCTCAGTATCTGATACTTTAAGAAGATGGGAGTCCTTTTGAAAGACGGTAGTTCCATGTCAACCTCTGAAAAATCTTTCCATTATGAAGAAACTCAAAAATGAACAGGAACCTTCCTCATGTAGTGACTGTAGGGAAATTCAATGAGTTTTAACCATCTGAAAAGTCTGAATACGCCTGATTTCTGTACTCAAATCCTGTTAGTTTGGGGAGGATCTTTTATATCCTTCATATGCAACTATAGCTGAGTTCCTGCCTTTAAGTGCAAGACTGTTCAGCCTTCACTGGTGAATCCCAACTGGCACTGCCAAAACAGCAGTCTGGTCTAGCCTTTTTTGTTTCTCTGCGAGAGGACTCGGCATTTAGGCCTTTTGGTTGTCCCTTTAGCTGACAGGTGCTGCTTGTCCTGTAGGACAGATAATTTTACACCCCTTGGTGGTAACTTCTTGTCCACCATCTACTTGGCAGAAGTCCTGTGTACTGCCTTGAGGCAGGAAGAAACTTTAACTGCTCTGTATTAACTCCATCTCCACTCAGCATTGGTGTGTAACTGTGCTGTCAGGGAAGAGAAAGAGCGGAGTATTAGCACTCTTTCTCCCTCTGTCACCATCTTGGTGGCATCTTGTTTTGAAAAAGAACTTCCTAAATGTGGGTCCTTCCCCTTTTTTTTTTTTAAATCTGGCATGTGACTGACTGGAAGTGTCCCCCTTTTGATTTGTTTTTTGCAATGGATATTAGTCTTGCATGATTTAAGTAACTGCTGGTGAAAATTGGCAGCATGCATTAATCAAGGATCGTCCTTGCTCTGCTACTGTCTTTGTTTTCATTCTGTTGCAGTTCAGGACACACCTGATATCGTCTCAAGAATAACCCAGTACATAGCGGGGGCAAACTGTGCACATCAGTTGCCGATTGCAGAAGCAATGTTGACCTACAAGCAGAAAAGGTATGTTGCTAAAAAAAAACAATGGCTTTCAAAATGTCACAAGACCCAGTGATGGTTGGGAGCAAACCACTTCACTTTTTGGTATACATTGGCTGTCTTAAATTTAGTCTCAAAGAGCAACATGCAAATATGAAAGAGGAACATTGTATTAGTGTGGCAAAGGCAAATCAGGAACTATTCCAAAAAATGGTACTGTGTTTCCATGTAAACATTTTGGGTAATCAGCAGACAGTAAATCTAGAACAACAGTAATCCTGCCTTGCTTCCTTCAGTATAGCTGATGTAGCTGAAGAAGAGAGAGTCTGAGGTGTAGAGGGGTGGGGGGTAGACCCTATGTAGCCTCAGGCGAAAAGGAAACAGTAGTTTCATAGTTTGTAGGGTCGGAAGGGACCTGAGCAGATCATCAAGTCCAACCCCCTGCCATGGCAGGAAAGAGTACTGGGGTCAAACGACCCTGGCAAGGTGATTGTCTAGCCTCCTCTTAAAGACCCCCAGGGTAGGAGTCAACACCACTTCACTTGGAAGTTGGTTCCAGATCCTAGC
>NW_017728993.1:69790457-69790793 GCF_001723915.1 Gavialis gangeticus
GGTCCCTGCTCAGGAAAATGGAGGCAAAGAAGTCATTAAATAGGTTAGTTTTGTAGTCTGGTGTGACGACCAAATTTCCTAGTGTGTCTTGCAGGGGCCCCATGTTACCCAGTACCTTCTTTTTGCCCCCTATGTATTTAAAAAAAGGACTTCTTTTTGTCTTTGATCTGGGAAGCTTGTCCCATCTCCGCCTTGGCCTTCCTGACTGCCCCCCTACAGCCCCTGTACAGGGGTATAATCCTCCCTGGTGATGGCCCCTCCCTTCCATTGGGTGTACGCCTCCCTTTTAGCTAGAAGACACTCCCGGATGCTTTTGGTGAGCCATGGGGGCTTTTG
>NW_017728993.1:69790803-69796435 GCF_001723915.1 Gavialis gangeticus
TGACCTAACTACCTCCGTGAGCTGACTTGAGAATTCCTGGTCTAGCTCTTCCCCTTGGTTGGGTGGTCTGTAGTAGACCCCCACTGTTAAGTCTCTTTCCCTGCGACTGCCTTATGTTTTAACCCAGAGCACTTCTGTGTGCCCCTCCTCTGACTCTGTGCTACCTGGTGAGGATGTGTATTCCTCTTTAATGTAGAGCACCACCCCTCCGCCTTTCCTCCTTGTCCTGTCCCTCCTGTACAGCCTGTAGCCCTTGATATTCACCACCCAGTCATGTGTTGGGTCCCACCACGTTTCAGTGAGCCCCACTATGTCTGGGTTGGTGTCAGGTAGCAGGAGGGTAAGTTCCTCCTTCTTGTTTCCCTTACTACAAGCATTTGTGTAGAGGCATTTGAGGCCTCCTGAGGATGTGTGCACTGGCTCCCTAATCACAGCATTTCCCTGGCCCCTGTTGCTTACCTGTGTATATGTTCCACTTGTCAGTCTAGGCTGGGCTGTACTTGTGAGTGGTGCTTGGTTTAGCAATCCAAGCCTTCCTCCCCCTTTGTTTTCCCCTTTCCCCTGACGAGCCTAGTTTAAAGCCCGCTGGAGGAGATCCGCCAACCTAGAAGAGAACACACGCCCACCTTTGGGGGGAAAGGTGGAGCCCATCCCACCTGAGTGTGTCTCTCGTCATGATGTGCGGGTTGTTGTCAAGGAAGCCAAAGCCCGCCTCGAGACACCATTCCCGAAGCCGCCAGTTGGTCTCTGTGATGCACGTCGCATGCCATCTTCCACGTCCGCTCTCTGGTAGGACAGAAGAGAAAACCACCTGTGCACCTATCTCCTTCAGCACGCCCCCCAGAGCGTGGTAGTCCTCCATCAGGTGATCAAGTCTTCTCCTGGCCGCATCATTAGTACCCACATGGATCAGGACCATGGGGTAGTAATCGGTGGGCTGGATCATCCCCGTCATGTCCTGAATCTTTGTTCTGGGTAGGCAGTAGACCCCACATGTCAAGGGGTCCTGACGACAGATGGGGCCCTCTGTACCTCTCAGAATGGAATCGCCTATGATGATCACTTGGCGCTTTCTCCTCCGGGACTGCTTAGCTCCTTCGGCCTGTTCGGAGTGTGGAGTTGCCTCCTCTCTGGTTGCCTTCTCTTCTTCCTTCTTCTCCAGTGTTGCCAGGTCCTCATACCTGTTCTCCAGCCGGACTGGAGGAACTGGTACTGCTGTGTTACGAGCAGCCCTGGTTCGGGAGGTGACCATCTGCCACTCTGCAGCAGAGGGCACTTCCCGAGGTGCTTCTTCCTTGAGTGTGTGGCCCTGCAGAGAAAGGTAATAGCCATCAATTTCTTCCCCCACCTCCCTGATTCCCCTCAGCCTGCTAACCTCCTCCTGGAGCTCCCTCACCTGCACCTCCAGGGCCCTAAGGCGGTCGCCTGCAGAACGTGTGGGGGTCCCCAATCCCTGCCCCCCTGGGCCTTGCTGGGCAACCCCCACAGGCCAGGGGGTGGGGGGACGCCAGCTACCCCCATGGGCTCTGTCTGGGTGGAGGCCTCAGACAAGCTCTGGGTGGGCTGCTCCCCCCGGGCAGGGGCCTTGGCAGCACTCCATGTCAACACCATCATAGGAGTTGCTGCTTGTTTTTAGCTTAGTGCAGTGCCTTCGCCCTGCCCTACTAGGAGTCTCCCTCCTGGTCCTTTCTGCTTGCCTACCGGCGCGAACGCCTACACAAACGCTGGCACGCTCTGTTCGTGCTGCGCAGCTCCCTACCACCTCAGCTAAGAGGGATCTGGGGGGCTTCCCTTCCAGATCCGGCTCAGCTGAATCTGGTCCCTCTGCCCACTTACCTTAGGGGGATCAGCTGCTGCTGCCCCCCGCTGCTGGCTCCATTGCTGCTGTGTCTGCCTCTGGTCTGGTAATGGGGCACATGTGCATGCGGGACACACGTGCCTGGATCCCTCCTCCCCCCGCTGCTCCTGGCTCTTGATAAATAGAGAGATTTCTGTTTTCTATTTGCCATGCCATGCATTTAAACACTGTGATAGAAAAAACATGGAGCAAAGGCTCTGCCTACACTGTTCTCTTCCCAGTGGCTCAGAGTAACAGCACTATTCTGGGCTGTGCTTGAGGTGGGTGATGGTGGTGTGGTATGTGGGGGGGCTGCAGTGAATTTTGGGATGACTGCTGCCCCCGGTAGCCGTCCTCCCAGCACTGCCACCACGTGCCCTGAGTGCAGCCCTGGCCCAACCCCTTCGTCTACCGAGAGGAGCCAGGTGCAACCCCGGGGCCCCAGCCTGCGCCAGCAGCCTGCCCTTGCCCCGTACAGATCTGGGGGCACACCCCTTCCCCCCGTGCCTTCCCCAGGTGTGTGCAGCGATGGGACCCACCCCCTTCCCTGCGCCTTCTGAATGAGCCACTCATAGCTGTCCCACGCCCTGCTGCTGCCTCAGCCCCAGCCCCAGTTCCTCCCACACTGTGGGGGCCTTGATCTGCTCCCCTGCCCCTTTCCCCACAACAGACTTACCAGCTGGACACTGGCTGGACTGCATATCGGCAATCGGATTGGCATTGGCTGATATGGCTCTTTAAAAATCAGGCATCGGTATCAGCCCAAAAAATGTCTATCAGTGCACCCCTACTCCGTATTTCAGTTAGTGTCAATCAGTCTGCAATACCGGGTATACGTGATGCAAGTGAGCTGTAGCAGAGTTTTAACTATCCTTCTAAACTGCTATTTAGCTTTTCACTTTAATAATATAGTCCTGTTAGCTGCCTTGCATTCAGTTCGCACAGGAGTGGAAACTGGATGGAGAGTTACTCCATTCTTTCAGGATGTTCACCGAATTTTGTTTCTGGTTGTGTGGTTGCTCCCAGTTTTGTTCCTCTGTCATATCTGGAGGTGGCTTAGTAAAACCTTAGTTAGTTCCCTTAATCTCCTAAAGGGGACATTCCCAGGTATGCTGTTTTATATTTGTTTTCTTATGAGCTGTGTATTTAAAATCTTATTTGCCCCACTCCATTCTTTAAAGTGAACCTGGCAGACGGTTTAAAAAAAGTAGTTGGGTTGCTTGACCATCCTAACAGCCTTGGTTTTTTTTTTCTCTCTCTCTCTCTCTTATTAATGACCCTGCAGTTTCTCTCTAAGTTGGGGGAGGTGGGGTGGGGGGGAAAGGACAATAGAAAACAGCTTTGCTAACATGTTAACCTGTTGCACTATTGGGGCCTTTGTTTCCAGACCCCCCCACACCCACACTTCTCCCCTTCACATGTTTTGGGGGCATATTTGGTCTCCTCTCACCTTGCTCACTTTTAATACAGTTTCCCAGTTGTAACAAGTACATCCTTTTAGCCACTTCGGCCATTGTGGAAAGTCAGGCTGCCTGGTTTAAGAATAAAATTTAAGTGGTACTTCAAAAATGTTGTGAAGCTCAGCTAGATCTCACATGTGCTTCCCTCAATGACTGTGTCTTTCTTACCAAGAAAGTTGGTCCTGCAATTATTTGCTGAAATTTTTTTTTTTATCTTGGCATCAGGGTGTTCTGAAATCCTCTGGCATTAGGCCCCAAGCCCTAAAGGTAGCCTGTATTCTACAGTGCAGTTGCTGCAGAGGCATTACTTGAAATTGCGGTGCTCTGGATGGCACAGGGGCAGGGGAGCAAACACTTATTTATTGCATAGAGGCAGTTGCTGCAGCAGCACAAGCTCCCTGTGGGTTGCCGTAAGATGCCCTCTCTAAATCAAGGCTTGGGACTGGTGCCCTGCTTCCCCCCACCCTTTTCTCTTGAATTAAGTAGTGGGTTTCTGGGTCTAAGGTTCCTTGGAAGTGGCATAGCTGAGAATTTTATTTATTTCTACGTCCACTGTAACTGGCCCACCCTCTTCCTTGTGTTTCTTTACTTTCTGGCAAAGATGTGGTGTCCTTGGACTCTAGAAACTCCATTGTGTGTTTAAAACAGCTTCTGCTTTCAGCCAAGTACCACTCTGGACTGGAGAAAGGGCTAGGAAAGCAACTTATCCCATGGAAGGCTGCTTCCTTCAGGAATATGGTTTACTGTTTTTTTGGCAGTGACTTGGGGGAATTTATTTCAGAAAATAACATTGAAAATGAGATTCCATTAGAACTACCTAAGTGAATGTGTTGCTCTCTTGTCATAAGTATAATAATGGTGTTTATCTTTTCCTTTGGTTGCTTTCTGAAAAGGAAAAAGAGCTTTCATTTTGATTTTACCATAAGGTATATTTTTTCTAGGTTCCCTTTCCCATCTTGTTTTTCCTTTTTTTTTCCTGGGCTGGGCTTTTATGTCTTGTTTAACAGTTCCTGCAGGTCTGGGATACTCAATTGTGCTTCAGATTAAATTGCCTTCACTACTTTTGACACAATTGCCTCTGGTGGCAGAATGCACTATGAAAGCAATTACTCTGCCAGCTTCCTTTGGTCCAAAATGTAGAGCTCACGGGAAATAGCTTTAGCAGGAGGAGAAAGGTTACTAAAGAAATAAGTTTGGCCAGTATTCTTCGAGGGCATGCACATGTGAAAATGAAACTGGCCAATCTGCATCTACTGCCCGGACGTATTGAAGCAAATCTATCAACATAAAATGTGCATTGTAAAATGAATTAGAATTGTAACATTTGGCTTTAAAATTACTGGTATAGATAAAAGCACTGTAAAGGTAACTTTCATGTTAATATTTGGGCAATTCCTGTTCTTAAGTTACAGTTACTAGAAGATGTAAAATCCAGAAGGGATCAGAAATAAATTTAAGACTAAGGTCCACAGCCACTGTAATTTTAAAGAGCCTGTGCTTCACAGTGTGGCTGGTGGCCTGCTTTAGATTGCAGGGTTTAGAAACTTTCTAGGTGAAAATGAAAGCTCTGGGTTTTTGGGACGGCAGGCCAGATGTTCTCCCAGAGAATCTCAGAATGGAAATTTACTTCCTCAAAAGACACAAAACCCACAAACTCAGACTTGCTTCTGTACCTTTTTTTAAGCCTTAAAAAGGAGAAGGCAAACAGGCTATAGAAAGAATAGGAAGTAGGGGTTGGGGAGGCAGGTATGAACCTTGTTGGTATCTTACTTTGGGCTGTCACACTCTGCATTCTGCCCCAGTTCTGGACCCTCCAACTGGTGGACACAATTGGCATGTATTCAGTCTTCCTTCCACAAAGCTCTCTGGAGCTCTCCATCTCCCTGTTTTCCGGAGGGAAATGACTTCTTTTAAGCCACTTGAGCTTGCCAATGGTCTGTTGGAGGCAACAGCTTTAGTTACCAATGCATAAAATTTCTGGAAAGAAATTTAATAAGAGAAACCTCCCAGCATCCTGGCATTTGCTCTGTTAAACAAGCCCTAGTGATCTGAAAAAAAACAAAATCAGAGAGAAAAGCCCGTCTTTTAGAATGTAGCTGTCTGCGGTGAGCTGCTTGGACTCGTTTATTGCCAATTTTTCCCCCAGTTTGACTCGCTGACCTCTGCCTCCTTCCTTTCCCCCTTGTTCTGTTTGTCATGGCAAGAGATTGAAGCATGTATTGCCTGTCATAGATGTTATTGTTGTAAAAGCTTTGCCCCATTTCTTTTGGAGTGTCTGCTCGCCTTACTTTGATTTAAAAAAAAAAAGAGAGAAAGAAAAAGGTGGGGGAGAAGA
>NW_017728993.1:69801435-69814702 GCF_001723915.1 Gavialis gangeticus
CTATGAGTTGGGAGTGAGGGGCACAAACAGAGCTGGTGGGACTGTAAGTCAGAAGTGAGGGGCACCAGCAGGGCTGGGGGAGCTATGGCTTAGAAGTCAGGGGCAATGGCATGGGCAGGGCATCAGCATATCAGGGATGCTCAGCACCACAAAGGAGCGGGGTGTGACAGCCACAGCTGAACCCATGTCCTGGTGAGTAAAGGGGGCAGGGGAGAATGATTTGGTTACAAAATCACTGAAATAAGTGTTAAGTTCCAGGTGAGTAACATCTAATTACATTAGACAACACCAAGGGGAATAGAAGGGAACAGAAGAATCCTGTAGGAGTAGTCTTGCATTTAGGGGCAGATGTCTGTTTAGATGACTCACAAGAATGAATGACTGCTGTGTCTGTACTGAAGAAATCTTCCAGGCTTTGTTCATCATGGTTGAAACACCTTGACCACCAGCAGTAACTCAGACTAGTTGGCTTAACAAGGTTACCTAGCATTTGCTGGTAGTGTAAAAAAACCAAGCCAGTGTCGCCCATTGCAATTCAGGGGCCAGTACAATTTTGTGCCTTGCCATTTGTGAATACCTTTTGCATGCATCTTGCGTGCAGCTTGGCATATCAAAATGACAGCATTGCTCATTTGTACTGGGAAGATGGGGGTGTGTCACTTTTTTTTTTTCTACCTCTTCAAATTTATGGTGAATTTGTGTTCTACAGTTACTGTGTTCTGCACTCTCTCCCTCTCTCATATTGCAAACAGAATGGTCACAGTTGCCCCTCTCAGAGCACAAACAACACAGTAAAAGAGTGACCTCAGATTATGCCAGGAAAGTAGCAGTTTTACTTCCTGATGTATGTACTTCAGTGAATGTCATGTGATGATGAATGATTTTAGGGGTATCTCTGAACCTGACTAGACAGAGTTGGCATGTATGTCCCTTGAGCCATAGAAGGCTGGCTCCCGTCCAGTAGACAGTAGTAACACTGGCAGTATCACAATAACAGTGCCAGTAACTCTTGTTGAAGGGTGGCAACACAGACATGGATGCTGTAGGGTGACACCCCTGCATTTGCTGTGCCATGGTGGTACATACTGACACTGCCTTCCCCATACTGAATATGAATGGGTCAGAGAGTCTTAAATAACAAAGATGTTTCCTTTCTCAGCAAGAGTGTGCCCAGTCTAAGACCCACAGGCAGCACCGTGGGCTAGATTATAGGGCTTCATGGGTTGAATCTGGCCCGCAGGCCATGTATTTGACACCCCTAAGTAAAACCATATTTAATCCCAATTGTGTACATTTTTTTAAAATTCAGAATACTTTGTCCTATGGAAATTAAACTGAAGCAAATAAAGGGCACTTTAATTCTGAATAAGTATCTATACATGTATTTAATATGGCTTAACAAATCTGTTTTAATTCTTACTAGTTTTCTTGAGCATCTCCCCCATTAGACAAGCCCTTGTTTTAATTGTAGGGCTTTCTTTATACTTGTTGTAGCATATAGGGGGCCAGTATGAACCTACATCCTGTTGATGTTTCCCTAGAGAAATCTGTAAGACAATTAGTAGGAGTAAGCAAAAATAAGTAAGCTTCTATACAGCACAAAAGAGAAATAATTATATATTTAATCTTCCAACCTAAGATTTTTTTTAGAGTTAATACTTCTAACTGACATCCTATTTAGTTGTCATTTAAAAAACTGCCATCACTCATCAGGGTTGGGGGAGAGGGGGTGGGGAATCATTGCTACTTTCTCTTTAAAAATGAACAAAGTGCTATTAATGAATGACCAGCTTCTCAACATTCCTTGGAAGGGATCTGCATTGTTGCCATGAAGGTCCTCAGCAGAACAGGCTTTGTACTGGAACAATGTGTGTGTTTGGCTTTTAGTGCTTAGAGCAAAGAACTTGAACAGCAGGAAGATTAAGCAGCATGATACTTGCATTGCTCTACTGGCTTAATGGTTAGGTAGCACACCATTATTTCAGACAATGAATACTCTGAACCTGCTGAGACCAAGGAAACAAAGGACTGGAATTCTATCAATTGTTCTATCTCAGCAACTCCACACATGCCAGTTGTCCACTGGGGATTTGTCAGATATGTGGCTCAATTGCATTTCTCAGTTTCAGGTATTTTAGTGGGATATCTTCAGCTGGGTTTCTAAAGGATGCTCTTTCACTGTCTCAGCTGACATTGTGCTTAAGAATGTAACCAAAATAAAGTCCCAGGCATCTAGTGTCTTGTCCTCACTCAGTAGGATGGAAGCATGAAGAAAACTGTTGGAGCTGGGGGGCAGGGAGTGATTTGGAGCACTGGTTCAGTTTGGATGTGCCCGCGAGGGTTGAGACCATGCAGGAGTGAGTTGTGCCCTGCTATGGTTCAGACCAGGAAGGGGCTGTGAGCGAGTCACATTTCTTGTAGCTATGCACCACCCTTTATGTAGCGCTTGAAAGAAACTGTCTAGCCTGTTCTAATGGTGCAGCTGTCAGCACCTTCCCTACTTTCAGCTTGATTTAATTTGCAGATTGGGACTCTAGTAAGCCCTGTTGTAGGTGTTGCCAACTTTGCAAAGTTGCCTATCTAGCAATATTGCAAGATCCAAGTACTTGCAAATCATTAATTTGTTCTTTAGAAATTATCAACCATCATTGTTCCCCACTTGCTTTCTGAGTTTGGCTGCGGACAGGAAACCTTCCACCCCAGACTTGTTTGATCATGTCCATTTCAAAATGCAACTTTTGCTTGTACACGCACACAATTCAAGTTACTCCAGTTCCTGCTCAAAGAGTCACTCAAATTATTCCCTCCTGACCTTTGCCATTCTAACCACCTCCCTCCTTTTTGCATTTGGGGCATCTCAGTGGTTCTTCAAAGGCATTTGTCCCCAGCAGCTGCCATCTTTTCCTCTGTCTCTCCTGCCTGCTGTTTCTTTCTTTCGCTGACTCCTCACCCTGTGTCTGCCATCTCCCATTGTTCTGTCCTTTAACAGCTCCAAGTTTTTTTTTTCTCTTCCTCCATCCTTTAGTTTTTGAATTCTGGATGGGGCTTCTGTGATGCTTCTTTCGGGATGTATGTAGTGCCCTCTCCATACCTTTTGGCATTCATAAGGGGCATCTTCCCTTGTTCCATCACACCCCTTAGAACTAGATTGCCTCTCCTCCAAGGCCGCTTTGAATTCCATTGAGCATCGTCAACGCTGACCTTGCTGGCATGCTCCGTTTCTACTCTGGTGCCTCAGCTCTGTTTTGGACTGTACTTGTTTCACTTGGGTTGTAAGCTTCTTGTTGCAGGGAGCATGTGTTCTTGTGTGTGTGCCTAGTGCCATACAAATAACAGTGTGTTATGGCTTGTAACTCTATGGCAGGCTATAACTGCTTTAGTGATTCTGTGATTTGCAAGCTATGGCACATGACTCCAAAAATGGGACTTGTGAAGGCAGTGCATTCAGAAAGCTCCAGTTACTAGTAAGTGACCTACAGTTCTCCATATTGCAGGTGTTGTATGTTGTGACAGATTCATTTCTTTGTAACAATAAAAACATTTTTCTGTAACTATTGCCTTGGCATTAAAGCATGTTTCTCTGTTTAAAAAGAAAAGGAAAAAAAGCAAATGTGAAGGAGGGAGATCGGTATATTCTTTAAAGAAAGTTCTCCCTGACAAAATATGAAATCCTTTCCAGCCTGCGTGGGTTGTCTTAAGTAGTGCCAGAGGATGCATCAAGAAAAGTAATAGAAGTGGCGCTTGTGCACTTTTCTGTTTCTGCTGCATGCTTGAGAATGAAACCTTAAAATGAACAACACTTTTGTGAAATAGGCTATTAATGACTCTTTCTCCATTACTTTTCAGCCCTGATGAAGAATCCTCCCAGAAGTTCATTCCGTTTGTTGGGGTGAGTATTGTGTTGAGGATGAAGGTAACAAGGTTCTGATTATTTTAATCAATGTACTGGCACTCATAGATCCTTAAGTCAGAAGGGACTGGGAGGGGATCATCAATCTGACCTCAACCCTAGAAAAGTTTTAGTATGTCATCCAGTTGTGTTTTTTATTGAGTCCAGACCATTCCATGTTTGACTAAGGGAAGTCATCCAGAAAGCAACAAGTCTTGAGCTGTAAAGTTCATATTAAATTAATCAATGCCCTTCTACTGAAGTTGAGCAAGGGATATACCTGTGAATTTTTTTTAAATTGAAAAAGCCTTGCACTTTTTGTCCAGTCTTAAAGCTTAGATTGCTTGTTTTTGTGCCTGTTATCTTTGGCTGGATGGAACTGCATAATGTAACTTGTAGTAAAACCCTGAAGTGAGATTTTGGCAACCTACAGAAAATATAAAGCTCAGGAGAGCAGATACTTTAAATTTTAAACTTCTAACCTCAAAGTCCAGTCATTGAAATTTAAATACTGTAGTTAAGGATATCAATATCAAATCTTATATTATCAACAGTATGCATATTGGCTGAGCGTAAAGGAATGCATCTTGTGTCACTACGTAGCCTAAAACTTGAAATAAATTAATGCTGATATTTTACCAATAATTTCAAAATGAAAAAATAAAAACTTTTGCAAAAAGGAACCTACAAATTGCTAGCAAACAAATGTAGCAGAGTGATCACCTTCAAACACAAATCTCTCTTAGTTTACTTGTTGCTATCAGACTACATTTAGCTTATTATTCTCCAGTAAACTGGTAAATGGTTTGCCCCCCTTTTAAAACAAGTATTTACTGAATGAATAATCAAGATGAAATTAATACACCAGGAAACAGACATCCATGGGTTAGTTAGAATTATATTGTAAAAATAAATATTTATAATTATACAAACATGTGAAAACATGCATAAAATGGACTGCAGATCCTCACCCAGTGTTTCTTGCCTTAAGTCCATAACTTTTGTGAATTAATGTATCTCTTCCTCATTTTCCTTCTGTCATGTTCAGAAGTTTCTATCCTCCTCTACACTCTAGAGTCTGGCCCTTATACTCTGCTGAAACTGCTCTTGCTAAAGTATCCTACAACTACTACTTGCCCATAGTTGAGACAGTAATTCATCATCCTCCTCTTTGACACCTTTAACACAAACTATGCTCTTGTTAAAAAATATTAGCCTCCATTGGCTTACTGCATTTCAGCATCTCCTGGTTTCCTTGGTACATCTCCTGTTCCTTTGTTATGTCTTTAGGATGATCCCTATGACCTCCTTTCTCTTGGGGTCCCTACAAGTCTCTCTTGATCTTGTCCTCTTTGTGCATCTTTTCTTTGGATAGGTTCATCCATAGGCACAAATGTAGCTATCTTCTCCTTGATGATGATTCAGACCTGCTTCTATGCTCTGGACCTTCTGGCCAAATTAAAATCTAACCTTGCCTGTCTAACATCTCTTCATAATTAAACAAACCACCTCAAGCTCAACTGGGTAGCTGTTTCTTTCAGCTTAAAGAAGGAAAGTCACCTGTCTTTTGGTAAAATCAATTGGGATTTTACTGACTGCCTATCACTGTTGTGGCTGATTTCTGAGTCTGTTATGGTTTGTCAGCGTCCTTTTGGTTATCTACACTTTTAGACCTGGATGTAGTGTCCAGTATCAGTTTCTTCAGTTCAATACACAGGAGTGAACCTCCTTACTCCTCCTGAATATTTCCCTCCTTGTATCAGAGAGTCAAAATAGCTCAGCTTGCTTCTGCATCCTGTTCAGTTGTTTATTCACCAACTGAACAGGATGACCAACTGAACTGGTGAGACTTTGTTCTTCAGAGTCATTACTTTCCAAGATAAAGTCCCTGGCCCTGTACATATGCCCTATAATTTTTAGTTACCAAATGTGATCATGTATTTTCCTGATTTAAATTCCATGTTCAAGTAATCAAACTTGTTCTACAAAACTGATCAGTTCTTATCTATTACTCTAATATTTGTCATCTGTGGACTGAATTACGAAATTATTTCAATACCATTTCTCAACAAAACAGAAAGATATAAATAGGATCTCATTAAAAGCGCCCTACTTAAAGGGGAGGGCAAGGGGATTCCCATATGCATTTGTTTTCTAGGACATAATTATCCATTAATCCAGAACATATAGATGTGCAGTACTAGATCAAATATTTTGCCATGGTTCTTGGATATATCAGCCTGGTTATCATCAACAGCTGAATTTATAAACTCATCGAAAATACTGGTTTTGACAAAAGACCTATATTGCAGTCAGCATAATTTATAAGAATTATTGCATCATCTTTTAATACTTCAGTGGCAGCATCCCATACTAGCTTTCCACAGTCTTGCTTTGGGTCAAAGTTCAGTTTTAGTGGTCTATCTTTCTCCAGGTCACTCTGTTTATCCTGGTTAAAATGGAATCCTCTCTTGCATTTAGCATACTTGTTCAGCATGGAATCTGCTAACCTATCAGTTTTTCCCCAATCCTCATGTTTAAACTTTAATGCAAGTAAGTGCATCAGACTTGAGGGGAGTATAAATTGCTATTGCATTTATACAGCTTTTGTAAACGCATTGAAAGACACAGAAACTTGTCACCTGACTCTACTTAATGCTCCTGCTGCTGTCTCTTGAAGCATAGCAGTTTTACTGTTCTCAGGTTTCTTTCCTATTTTGAACCAGGTCCTTTAATCCCCTGAGACACTGAGTTAGAAGTTGAGCTAGAGTGGAAAGCAGGATTCAGCTGAGCTCTTTTAGCCACTAGATGTCTCTTGTCATTTTGTTTTCGTTTTTGGTTTTTTAATATCTTTTGCTTTTATATATGGTGTGACTTAAATTGGCTTTTTGTGTTGTTCCTGTTTTAGATTAGCATAATACAGTTTCCATATGTCCCTTCCAAAGATTCAACTATTTGTAGAGCTTAGGTTGCCTTAACCTAATGGTGACCCGTGACACAACTTCATCTTCCTTTCATTTCAACACCTCTCTGGTTTAGGACAACAAATCCTGGCTTTGACTCTTCACTGCCTTAAATTACTTCTATTCCAGAGATGAATTATGCAGGCTGTTCTTATGCTTACAAGCATTTTCATGACCTTGAATGTCACGTAAGATCTGGGGTCAGTTTATTTTGTTGAGACCCATAACTGGGCTCTAGATCTATGTGGTATTACAGAATATTTCAGTTCCAACTCAAAGGCATTAGGTTTTAAATGGTCTAAATACCACACAGCACATCCTGCAAACGTTATAAAGATCTCTATCTTGGCTTGATCAAGTTTCCTACTCTGAGGAATAAAACTAGTTTGAACAATCCTGGTTCACTAGATCTAAAGTTATGAAAGTTCATTTTCTTTTTAAATCAATAGCACCCTCCTGCTTCAGGGCTTGGGTAACCAAAGGAAAATATTCTTCCTATCCTGGAAGCATAGAATTGAAGAGGTATTGGTAGATCTTGTTTTGTTTTGTTTTTTTTTAAATGCGGATCTGGTCTCATGTTGTTCAGAGACCTAAGGCTTGAACTTTTTCTAGCTTCAACCGTTTTTGTTTTCAAATTATCCAAGCATGCCATTTCCAAGAAGAACATCAGTGGAAAAATTCTAATGGGGAGATTGAGCAATTAAGAAAAAAGGAGACCAGAATTTGCAGCTGAATCTTAATATATAGTTGTTAGCTTTCTACTTTGCTGTGGTATATTCAGAACAATTAGAAACATTTTAAGTAGTGCTATAGCAGGAGTGGGTAAAATATGGCCTGTCAACTGACTGGATCTGGCCCATGGCTGTCTCTGCAGTGTTCCACATGGGGCTAAGCCCCACCCTTTTCCACTGCGGCAGCCAGCGCTGCTCTCCTGCTAGCCCAGGCCCCACCAACATGCAGCTTCTGACGGGGCTGTTCCTGGTGAGGCTGCAGCTAGCCAGGTGCTGCTCTGTTCCCCTTGCTTCCAGTGGGAGCCACCCAGCTGAAGCTTCCCCCTCACTACCCACCTGGCTGGAAGGGTGCATCAGGGGTAGGAGCAGGAAGAGAAGCCACCACTGGAGGTGAGGGGAGTAGAGCAGCACTTGGCCACTTGCAGCCACACCAGGAACAGCCCTGCTGAAAGCTGCACGCTGGCTGGGGCCTGGACCGTTCTGCTCCCCATGCTTCCAGCTGTGGCTCTTCCTCCTGTCCCTGCCACACTGCTCCAGACGGGGGTGGGGGAGCTTCAGCCAGGTGGCTCCCACCTCAGTGCGTGGGGCTCTGGTTCCAGCTCCCAGCCGCTGTCCACCTGCTTTGCCCACTGCAGGTGGCTGCTCGTTGTGCCAGGTGGGCAGAGCGGATGGAAGGCAGCTGGGAGCTGGAGCTGGAGTCCTACGCACTGGGACAGCATCCATCCAGCTGAAGCTCCCCCCCCGCCTGGTGTAGTGCAGCAGGGGCAGGAGCAGGACCTGCAGCTGGAGGCGAGGAAAGTAGAACAGACCCATGAGCCCAGGCCCTGGCTAGCATGCAGTTTCCAGGAGGGCTGTTCCCAGTGCAGCTGCACCTGGCTGAGTACTGCCCTGCTCCCCTCGCCTCCAGCAGTGGCTTTCCTGTTCCTGCCCTTGCTGCACTGCTTTGGGTAACTGGGCGGCTTCTGCTTGAGGTGAGGAGAGCAGAATAGCACCAGAAACAGCCCTGCCAGAAGCTATGCACGGGCCGGGGCTGGGCTAGCAGGCACATGCTGCCCTGGATGGGGTTCGGCCCCATGCAGAGCACAGCGGGCAGTCACAGATAGGGCAAGCTCTGCTACACCCTCTCCTCATGCCTGGCTGGCTCCCTGGCAGCAGCACCCCCTCTTTTACCCCTGCAAAGGCAAGGCATGCAGGGAGCAGATCGTGGCCATCCTGTTCCTGAACACTGCTTCCCACCCACCCAAAACCCCATAGAGAATTTTGGTGAGTTGTTGCTTGTGGGGAGGGGAGGGGGTGCTGACCGAGCCCACAACAGCTCATCAAAACTCCTTATGTGGCCCTCAGGCTGAAATAATTGCCCATCACTGTGCCATAGCACATGGCAATCCTATATGTGGTTTTACATGTTAGTCAGAATTGGGTTAGACTTGTATTTGGGTTAGATTCCTCCAAACAAAATGCTATGTGCTGCTTTTTGTCACCTGAGGTTGTGGTTTGTTGGTTGGTTTGCTCCCCCGAACAAAGGCTAAATCTGTACCCCATTTTTGTAGTAGGGGAGCTTTTATCATTATAAAGGGAACCCTTTCAGAGGAGTATTGTTCTTGAACTCACAAAGATGGTCTAGCCAGGATGGTGCTTGTGCTGGATACCACGCACGCAGGAAATTAGTCCCTGTTCTGAAGGGCTTGCTGCCTAATCTGTAAAAACCCAGGTCCTGCCTGTGTAGTACAATGATTGCAAACCTATGAATGTTGTGTTAGCAGCTTGCTGATTATCAAGGGACCTTAACAGGATGCACATTCTTCCTGAGGGGAAAGAGAAGTCAGCAGAGGCATTCTTGGTATGAAGGCTTTGTTGGAGCTGAAGCAGCCTTCTGCTGATCTCCCACATTAAGTGAAGGGTTAAGTAATTTTGTTTGAAGTCATCTTTGTTCTTCCTATGTCAGGGTATACATGCAACTCCCAAGCTACAGAGTGCAGCTCTGACCATCAGGACTCCTCTGAACATTCAGGTAAAGGTATGATAGGATCTGATGCGCAATTCACCCAGTTGTTCCTCTTGCATGCCACACGCAGGAGGCGTGATTGTGGGATTCAGCATAAGATCCTATCATGCCTTATGCTGGTCCAAGGGACGTCCGGGAATGCCACTCAGGCTCCCCCTGCACCAGCAAGTAAAAAGCTCCTGCAGCTCCTGTCAGCTATAGGACTTGAAGCTGTGGCAGTATCCCAGAGCTGCTGGGACCAAGAGTCTCTTGGCTGCAGACTCTCTGTCCTTTGGCAGCCCTATAGCCACCAGGACCAAGAGCCCTGCAGCTGCTTGGCACCAAAAGTCCCATCAGCTTCAGGTCTCTCCATCCTGGCAGCTGTGGGGCGCTGGAGGGGCTGAGAAGTCCCCTCAGCTACAGCACTCCCAGCCCCCTGCTACGTGTGCAAATTAAAGCTGGATTGCAATCAGCGATAAAGATATTGCACACTTTTGAGCTCTAACTTTATAGCTGGTTGGACCTTTTTATAGTGTGTTAATTGCTTTGTACATGTAGCCAGACTAAATTAATTGTGCAATTAACCAGTTAATTGTGTAATGCATGTAACAGGTAGTGGAGGCCTCAGAGTAGAAATGGAAAAGGTCAAAAGACTGACTTCCTGATATTGAAGCTACTTACATTTATCATCCTTTAGGCCTTTTCCTGTGTTTCATGTTGACTCATTGCAATATATTGGCCACTTTTCTCCTACTAATGTTATTCTCGTAAATTAAGTATCAGTCTTAAGGCTTCAGAATGACTTTCAATCGTCTCAGAGAATGTTAACAGTAACAATAAGGATGATTGGTTTAGAATATAAAACCTAATTTGTCTCTCCCTCTCCCTCATATAAAGTTTTAATAAATTGATGCTATGCACTGGCTGACTGGTTAGGAGTCAAATCATCATGTCTCAATACACTTATACTCCGTTAGTGTCTGTTAGCCTTAGTGTCCTGGTCAGGAGCTCCAATTTGGATTTCCGTATCCTCCTCCTCCCCCACCCCATTACAACTTCACATATTGAATGCACAAAAAGATGTGATGATCCTCTAACATTAACCAGTGCTGGAGGCATTTATTTTGATGGTAGACTATTATCAACTGGAAACTGTTACTTGCTTTGCTGTAGTGTAGGTATATGGCCAAACAGCACCCCAGATGTGGTTGCATTTTGATAATAAGGGAAGAGGCTTGTCTCTACAGGTGTGTGCCATGCTTGCACTTGACTAAACAGAAGTGATGAGCAAGAGTGGGTTTTAGGTGCCTTTCTACTCCCTTTCTTATTCCCGGAGACCCCTTGGAGCTGTTAATAGCCCCTAGTATAATCTAAACTGCAAGATCTCTCAAACTTATGAGAGCTTTTGACAGCACTCTGTAGTCTGTGTCTTTTAAATAGTGGGAGTCAAGGGAGTGCTATATGGCTGCTAGTAGGCCAGCTATGTGATCCCCTGACCAGAATATTTGCTACATGTTTTTAAAACATCTCTTTGGTCCTATTGCATCATTAAAATCATGCAAAGAGAACTTGTGGGGCGGAATGTTTTGGCTAAGTTTATTTCAAGTTTTGGAGCTTGCCATTACATGCGACTCAGCTGTTTTTTCCATCCTAGGTGGTAAAGGTTGGAATAGTGGAACAGTCCTCGGCTACATCAGGTAACGAATAGAACCTTTTTAATGCTTTTTATTTTCTTTAGTGTTCCAGAGTGGAACTGTAAACCATGTTATAAGGATGCTCAAATATGTGGGTTCAGTTGTCAAAGGTCACTCGGTGGTTATGGTGTATTGGGCTTCTTTACATGGGGAAGTTATATTACTATGAGGTACTGTGTGAATTCAAAACAGTATAATTACAGTAGTGTAACTCCCCAGGAGAAATTCTTATTTTGAAGTGAGGACCTTTTACTGGCTTAATGTACGTGAACTTGGAAACCATTTTGAATTGGACTGAAATAAAAAAAAAAAAGGGGGCGGGAGAGTTATTACTATAACAGCATAGCTATACTAGCATAACTGGAAAAAATCCTGCATAGATAACCCTAAAAATAAAAAAGTTAGCACAGCATTAAGAAAGTCTGGAAATGCAGAGGTGTTTGCTTTCAGTTCAGATCTATTCCATGGAAGTCATTTGATGACAAAAATAGCAGAGGCATACTTTAACCAGAACTCAGAAACACTGAATCACTGACACGCTGGGAAAACTAGTTTGGATTCTAGCCGCTTGTTATGATGGTGCTACTTTACTGCTGTTTTCTGGTGGTCTGACAGAAATGGAGAGTGGGGGATCAGAAACCATTGACAACAGTTGTCAAAGGGAAGATTTTATTTAATATATTTCAAATAATTATACCCTGGAAGGCTGAATTAAGGTGGTATGTACCCACCTTAAGTCATCCCTCCTTTGCATGTGCATTATGACATTTGTCTGATGACATGGTCACATTTTTTCCACAGGGTCCCTGTCACATCCATTGCCCTGGGTGGGTGGTGCTTTGTGAATGACCAATGGTTTGGGGGTTTTTTTGTGTTTTGGGGTTTTTTTAAATTTTTTGCCCAGTGTATAGACCCAGCTTTGTTTTAATGGTTATTTACTTTTCTCATGGATTCTTCTGTAGCACTCATGACCATGGCATTTGACTGACTTTCAAATATTTATGCATCTTCATGAAACCCCTGTGAAGTGAAGAAGTAACTATACTCCAGTACAGGGGGGAGCAGAAATGCAGAGATTAAGGATAAAAATCGCAACAATTTTAAGACTCATAGAACCCGATTTTCCCCTTCTCCCCCTTACCCCATAGCATTAGGTAGTATTTCATGTTTTCACGGCAGAGCTTACACTAATTTTTGATGCATTGTGAGTGGTGGGCACTTCTGCAAATCACACCCCAGGGTAGCAAATGCCATGAAGAAAGGAAAAATTAATGGCTGCCTGTTAAATACTTAGTTTAAATGACTTGCCTGACAGCGTGCAAAGATTCCATAGCAGAGATGGAGAAAGAACATTATGCTCTAGGGCAGCATTAAACATAAGACCATACTTCTCTTTACTTATAAGCCCTGCCTCCTGTCACACCATTCCACATTCTGTAATAAGTATGGGCAAGAGATCATAGAATCATAGAAAATTAGGGTTGGAAGGGACCTCAGGAGGTCCACCCCTTTGCTCACAACAGGACCACTCCCAACTAGATCATCACAGCCAAGGCTTTGTCTAGCAGAGTCTTAAAAACTTCCAAGGATGGAGATTCCACAACCTCTCTGGGCAACCTGCTCCAGTGTTTAACTACTCTCCTAGTGAGAAAATTCTTCCTAATATCTAACTTAAACTTCCCTTGCTGCAACTGGAGACCGTATGTCCTTGTCTGTCATCTGTCACTACTGAGAACAGTCCTCTTTTGAACCTTCCTTCGGGTAGTTGAAGGTTGCTATTAAATTCCCTCTGTCTTGTGTACTCTAGACTAAATAAACCCAATTACTTCAGTCTCACCTCATAAGTTATGTTCTCCAGACCACGCACCACTTCCATTGCCCTCCACTGAACTCTCTCCAATTTGTCCACATCCTTTCTGTAGCGGCAGACCCAAAACTGAACACGGTACTCCAGATGTGGCCTCACCAGTGCTGAATAGAGGAGAATAATCACTTCCCTTGCCCTC
>NW_017728993.1:69814746-69816208 GCF_001723915.1 Gavialis gangeticus
TACCAATGCAGCCCAGTATGCCATTATCCTTCTTTGGCAACAAGGGCACACTGTTGGCTCATATTCAGCTTACTGTCCACTGTAACCCCCAGGTCCTCTTCTGCAGAGCTGCTGCCCAGGCAGCCCCCAACCTGTACTGGTGTATGGGCTTGTTCTGTCCTAAGTGCAGGACTTTGCATTTGTCTTTGTTGAACCTCATGAGATTGTTTTTGGCCCAATCCTCCTATTTGTCTAAGTCACTCCAAATCCAGCCCTACCCTCGAGCATATCTACTACTCTCCCCCAGCTTGGTGTCATCTGCAGACTTGTTGAGGGTGCACTTTAAGCCATCTTCCAGGTGGTTGATGAAGATATTGAACAAAACCAGCCCCTGGGAACTGCACTTGATACCAGCTGCCAGCTAGACATCAAGCCATTAATCACTACCCTCTGAGTCCAGTGCTCCAGCCAATTTTCTGTCCACCTTACAGTCCATTCATCCAGCCTGTACTTCCTTAGCTTGCCTGCATGAATGTTGTGGGAGACCGTATCAAAAGCCTTGCTAAAATCAAGGTATGCCACATCCACTGGCCTCCCTGCATCCACAGAGCAGTCATCTCATCATAGAAGGCAATCAGGTTGGTCAGGCATGACTTGCCCTTGGTGAATCCATGCTAACTGTTCCGAATCACTTTCTCCTTTTCCAAGTGATTAGAAATGGATTCCTTGTGGACCTGCTCCATGATTTTTCCAGGGACTGAGGTGAGGCTGACTGGTCTGTAGTTTCCTGGATCCTCCTTTTTCCCTTTCTTAAATATGGGCACTATGTTTGCCCTTTTCCAATCATCCAGGACCTCTCCTGATCCCCATGAGTTTTCAAAGATGATGGCCAGCAGCTCAGTCATCTCATGGTCACTGCTACCCAAGTTACCATCCATTACTACATTCCCTACCAATTCTTCTTTGTTTGTGAGCAGCAGGTCAAGAAGAGCATGACCCCTATTTGGTCTCTCTAACACTTGTACCAGGAAGTTGTCCCCAACACCGCAAAAACTTCCTGAATTGCCTGCACACTGCTGTATTGCCCTCCCAGCAGATGTCAGGGTGATTTGAGGTCCTCCATGAGAACCAGGGCCTGTAATCAGGAAAATTCCACTAGCTGTTTGAAGAAAGTCTCATCCACCACTTCCTTCTGGTCTGGTGGTCTATAGCAGACCCCCACCACAGCATCACCCTTGTTGCTGTCTCCTCTGACCCTAAGCAAGAGACTTTTGACAGGCTTATCTCCAGTTTTGTACTGGAGCTCTGAGCAATCTTATGGCTCTTTTTTACATGAAGTGCAACTCCTCCTCTTCTTCCCTTCCCTGTGCTTCCCAAACAGTTTATACCCATCCTTGGCAGTGCTCCAGACATTTGAGCTCCTGCTAAGTCTCTGTTATTCCAATCACACCATAGTGCCATAACTGTGCAAAGACTTCCAATG
>NW_017728993.1:69821208-69827048 GCF_001723915.1 Gavialis gangeticus
CATCTTCCAGGTGGTTGATGAAGATATTGAACAAAACCAGCCCCTGGGAACTGCACTTGATACCAGCTGCCAGCTAGACATCAAGCCATTAATCACTACCCTCTGAGTCCAGTGCTCCAGCCAATTTTCTGTCCACCTTACAGTCCATTCATCCAGCCTGTACTTCCTTAGCTTGCCTGCATGAATGTTGTGGGAGACCGTATCAAAAGCCTTGCTAAAATCAAGGTATGCCACATCCACTGGCCTCCCTGCATCCACAGAGCAGTCATCTCATCATAGAAGGCAATCAGGTTGGTCAGGCATGACTTGCCCTTGGTGAATCCATGCTAACTGTTCCGAATCACTTTCTCCTTTTCCAAGTGATTAGAAATGGATTCCTTGTGGACCTGCTCCATGATTTTTCCAGGGACTGAGGTGAGGCTGACTGGTCTGTAGTTTCCTGGATCCTCCTTTTTCCCTTTCTTAAATATGGGCACTATGTTTGCCCTTTTCCAATCATCCAGGACCTCTCCTGATCCCCATGAGTTTTCAAAGATGATGGCCAGCAGCTCAGTCATCTCATGGTCACTGCTACCCAAGTTACCATCCATTACTACATTCCCTACCAATTCTTCTTTGTTTGTGAGCAGCAGGTCAAGAAGAGCATGACCCCTATTTGGTCTCTCTAACACTTGTACCAGGAAGTTGTCCCCAACACCGCAAAAACTTCCTGAATTGCCTGCACACTGCTGTATTGCCCTCCCAGCAGATGTCAGGGTGATTTGAGGTCCTCCATGAGAACCAGGGCCTGTAATCAGGAAAATTCCACTAGCTGTTTGAAGAAAGTCTCATCCACCACTTCCTTCTGGTCTGGTGGTCTATAGCAGACCCCCACCACAGCATCACCCTTGTTGCTGTCTCCTCTGACCCTAAGCAAGAGACTTTTGACAGGCTTATCTCCAGTTTTGTACTGGAGCTCTGAGCAATCTTATGGCTCTTTTTTACATGAAGTGCAACTCCTCCTCTTCTTCCCTTCCCTGTGCTTCCCAAACAGTTTATACCCATCCTTGGCAGTGCTCCAGACATTTGAGCTCCTGCTAAGTCTCTGTTATTCCAATCACACCATAGTGCCATAACTGTGCAAAGACTTCCAATGCTTCCTGGTTGTTTCCCAGGCTCCATGCATTTGTGTACAGGCACCTGAGGTAACTAATCAATTGCCTTGACTTCTCAGGAAGAATGAGAGAACCTCCCCTGTTGCCCCCTCCTGCTTGTTCTTCTTTTTAATGTCAGCAAAAGTTGATTTTTTTTGCTGCTTCTTGGAAACAGCTGGATGCATTGTCTCAGGACTTGCCCCACCCCACCCAAAAAAAAAATGCTGGACAGATGCTTAGCATGGAAAATTTTAGCCTGAACACTGTTTTATAAGCAAATGAAAAACAGGGTCATATAATAGAAAACATCTAAAGATGTGGCACTGCCTGCTTCTGTGTGCATCAGATGGTGTGGCAGTAGGATTCTGTCAGTGTAAATTTTTTTTAAATCACTACTTCATCCCAAGCTACTCTTGTTTTACAAACAATAGAGACTGCTTTTATGCCTCAAAGTAACTTGAAATGCCTTATTACTGTGTTCTAGATGCTCATGGATCCAGGCATGAGGAGAACCCTGCTTGTGTAGCTCCTTACCCGTGGAAGAAGGACTTTGTTCCCATCCTCACACCCAGGCCTCTCTACCAGGGTGGGAAAGGATTTAGTTCAGGAGATCTGGGAGAGGTTAGAGTGTGGGCACAGTGAAGCAGAAGCAAGAGAACATTAGATGTCGTAGCAGCAGCACAAAGCTGTATTCTATGCAGCATGCTGTGCTTACCTCATGGTCTCTGGAGGGCAGCCCTGGGATTTGCTAGGTTGCTGTATTTGGAAGCTGATGAGGCTTTGTACAGACACTGAGTTTCTTCTGGGAAAGTTGCTGTTCTCCCAGGAGAGGCCACAAGTGTACAGATGTTCAGACTTTTTCTCCCATGGTAAAAATGGCCACTTTAAGAGAAAAATAACCTGCAAACAACCAAGAGAGGACTGTGAATGTCTGTACATGCTGTGGCTTCTTTCCAGTTTCTCCCCATCCCCCACAGGGAGACAGTATGTCACTCACTAAACTCTAATGTTCCTGAATACTCCCACTGTGCAATCCCCACATTATGCTGCAGGGAAATGCAGGTTGACCACAGACAGTCTGGGTCAGCCAATCAGGGCCACCATGTGCAGTACTGCAATGTGTTGCCAGGCAGACGAAGGAAGCATTGCACTCTGAGATGCATGAACATTCCCTCCCCACCTCCTGCCCCTGGCTGGTAGCCCTGCAAGCTCTCTACTTTTCAAGACCTCAGCTTTCAGATACTTGTACACCAGGAGCAGGCAAAATAGCCGATCCAGCTGGCAGCCAGACTCCCTTTCCCAACAGCCCCTGCCCTCATGGCTTGGGCTGGTCTCCATGGAGACTCCAGCTGCACCTGCTGGGAAAGCTCAGGCTTGGGTTGCCATGGAGACCAACCTGAGCCTCACTGGCAGTGCACATAGCAGAGCAGTGCAGGGGGCTGCTCCGGAGCCACTGGGAACTTGGAATGGGGGTAGCTTGCTCCAGGGTAGACCCATGATCTGTAGCCTGCATGCTCCAGGTGGGGGCACACGAGTAGGGGATTGTGCCTCTGCCCCGGCTCCTTGCAGCGGTGACAACCTGGTCTGGAGCCGGGGCAGAGCTGCAATCCCCTGCCTGTGCAGCCATGCCTGGAGCATGGATCGTGGCTCTGCCCTGGCTCCATAGCAAGCTGCCCCCATCCCAAGTTTTCAGTGGCTCCAGAGCAGCCCCCTGCGCTGCTCTGTGTGGCTGAGGCCAGTCTCCGTGGCAAACCCAGCCTGAGCTTTCTGCACAGGTGTGGCTGGGGTCTCCATGGAAACCAGCCCAAACCATGAGGGCAGGGGCGGCTGGGAAACGGGATCCACAGCCAACTGGACCCAGCCAACGGGCCAGAGTTTGCCCATCCCTGTTGTATACGCAGCTCTGGGTAAGTTTCCCTACCCAGAGAGCAATCCTGGGAGAATTCTCCCAAGTTGTTTGAATGCACGTACGCAGCCTGAACCATCTCCTTTGGGAACGATGTTAAGGGATCTCCACCACCACCCCTCATCTTGAAACTATCGCAAGAGGAAAGACTTCCGAGTCAAGCTGTGCAGGGTTGAGAGGAAGAGAAAAAAAGTCTTGGGATCATCTTCCTCCAAAAAAGTGAATACAGCAGTTCTGTGCTTTCAAATACCACCATGTTAGTCTGTCTTCAGAGCTAGCTGGGTGGGCTGCGCTGTATCGGTGATGGGGACATGGAATGGATGAGGTCCTGTTTCTAGTAAGGGTGTGCGAAACAGGTCATATTCTGTTTGGATTCAGATTCAGCCCAAATTGGGGACAGTGATTCAATTCATTGATTTGGATCACTGTCCTCGATTCAATTCAGTGGAATCTGAATCTGAAGATATGATGTTGATTCAGAGAATCAGCAATTCGGCCATAGACACAGCTTTAAATGTTGTTTCTATGTACTTTGAGGTACTCATGAACTGGGATGGATGGAGCATCCCACAGGAGTGTGGGCCCCCCCACCCCCGCATGCTTAGTGGTGAACCCGATCAGCTGCACAGGGACCCTGGGTGCCCCCCTAGACCCAAGAGGCACCAGTCGCTGAGCTGGGAAGGCTCCCTGGCAGACCCAGAAGTGGACCGGAAGTGCTTCTGGTTCACTTCTGGGTCTGCTGCCAAGCATGCTGGGGAGTTCCCTGTGCTTCTGTGGGATGCTCCATGCGCCCCAGCATAGCAGCACTCACCAGCCACCTGGTACCTTGAGGTATGTAGAAAAAACGTTTAAAGTTGTGTCTATGTCCAAATTGCTGAATCTTTTCGAATCTCTCCAAATTGATTTGGAGGGTTCTGATTTTGATTTGGAGAGATTAAAGGGTCTCCTGATTCAGTTTGGATTTGGAGATTCAGCCACCAAATCGGGATGAATCTCTGTCATATCAAATTGGTGACTGAAGCTTCGCACAGCCCTAGTTTCTAGCCCTGAGCTAGCAGACTCTAAATGTTGGTGTCTGGAGAAGCTGCACTGAAATAACTTGGGCAACACATCCACGGTAAGGCAGGCAGTAAGAAGCCTGTGCCCAGAGGGTTTTTCAGATAAGAGTTTTAATATGAATCTCAGGGGAGTAATGGGTGGGACTGGATGTGCTAGGGTGTTTTTTGCTTGCACAGGACTCAAAAAAATAGAACTTCCCCTACACATTACACAGGAGGAATTTATCTGCAACAAAGTGCAGATGCCCCCATGTTGGGGACCTCTGTCACCCAGGGACCAGGTCACACCCACACACCAGCACAACTAACTTGTTTTTAATGGCCGCTGTTAATCTGAACAGGAACAGTTGTATTCCTAAGCAAGCATCCACACAAAGACCTGAAGGTAATGGGATATGTATTAGAACTCAAGTGAGTTGATTTTGTGTGCGTTTGTATAAAGATCTGTCCGCTGCACAGTTGTGAGAGTCTCTTGCCCAAATCAGTTGGGAGTAGGGAAGGAGTATCTACCTCTGCTGCCACTGGTCAGCTAGAGATGGTTACCTGGTTGGGGTTTTTTTGGTTTTTGTTCTTTGTTTTTCTTTTTTGTTTTCTTTTGTAATTCTAAAATGCCCTTAATTTGGGAGCCTGCAGTAGCCCATTGTTTGCACATACAGTTCTCTTGGGGCCCAACAGTAATGCAGTTTGCCTAGATTTTCCTGGATTTTTTTTTTAGTGGAAGAGATCCTTTTATTTGCGTTGTGAGCCTCTGTTTTCCTTCAGCCTGTCAGGTTGACTGAACAGATTGTCTAGGGATTCCAGTGGGCTTTGCCATAGGCCTTGCATGTTTTGGGCATTTCCCCTGACTTCAGTTGTCGCTGTCCTGCCTCTGCTGAGGCAGACCAATAGCACAGGTACTGCCTGAATATAACCATGGAGCATGTGGAATGATTAGTCATTCGTATTCTAAACGGTACAAGCCAATGATGTCAGGCCAACTTTCATATTTCGGTGTATTGGGAAGAGGCTCAGGTCTGGTTCCTGGTCTGGGTTTAACTGTGAAGGAGTGATTTTATTTTTTTTTAATCCAGTGTCGCTTCTTGGTAACTTGGTAAATTTACAGGTGTATATTTAAAGAGCTATCACCAATTTTAAACCAATCTGCATCAGCCATGGCATTTGCACTGATTTAACCAAATCAGTTTTTCATACCAACTCAGGCTAAACTAGTGCAACATTTGTGGGAAAACCAGTTCTAAGCCTGAAAATTTTTAGCTCAGTGTAGATATTGGGGAAAGCTTGGAGCATGTTAAATATGAAAACTGTCCAACAAGTTTAGCAATGGGATTACATGTTTTGTTGCTTCTCTGGGCTGAGCTGATTCATCCCTCCATCCCAGCCCCAGACCCCCAAGCCTCATATTCATCTATTTTGACATGTTCTGTGCTTGAGGCTCCTTGAAACGCATCACTCCATTCCTATGGTAGGGTCTGAGTGCTGAATCCCCACTACTCTCCTTTTGTTCTTACTTTTAAACTGGGGTGGGAGGATGGGCAGAGTTGAGATGTAGCGAAGCTGTGTGGCAGGAATGAACTACTGCCATCACCTTTCATAGTTTCATAGTTTGTAGGGTGGGAAGGGACCTGAGCAGATCATCAAGTCCGACCCCCTGCCATGGCAGGAAAGAGTACTGGGGTCAAACGACCCCAGCAAGGTGTTTGTCTAGCCTTGTCTTAAAGACCCCCAGGGTAGGCGCCAGCACCA
>NW_017728993.1:69832048-69836543 GCF_001723915.1 Gavialis gangeticus
TTCCAGGTCCTAGCTGCCCTGACAGTGAAGTAGCATCTCCTGATGTCTAGTCTGAATCTACCCTCTGCCAGCTTGTGACCATTATTTCTAGTCACTCCTGGTAGTGCTTGGGGGAACAGGGACTCCCCCAATGCCTGCTGGTCCTCCCGATCAGTTTGTAAATGGCGACTAGATCTCCCCTCAGCCTTCTCTTGTGGAGGCTGAACAGGTTCAGGTCCCGTAGCCTCTCTTCATAGGGCCTGCCGTGCTGCCCCCTGATCATGTGAGTGGCCCTCCTCTGGACCCTCTCCATGTTGTCCACATCCCTCCTGAAGTGTGGCGCCCAGAACTGGATGCAGTACTCCAGCTGCGGCCTGACCAGTGTCGCATAGAGGGGACCTTACTATTGCAGAAGTGGTTGAAGCTGGTAGTGTTGCCATTGAAGGGCTCTATGTGGCCCTAACTTCTTTTGTCACTCACATCAATAAGCTTCTCCTCATTGTTGCTCTGAATGGGCTGTAAAATTATAGAATCCATCAGACAGTCTTCAGAAATCATGGCATATCCAAGCAGTAGTGCCACAAGCTGAGCGCGCAAGGCCTTATAAACTCAGCCAGCTTAATTGTGCATAGTGATGATAGTGATTGGGGTTTAGATCTACTGTCTCTTACCCATGATCCCCACTAGCCCCTGTACAAACACTTAAATCAGGCTCCCAATACCCACGAGAGATGGGCGAGTTATATCCATCTTCAGATGGTGAATTAAGACAGGGAATAGTCTATAGCAAAGGCAAGACTACATGGGCACTGTAGGTCTGTTTCTACTGTAAGTGATTTTTGAGGCTCACTTCTGCTCTTCCCTAGATTCTTACCACTTTGGTATGATGGCCCCTGTCTCCATCTGGAACAACTTTGCCCACTCTTCTGAGGCTCCATATCCTCTTAATTTCTCTCCTGCTCTGCAACTGTGCCTAACTCCTTAGTGTTTTGGGGATGTAGCCTGCTTGTCATTCAGGGATAAAACATATCATTAAAACTATATGGCTCTTGCTGTACTTGTAGCATCTTGTTAGAGTGTCTTGAGGCTGTACAGATGTTAAGCACGGAGGATTTCTTTTGGTGAAATTCTCTCCAAATTCTATCAGGAGGGGATGAGGGAAAGGGTCTTGGTTTCTAAACCTCGTGGTTGCCTTCCCTGCAACCAGCTTGCATGTTTGCCCTGAGTCCTACCACTGACACAAAAAGAAGCCCTCTTAATGGGCTAGCAGAGAAAGGGCTCCATAGAAAAGCTAATGTATATGTTACCTTGGTGTCTGTGGATTCCTTGTGGGGTTTGGGGGCAGTGCTGCATACTGCTCCAGTCTTTCTGTCCTATCCCTGGCTGTGCCCTGGTCTGCTATACAGACCCTGCAGAGAGCTCCAGGAGAGCTGTAGAGGACAAGCAGCTTATGCTGCAGAGATGGCTGGGTGGAAGCAATGAACTTTTTATACAAAGTGTTTTCTGTGATATTCTGGGGAGAACAGGCCCTAAATGACTCTCGAAACACCCATGTGAGAGAGGTACAGTGGCTTCTTTTTATGGACATTGAGAGCAGGTTAGATGACTAACCCCGGGGCATACAGTGGCAAAGTTTAGGAGATGGGATGACTCAAGCACATGTCAAGCTCAGATCCCCAGCCACCCTCTGCTTTGCCCAGAGGTTGCCAGCAGGGAGGATGCAGGTGAAGAACACAGTCCAACACTTTGAATCCTTCTCTTTAAGGTGATTCCGATGACGCAGCTCCCTCTAGTTCCAGTGTCCTTTCCTCTACCCCACCTTCTGTGTCTCCTGCTGTGAAGGAAGCTTCCCCCACCCCACCTTCTTCGCCGTCTGTTACTGGCAGCTTCACTTCCTCCAGGTAAAGCACCTTCTGCCTTTTTTTTCCTCCTACTGTATTATCTGAAATACAGTAAAAATGAAATCTCTGCAGGGAATGCTGCAGCCCCAAGTCCTTAGTCATGCCTCTTAGCCTGAACCCAGTGTAGCTAAGCCTGCCTCATTTCAGAGGACATGAGCCTTTTTACACTGGGTGGGCCCAGTAGCTTGTGGGAAGACCCTTCAGCCACAGAGCTTTTTGAGCATCAAGTTGGGTCACTTGTTAATGGAGTTCAGTGTCTGTGAGGAGGGTCAGGATGTTTGGGGGTGAGTGTATGTGTTTGTGGGATAAGGCAGCAGGCCTGCTTGCAATATGGGTCTGTCTTTCTGTCTGTCCAAGGAAGCTTGTAACATTACCTCTGGCTCTGGTAGTGAGGGTGGCTTGCCTGGGAGATCTCCAGTTAACTCCAAGCCTAACACTTGCTGCATGTCTTGTGTATGGTGACCCTGAACCTTAGGGAAAGCATTTGTTGCTATCATTCATGTTCCTGTCCCAGATTATATGAGTTCACTCAGGTGTTAGAAACTACTGGATGAAGGGCTGTCACCAGGGGTAGTAATAAATTACACTATGCTGATCTGGGAGGCACTACTTGGGTGAGTATTATTGTCTAGTTTGGCTTATTTCAGTGATGTAAGGGAGACCTGAGGAAAGGTACTGTGGTACCCGAAAGCTTATCTTAGTCTATCCCAACCATGCAGCTGATCCAATAAAAGATATCACCTACAAAAATGCTTGCCTCCCTTCAATGATGTATATCTCCTGCATTTAATTAACACAATATGGCCTCTTTCTTGATTTGGGCCTTGTGGTGTTACAATAATGTCAAGAAATAATGATTCTCTAGAAAGAGAGGAGGGAGCACGTGGAAAAGGTTCCCAGATGATAGTGAATCTGGGAGGAGTTGGGAAGACTGGTTAAACAAGGGAAGACCTACAGAGATTTGGACTGCAGGGATGATGCAACTGATTTAAAGAATGGAATACAGTATCATCTAAATAACGTACTCTCTGGGAGAAGAGAAATTGGGAAGCAGTGAACAGGAGGGCCTCAGGCATATTAATGAAAGCCAAATTAAAGGAGCTTGTGGTAGTGTGGTAGGGCAACTGAAAGCCAGTGTAATACTAGGCTCGGGTCACAAGCCTTGGTCTTTCATTTTCCAGTTCAGAATAGCTCTGTACAACTGTGGTGCCACTGCAAGTGTGAGAGAGTTGCTTCTGGATACTTGTGGTCATACAAAGGTGAGGGACAAAATAGAGAAAGTTTGGAGAAGACCAGCAAAAATGCTTTGGTTGTTTACTTGGTCACAGTCTAAAGTGCAAGTGGATCACTGTGCTAACTAGCAAAGCACAGGAGGGGGCCCTGGGTAGAATCTGTCCTCTTAAAAGAGAGCAGGATGAGTTACTCCTGCAATGCATGTTGGTAATATTTGGAATGAAAACTGTTTTCCTTTCCATCATTGGCCACGGGCCCTGGCAGACATTACATTTACAGTGTGGTTAATGTTGCCACTTGTGCCATAAATGGCAATATACCACACATTTTTGCTGTCATAAAATGGCAAACTATACCCAAAGATATTCCACCTAATGAAGAACACCTTTTTCACTGGCTTGCAAGGTAACTTAAATTGAACCTGTGGTATGTTCCAGTCCCATGCTGACAATCACCTGATTGTCAGCATCAGGACATGCATGGGCAGCCCCAGCCCCATTCAAGATCCTAAGCTGCTGCCTCCTGGTGGTGATAATCATAGGTTGAGTCCTGCTGCCCTAAAGTCCTTATTTTTAAGTAGTGCATTAAAAGTTACCACATGCTTAAAGTACCTGGGTAACTTAGGAACCCAAGTCCCTCTGACTTCTAGTAAAGCTTGTGCTCCTATTTCATACATCCTTGTATAGGATCAGCAGGAGTGTTAAACCAGCACTAATGCTGCATAGCTAATCAAGAAATACAGAAGTGAAAATTCTAGCATTACTATTGACCCAGCTGCAATGCACAGTCTGTAGGATTTATGATCTGCAATATCAAACTGTATATATTTAACCAGCAGAACTGCAACACAAGTTCCTGCAAACGCATGCCCATCTTGATGACTGGAGCTTTCTGCAGCTAAAATTAAAAGCAAGGAAAAGACTAGCTAAGAGCATCATCAATTGCTATGCTTGGCATAAATGTGCTGTGTGAGAACAGTGTGAAAAGATACGTAGTATTACAACAAACTGAACTTCAATCTACTGTCACCTTGATTTCTGTTAACTAATACAGTGGTTCTCAACCTCTTTTAGACTTGAGGTGGCCCTCATTTGACTCAAGGCACCCCTCCATAATTTGCAAATGGGGCACCACCATATATCAAAAACTATTTATTGCAGTGGTTACCTCCTTGCAGAGGGGACAGGAGTGAGCCTGAGCCTGCACTTATCTCCTTATACATTGTGGCAACATTTAAAAGATCTTGAGGCACCCCAGGGTGCCCAGGCACACTGGTTTGAGACTCACTAATAGGTCACATTTGCTTATCTCTTATCAGTTGATTGACAAATATTAAAGGTAGACCTTTTCTTTACATTGCTTATTCACATTTTTTAAATGTT
>NW_017728993.1:69841543-69846300 GCF_001723915.1 Gavialis gangeticus
TTTCGTCCTGTTGTATCATTTGTCATGACCAGTACTACCAAACTCAAACATTCAAAAGTCAGAAGGTAAGGCACAAAAGAATGAATTGGTTAACATACCAATTTTTTTTTAAATATAGATTTTATTCTTTTTTGGTCTTATGGGAAATTGTGAGCTTTCATCCCAAGTCTGGTTATCTGTCTAATGTGAGGAGTTTAGGGGAAAGCTATAAGAGACTTGCGTTCACTTGGTTCATTTAACCAGTAAATAAAAAACATAGATGGAGGTAGGTCAGAGCTCAGATGGTTGTGACAAAATACATATTTTATATCCTCTGTCACATTAACAGTTCAAGACTCTAGCACCTAACACAAGAAAATGAATAGCTAAGGTTCTCTGCATTTTATGCTGGCTACAAACTATGTTCTTATAAATTGCATTGTGACATAACAGAATTTTAAGTAGCCCCAGTCCCATTCCTTGCTCTTCTAATCTTGAAACCTTTCTAGGTTTTTATCACTGCATGGAAGGGTTATGAAGCATAGTAGGTTTGCGGGTGCTAGAGAATGGAACATAGAATTATATCCATCTTGGATAGATGTTGATTCAGCTGTTTTGAAACCTCCAATGGAGGAGATTCCTCAACTGTCTTAGGCAGCTTGTTCTTTGTCCTACTAGGCTTACATTTCGGAAGCTTCCCCCTTGCCCCCAGTTTAATCTAAATTGCCTTTAATGCAACTTAAACCCATTGCCCTGCCCTCTGTAGCAAAGGAGACTAGTTGCTCTCTTTCTCTGTGGCAGCCTTTCAGATATTTAAGAACTGTTTTCATGTCCTCCCATTAATCTCCTTTCCTCTAGACTAAATAATCTTTCCCCATAGAGCTTGAATTCCAACCTCTGTCATCTTTGTCACTTGCCTTTGGATCCTCTCCAGTTTCTCTGCATCTCTCTTAAAATGCAGCACCCAGAACTAGGCAAAAGAACTCCAGCAAAAAGCCTAACCAGCACAGACTAGAGTGGTATTATCATCTGCCATGCTTTACATGATGATACTTCTCATAATGCAGCCCAAAGTTGCATTTTATTTTATTTTTCACAGTGTTATCTTGCTACTTGATATTTTGAATTTGCAATCTACCAAAGACCCCCAGATTTTTCTCAGCAGTGCCTAGTCCATTCTCCCTGTTCTGTGTGGACGCATTAGCTGAGTGAGCCCCCAGGGGCAAGGCCATCCTAATTCAACGTTTTTAATGGTAGACGCTAGGAAATGATGGTCCAAATGCAACTGTGCCTCTTCCTAAATGCTGATTCTAGGTCTAGGACAGGGTTGGGCAAAATGGCAGATCTGGCCAGCTGCCAGCCTCCGTTTCCCAGCAGACCGTGTTTGCATTGCTGTGGCTGGTTTCCATGGAGACCCCAGGAGCAGCATGGCTGTATCAGTGTGGGACTAGGGTTTCCATGGAGACCAGGCCCTGCAGCTCCAGCAGAGCATGCAGCTGGGCGGGGAGCTGCTCCAGGGCGGGGATCTTGTAGTGGTGACAACATGTTCTGGAGCCGGGGTGAAGCTACGATCCACTGCCTGCATGCCCCTGCCTGTCTGGGTCGTGTAGGCAGCAGATCACAGCTCTGTCCCAGCTCTGGACTGTGCTGTCACTGCCAGAAGATCCCAGCCCTGGAGCAGCTCTCAATCTGGCCCATGGGCCAGGGTTTGCCTGCCCCTGGTCTAGGAAATCAGATCCTGGCAAGACACCCTATGTGCCCATCAGTCTCTTACAGAATGAAGTTGAAAGTGCTGGTGTGTGAAGCTCCTCAAAGGATGGACAGGACCACAGCTAGCATGCCATGTTGGAGGGCCCTTCAATTGGAAGCCACCAGCTAGGAGTTTACAGCAGCCCTAGATAATCTTCTACATAGGGATGATCAGAATGTACCAAGTGCCTTACTGGGTTAGAGTAGTAGTCCATTTACCCAGTATCCTGTCTCCAACGATGGCATGTAATGTAGATGCTTTTAGAGGGAGTGTGCGAGAATGGGGCATGCCTCGTACTCTCCTTTGCATCAGCCCTCACTGGGTTAGGAGGGTCAGAGGATACATCCCTGTCTTTGTTCTGTTGATTTGATGGGGATATTGGTGATCTGCCTAGTCCTGGTTACCTAAACCCAAGTGTTTCTTTTGGGCTCTTCAGTAGTATGTTTCCCTCCCTCAAGAAAAGTAGAAAAGCTTTCATGCCCTGATATCCAGCCCCACCAAATTGAAAATATCATGTTCTGTAGGATCTACTTTGATTTTTGCTTCACACCTGAGGATGGAGAAGAGTCTGCACAGTGACAACAGGAATCATGGGAACAGATTTGGCAGTAATGTCGTGTAGCTGCAGGCAGGCTGACTAGCCCTTTTGTCCCTCAGAGCTTTTTCCACTCCTCTGCTGAGCAAACTGTGAAAAACAGCTTGTGCTGACTGCTTGTAGGAGCCACTAGCTGCAGTGTGCTTGAATGGGGGTGAACTTGTTGCCGGATTGCTCATTTTAGGTTCTTCATTGACTGACTGAACCCAGCTGGAAGCCTATGTGTAGTCCATCCTGGGAATCAAGCCATGGGAAAACCACATGGTTTGTGCCTCAACACATGAATTCCTGCAACATGGCTGTTTTGGGTCGATTAAGTTGGCCCCTTGACTCAGTGGCAGTTTTTCAACCAACCAACTGAAATGAGTCTTGTCCTATGCCTTAATGGTAGCTAAAAATTGGTGTTGGCAGCTACAAGGGGAAATATTTGTTTGCCCCTCGGCTTATTGTCAAGCATGAGATCTTACTGGGAATGTGTTTAGTTAGGATGGGTAATTCATTTTCTGTTGCTTTGGCTCTGTGAACTATGCAGGCAGACTACAACTGGGCCCTGGAAACCCAGGTCAGCACATTGGCTGTTTTCTACAATGTCCCCTATTCTGAAGAACAGTTGGATGCTGTATTTCTTACAACTGCCATCAGAGCGAGAGGAATTACCTAGAAGTTGTTGGACCTAAACAGTATACATTCCTGTAACCAGTTCTTTTAACAATCTCTAGATGATAAAAGCTACTTACATGTGTAACTAACCTTCATCTTAGCCATTTCCTTCCTAGGAAGATAAGTGTCACCTTATGCTTTGGAGAATAACTCTTTCCATGTGCCTCTAGTACTTGTTTTCCTATTTTGAAAACTCAGGAGCCTGATTTTTAGGGGTGTGACATGGGCCGTATTTGATTCGGCCCGAATCGGGGACAGTGATTTGATTAGTTGATTTGTATCACTGTCTCTGATTCAGTTTAGCCAAATCTGAATCTGAAAATTCAATGCCCATTTGGAGAATTGGCGATTTTGGCCATAGATGGCTTTCAGTGTTTTTTCTATGTGCTTCAAGGTACCAGACGTGGCTCGTGGATGCTGCAATGCTGGAGCGGATGGAGTGTCCCGCAGGAGCATGGGGGGGCCCACGCATGCTCGGCAGCGAACCCAGAACCGGACTGGAAGTATGTCCGGTCCATTTCTGGGTCTGCTGCTGAGCGCATGGGGTGGCCCCCTGCACTCCCCCAGCTTAGCGATCAGCTGTGGGGGGGACCCCAGGTGCCCCCCAAACCCAGGAGGCACGAGTTGCCGAGCAGGGGGACACAAGGGGGGGGCCCTGTGCATTCCCTGGCAGACCAGGAAGTGGACCGGAAGTGTCCTCTGGTCCACTTTCAGGTCTGCTGCCAAGTGCGCTGGGACCCTCCCACGCTCCTGTGGGACACTCCATCCGCCCCAGCATCTCAGCATTCACGAGCCGCCGGCTACCTTGAGGTATGTAGGAAAAAACATATAAAGCTGTGTCTGTCTGAATTGCTGAATCTTGCCAGTTTGATTCGGAGAAATTAAAGGGCCTCCTGATTTGATTTGGATTCGGCGATTCAGCCACTGACTTGAGTCAAATCTCTGCTGAATCAGGGACCAAAGCTTCGCACAGCCCTACCGATTTTTGTCCAAAAATGCTGAGCATTTGGCCTCTCTTAAAGGCTTTCATATGGGTAACCAAAATCACTAGTGACTAGAAAGTTGTAGGCCCTTAAGGGACATCCCGTCTGCCAGCATATAGAAATGATTCTCTTTTTCCGTCTTCTAGCCAGAGCCTTGGTGCTGAGCTGATGGGACTGCAGGTGGATTACTGGATTGCAGCTCAGCCCACAGACAAAAAGAGAGATCCAGAGAAGAAGGACCCTTCCACTACCAAAAACACACTGAAATGCACTTTCCGGTCTCTCCAGGTCAGCAGGTTACCCACAAGTGGCGAAATCACCACTGCTCCAACAATGTCCATGACAGTTGTGACGAAGGAAAAGAACAAAAAGGGTAAGATGGAAGATAACACATCAGGTTACTGTCGCTATAGGAGGAGTTTTTGATGTATGCAAGATAGACTATGTGCACTGACTATAAATCTTCTCAGGATGTTTTAAGTTTTGCTGCTTTCCCCACCACCAAATTCCTTGTTAGTTATATTGGCTTTTAGAGGCAAATGACAGTTTGGCTGATGGGAACAGGCTCCCTGTGATGCCATAAGAGGGCATCATGTTTGGTAACTGAGCAATTTTACAGCTGTTGTCTTAGTTAGGAGTCCTAATCTGCTCTGCCTACCAATGAAAGGTGGTCACTGTAGCATGCAGCAATATGTTAGCCATAGGATTAATGGCATATAGGGGGTTGTGGTTTTCAGGTGGGCTTTTGTCATCCTTTCATAGTTTCATAGTTTCTAGGGTCGGAAGGGAC
>NW_017728993.1:69846311-69861583 GCF_001723915.1 Gavialis gangeticus
CTGACTCTTTATTAATTAGCGAGGACGTGTATTCCTCCTATTTCTTTTTAAATAACTGTTTTAGATTCCATAAAAACATCTAGCCCTGTCTGCTGACATGCTGTTTCCTACAGGATTCCATAAGCAGACTCTTCTACAACTTAAACCTTACAGAGAGCAGTTTGCACATGGGCAGCATAAGGTTTTTTGTGAGGCTGGACCAGTTCTTTAGCTTGCTGCCCAAGGCTTTCAAAAGCAGGCACTAAAAATGTATGTGGAAAGCTTTGGAGTTTGGACCTATTTTGGAATTTGGCTTGAGGCATAAAGTCTTAAGGGATATATCATAGAGAAGTAGGACTAGAAGGGACTTGAGGCAGGAAGCATGGGACTGAGCTGCCCAGTTTATTATTATTTCAGTTTGCAGCAGTAGAGATTCACAGAGGCGGTTTTTCAGCCGATGCATTTGACTCAGTGTTGTCCTGTCCCCTTGTAACCTCAATTGTCATACCTGATTAATTATTGCATCCAGAGTGTCTGTTTGCAAATGGCAGCCAGAAAGTGGCACCCAGCACTTACTGACAGTACTCGGGTACCTGAGGATGTATGACCCAGCAATACCCCCAAGCTGAGGATTGTGTGTGATAAGATTGTAAAGCTGCTGCTGGTGAGTCTGTTGGAGGTGCCAACTCCACATCAGCAGTGAACACTGTCTGTCTCTTCTAGTTTGTGGTATTGAGTGATGTGGTATGTTTTATTCTGGGAAATGGGAAGCCAGGCTGTATCTAATAGTTCAAGTATGAAATTTTCCCAGACTGGACTTAGTCATGTTCAGGTTTCCTAGAACTGCCTAGTGCAATGTAGCTCAAACTCAAATTGATCCTGAAAGCTCTGGACTTCTTTTTTTTTAAGAGCTCTTTTGTTTCCCCTCCCTGCCCCTTTTCCTGTTTTCAGGAGCATTCACCTGTCCCTCTGAGCTCTGCACATGGAGCTGATGTTCTTTGAACTGTTGGCCTTGTGTTTTTGTGGCTATGTACACCCTTAGATTTACGATGTGAATGAAAGTGAGGCTACAATCTCAGGGGAAGGGTGCTCTAGAAAACGACTTGCAGTAAGCAAGAATCTCCCCTAGGTGGTATGGTAAGTTTTAGAATACAGTGAACTCCGCTTGGATGAAGATCAGATAAATGCATAATTCATTTAACTATAAGCTGGTCTCGTTTTCCCCTGTTGCTTGCATTATAACAAACACTGGCTTCCGTGCATAGAATGACTTTATTCAGGTGGTCTTTGCCTTTGTTAAACTCAAGGCATCCCTTGGAAAATGCCAACTCCTAGTTTTCATCCTTTTTGACTAGAAACAAGTAATTCTTTTGTTGGCAAAGAACTTGGATCTTTCTACCACAAGGCAGAATGCTTTTAACACTATAGATTCCTATTTGAAATCTCTGGGTTTATCTTGCAAGTTGCACCTAACATTGCGCACCCAGGGGTGCCATGAAGGGGTCTCAAGGCACCCCTGGGTGCCATGGCACCCTAGTTGAGCATCACTCATAGATTCATAGACATTAGGGGCTGGAAGGGACCTCCCAAGATCAAGTCCAGCCCCCCTGCCATAGGCAGGAAGTCTGCTGGGGTCAAGTGACACCTGCAAGATAAGCATCCAAATGCCATTTGAATGAGTCCAGAGTAGGTGCTTGCAGCACCTCTGGGGGGAGTCTGTTCCAGACCCTGGATGCTTAGACCATAAAGAAGTTTTTCCTCATGTCCAGTCTAAATTGGCCTTCCAGAAATTTGGGGCTGTTAGACCTTGTTATCCCATGGGGAGCCCTGGTAAATAAGTGTTCTCCCAGCTCCTGGTGCACCCCCCCCTTATGTACTTATAGGCTGCCACCAAGTGTCCCTTGAGCCTTCTCTTCAGGCTGAAGTCCCATGTCCCTGAGCCTCTCCTCAAGGCTTACTCTGTTGGTCTTTGATCATGCAGGTGGCTCTCCTCTGGACTCTCAAGCTTATCCTCATCCCTCCTGAAGTGGGGGTCCCCAAAACTGGATGCAGTACTCCAGCTGCAGCCTCACTAAGGCCGAGTAGAGCAGGAGGATAACATCCCTGGTTTTGCTTGAGATGGATCAGTGGATCCATACCAGAGTCTGGTTTGCTTTGCTGGCCACAGCATTGCTTGGATGGTGTATGTTCATCTTGTGGTCAATCGAGACCCCCAAGTCTCTTTCAGTCATAGTACTAGCAAGTGTAACACTGCCAAGCCTATACGTATGATGCTGGCTTTTCCTCCCGAGGTGGAGTACCCTGCACTTCTCTGCGTGAAATGCCATCAGGTTTTGGTCCACCTACCTTGCAAGCCTGTCCAGGTCAGCCTGTATCCCCAACCTGTTCTCCAGTGCAACCGCCTTCCCCCGTAGTTCAGTGTCATCCGCAAACTTTGGCAGTCTGCATCTGATGCCCAAATCCAGATCATTAATGAAAATGTTGAAGAGTACTGGCCTGAGTACTGAGCCCTGAGAGACATCGCTGGTCACCTCGTGACATGTTGATTTGCTCCCATCAACCAGTACTCTTTGGGTCAACCCCAGAGCCAGTTCCCTTTTAGCCCTACTCTTTTTACTTTTGCAACAGAACTGTAGGTTGTTTTAACTGTATAACTGATGAAATGGGCTCTGAGTCCTCTATATGAAGGCTTTCCGAAGCAGCCTTGATCTCACTGGGTCCTATCAATTTCAAGACTGCTACTAGAGGCCTAAGATCCTCTGAGAAACAAGGTAAGAGGCTTAGCCCGGGCTGTACTTGTAGTTAATAAGCATTGTTGCGTATTAATTCCTGATAAGGGCTTTTTCTTTAGTCCCAAGGCCATGCAGAGTATGCTGTATTTGAGCCAGAGAGGGGCTGGAATGGAATATGTGTGTCTGTATCCCAGCAGGGCAGTTTTGCCTGAGGTTAAAGCAAGCTAACATAGCAATGGTGGTGAAGACTGAGGTCGTGTGATCTGCATTGAGGCAGTAAGAATTAGGTTTTTTTAGAAAGCCCAAACTGATGAGGACCAGTTTGTAGAAAATTTATGCTTCAGTAATAGATTTGTAAAAACCATTTGCTCCAGTGTTACTTTCTAGCTGGCAAAAACTAAGTTTGTTTGATTTATTAATTTTTTTAAAATTTTTTCTTCTAGTGATGTTTTTGCCCAAGAAAACAAAAGACAAGGAGATTGAATCCAAGAGTCAATGCATTGAAGGAATTAGTAGGTTGATTTGCACAGCAAAACATCAGCAGAATATGCTGCGAGGTAAGCAAACTATTTTTTCATTTCAGGGTGAGTGTTTTATTGGTAACAGGTGGGTTTGCTGATATTGAGCCAACCCCCAGTCCCGCTGCCTGTTGGCGAATCTGATGTTATGCTGGTCTGTGGCACAAAGTAGACCTGGATCTGGCTGGAGCAAGAGTCTTCAGATGCAAGGAAATCCACAGGTGGCATAGAGCCATCATGGGGTCATTTGTAGTGGAAACGGTATGTGGTAGTTTCCTTAGTGATTTTTCTGGATGCTGAAACAGCCTCTAGGCATGGTTTAAAGCGGTGGTGGCCAGCTGTTTCCACAAGTATCCTGCAAATTTAAGCCCTGCCCTGCACCCCCTCATGCCCTTCCCCAGTGCCACTCTGACCCCTGCTTCCCAGAAGTGTACCTGACAGTTTGTGCCCTGGGGCACTAGAACAGAGGCAGGGAAGCTTGGGTCTTCCACTGTGTGGAGCCGAGTCCAGGCAGGATGCTGCTGCAAGAGAAAACACTGCAGTTTTATATGAGTGAGGGTCCAAAGCCCTGAATTTGGTAGTGACTGCGGGGCCAGTAAAGGGTTAACCTGACTTCAGTGATGACTCCTTGTACCCCACTTTATTCTGTGTGGCCAGAGGCTCCAGCCCCTTGCCTGCCCCTCCCTCCTTCCATTCTGGTGCCTCCCTTTACTGAGCACCCAGGGCTAGTGCCACACAGCAGCTGCCCATGCCACTTGTGGAACAGGTGCTACAGGTTGTGTCCTGGTTTAAACTAACCTTGAGGTTACTCTAAAACTGGGTTCTCAATTTAGGGACTGCCAGCAGGCTCAGATGCACACAACCCTTTTCCTTCATGGCTGGGTGGAGGGATGTTCTGAAACTCTTAGCAACATGGGGTTACAGCTTGGAAAAGGTTGAAAATCATTGTTCAGAGCCATAATGGAAGCCAGGCTGGGAACAGCCTGCATCAGGATGCCAGCACATCAGGTGCATCATAGCTTTAAGCTTTGTAGCTGGAAAATGGAGGCTTGGAGGCTGATGCTACCGTTGGCTCTGCTCAAGTGCTGGCAAATCTGCAAGTTTTTTTTTCTATGAGCAGTTCCAGCTTCTGCATCCAGCAGTGAGGCTGTACCAGTCCTTGAGCCCAGGCCAACCAAAGCCCATCACAACTTCACCCATCCTCCTTGCTAGATATGAGGGTCCCTTAGACCAGCTTGTGAAAGCCTTCAGGAGATTCTGGTCTACCAGGCTTCCCTCATGGCTCCCAGGGTAGACCAGAAGTCTAGTTTGAGCCCTCTCTACTTACCCAAGTCACAACTGCAGAAGAAAGCCTTAAAGGTGTGTAGGGAAGAGGGATAGGCTTCTGGTGACTGGCTTGTTGTTGACAGAAGAGTCCTTGAGATTTATATTCTCACCCAGACTGCTACTGATTGTACCTGCTCATGTGCCGAAGAGGCCCTGCAGACACCTTGGATCTGCTTGGCTACAGCAGATGGCCTGAGAAGAGACTTTCCCTGCAGGCATCCACAATATCTCCCTGTTCTCCCTCGGCAGTGCTGGCTACTTGCTCTCCTTTTGTGAAAGCCATGTTTTCTAATTCCCACCACTCCCTTCTCATAGGGCATAGGCACATGGCTTCCTGCATAGTGGAAGAGGGCAACACTACGTCAGCCCTTTCTTAACAAGTGCCTGTGTGCTTGAAAGCGAAAAGTGAAAGCGAACCTGCAGTAGCTAATCCCTCTTCCATTTAATGCTCTGCAGGTCAGTTTCTACCTTCTTGCAGGGTAGCAATATGTATATTAGTGGCTACTGCAAATCAGCTGATCTGCAGCAAAGCCCCACTGCCCTCTTACTCTGTGGTAAGTTGTGTGCCCTTCTCTTAAGTTTTCACTCTTCCTTATGCACATGTTGCTTCAGGAAACTGTCTGTGAGGCCAAAGGGTCTAGAGATGATCACTGTTGTCCAAGTAGGCGTAAATTGCAAGGTGGTAGCAGGTACAGGACAGCCAAACCCGGCATGACTAAGCCCATGTTCCCCTTAGGTCATGTATCTCTTCATCAAAGAATTGGTAGGAAGTAACAGTGAAGGGCAGAGGTGCATGTCTGCTCTGTTGCCGAATTGGAGCCTGCTCCAAGGGCTTCCCCTGGAAGATGGAGGCAGTGTGGCCTAAGCAGCATCACCACCCCCAGTGCTCTAAAAGCATGAGTTAGGCACTCAAAATGGCAATACTCTTAAAGGTTAGATGTTAGACCTTGCAATTTTGCTTTCTGGATTTTGAACTCTTAGGGATCACATTCCTATGGCTGCTTCTGCAGCCAAGAGGGCAAGGCACCTTTTGAAATGAAACCCAAGATGTTTGTGCAATGCCAGTTTGGGACCTGAGTCTTTCAGCAAAACCCCTACTATTGTCAGACTCATGCAAGAGATGGCAAAACTTCCTATGTTCTCTGCCTCCTGCTACCAACACAAAATAATCATCAGCCCCACAACTCTGAGAACTAGGCAGGTCAAGCAGGGACTGCAGGCTATCTGATGAGAACCAAGGAGATGAAACCTGGTGTCAGTGACTCATGGATTTTGAGTACTGAATTTTGCAAAGTTAAAGATTGCCCTGCTTCTCCAAAGCTGACAAAGTGCCTAATAGAAAGAAGCAAGGACTGTGAGCATCTTACAAAGTAGCATAAAGTTAAAGTTCATCAGCATAAAGTGGCTACAGTGTTAGTCTTGTGGGACTCCACTAGAAACTGCAGAATAAAAGCTGCAAGCATCCCCATGTGGCTCAAGTTGCTTGTAAATTCCAAGTGTAACTGATAAGTCAGGAGGTCTGTTTTAGTTCATCCTTTTAATTCTAGCTCAGGGGAGTTCAGGCTGCTAATGTTACTGGATATTTGTCACTTCCCAGAACAAATGCAATTGCACAGTCTGCTGTATTCTTTTCTTTTTAAAAAAAATCCTTAAATTCTCAGTTAAAAATCCAAACTGATAAAACCAGACCTGGAAAAGACATGCAGCTAATATTATATTGATAATGCCTTGCTCAAAAAAGTTTGGGAATTGGTTAGTAAAGTACAAGAGATCAAATGACAGTGAAATCAATAGGTTCCATTACTGCTGTAATAGAAACTACAGGTAACTGCTTCTGGAACAAGGGTCCATCTTGTTTGTTTTAGCCAGGACCTGGATTTGATGCTTGATAGCAAGAAGAGAATGTTTGCATAATGCATGTAGTCAGTTGCCATGATGATCCTATTGCCAAGGGTGGGCAGCCAGCAGAGTGCTGGCGTCTTACCCATCTGAGCTGCAGAGCAGCTTGAAGCATGAGATTTGATAAGGTCTCTCTTCTAGTTCTCCTGCTCCCTTGCTGCCTTTCCCATTCCTGGTACTAACTGAAGCAGGAGGATGCCCTGGCCTTGAGGGATTTGCTAGTGCAATGGTTCCTGCTTAGTGCTCTTTAACCTACTTCCATGTTTTTATCCTTTCCCACCCACAGTCCTGATTGATGGTGTCGAGTGGAACGATGTGAAGTTCTTTCAGCTGGCAGCGCAATGGTCCTCCCATGTCAAGCACTTTCCCATCTGCGTATTTGGACACTCCAAATCCAATTTCTAGCCGCTTTCAGCGGAAGGGCTTTCTGCCTGTCTGGAGACTGCACGCCTGCCCAGGAGCCAGGAATCTGAGTGCCAACTCTGACTCAAGTCACTCTGCTCTCTCTCCTGCAGATTACTTACAGATGTGATTACTTTTGAATTACTTTTTTCTATTAATTCCTGAGTTTACTACAAGGGAAGGAAACCCCTTAAAAGCAAAGCAAAAAACAATCCCAGTCTTAAAGTAGAAATGTGCTGATAACATGGAAATTAATAGGGGAACCTCCAGAAGTGGAGCGACCTGCCTGAAACCTCTTAGAACTTAAGAGCAGATAGCTGAATAACTGCACTGCTTATTAACCTGAAACCTCATTGGTGTGTTTGGGGCTGGGGGTTCTGGATTGGGTTAAATGGTTTTTGTGAGTTGCTGGAGGAAGGGGTACAGGTGGCTGGGTGCAGGTGCTATGACCTCCTTCAAATTTGTGGAGAAATTTCCAACACTTCCTCTGTCCTGCCCCTGAAAGAGTCAAGAGTAGTTTGGTACCAGATAGCTTGTATGCCAAGACTGAAGTATGGGTCTGTCAACCCCCCCCCAACTCTAGAATAGGGGAGAGACTAGAAATTGTCCACAGGGAGGGCACTTCAGCATGGTGGTGCTGAAGTCCAGCTATTGAAACAGGCAGGTTTGTTCATTCTTATACCTAACTAAGGTTGGGCAGAGACTGAAGTGTATGACACTAAGTTAGTTCAATGAAATCCCACTGTCCCAGATCTATCCCATAACCAAACCAAGCCAGTCACAATGCCCCCTGCAGCTGGATGCTGCAGTTGAAGAACACCAATTCAGTGGGGTTGCTGCTATTTAGTTTTTCACACAGGTTATTTACTTGTCAATAAAACATTGTCCAGTCTCTGAAGGGAAATGGATTCTTTTGTAGCTGCAGATTTTTTTTTAATGCTTTTTAAAACTGTTAATTAAGTTGCCAAAAAACAAACTACAGGAAAGATGAGTTGCTGTCTTATAGGTCTAGTGACTAGCTCCTGAGCTGCCTGAGCCCTTACACATGACCAGCTGCAGTTTCAATACCAGCTACATTGACATCCATACAGCAAAGCACACATGCATGTGATGGCACATAACACAGGCTCACAGAAACTGTTCCACTTTCACACTGTCCCTCAGGTAGTGCCTGCTGGGGTCCCCCTCATACACTCCTAGCTACCTGCCAAGACCTAAATTCCTTGTTCCAGAAGTGTAAGTTGCTGCTGCTTTTTCAGAGAGGGGTAGCCATTCTGTAGAGCAAGGTCTTTTGACAGCAGGAATACACAACTTGCTTCTCAGTAGTTTCCAGGTGTCCTGGGCATGGATTGCATCTCTCTTGGGGTTTGTCTTCTCCTTGATTTAATTTTTTGACTGCATCAATACACCAGTGGAGCACAGCGCACCTTTAACCACCCAAGACATTTGCCTGCGTAGGACCCATCCTGCCAGGTGCTGAAGGCTGTAACAGAAATTGAAGGCTCAGAAGGCACTTGGCACTTCTCATGACCCAGCACTTAGATATGGACTTCATTGTCCTCATCCACTGCTTTCTGAGTGTTGCTTCCCATGGGCTTTTTGCTGTGGGAAGGGATTTTACCACAACAGCATGTAAGGCTTTAGTGGAGCGGAGCATCATACTCTATAGAACGCCAGCCAGCTCCTTTGTTGAAGTGCACTAGCCTGCTCTGCTTCTGAGCTGCAGCTGAGTTGCAACTCAAGCATGAGAAGACTTCAAGCTTTATGTTTTCTCTTAGCCACTCTCCCAAGTATGGACTTATCCCTGGCAGATATTAGAGCCACCTGAAGGTTGCTCCAATTCGCAAGGCTTCTTTTACTGGCTCTAAAGGGGTGTTTCAGCAGTAGAGGCTCCTGAGCCAGAGCAGCTGCTGCAGCAACTCTTCCCAAGAAATTGTCCCCTGACTAGTGCAGTTTGCTTTGCTGAGCGGGCAGTAACATGCTCCAGAGAACAAGAGTAATGAAGCCCAAATCTCGCTTCAGTAAAGGCTTAAGTCAGTTTTGTCTCCCTGGAGTTGGTGTGTTCTCTTCTCCTTGGGGGTGCCACACACTTCACTGCTGGTGGTGACAAGTAGCTGTGAAAGCTGTGGTGACAGGGCTTCTCCCTCTGATGGCAAAAGACACTCATCCAGTGGCTGCCTTCAGGATACCCTGGCAACATGGTTTCAGGGTTGGGACTGGGAACGTACAGGGCATCCAAGCAGATGAAGCTGGGTAGGGGCTAAAGCAAACACCCCAGTAACTCCTTCCCTTGGAGGGAGTTTCTTGAGGGCAACTGTGTGGGAGTTCTAGTTGTGAAGACAGATGTTGGGCCTGACCAGCCACAGGTTCTTGGAGCACTTGCCAAATTGCTTCCTTCACCATCACTGTTAAAAAGGCAGCAAGGCTTTAAGAATATTTTTTTTTTCCCCAGAGCCTGCTTGTTGGGACAGTTACTGACTTACTGTTGTCTTTAGGGTGAGCAAATGGCAAGAGAATCTGCTCTGGCCTACATGCAGGTCATGCCCCTGGGCAGGAACGTCCAGCCAGGAAGGGCTTCGTTGGTTTGGGCAGGACCTGAATGGACCAGTGGGAGAGGCATACCCAGTTACCAGTGCCCCTGCCAGAGGAGGAGGGAGGGTTACTGCAGTCCTAAGTGCCTCTCTTCTCTTCCCAATAAAGAGGAACATCCAACCCATGCAACACATGGCACATCCCTGTTCACAGCAGCCCGAGTGAGCTGGTTTTCTTATACATTTTAATGGCAAGGGCTCCTCTTCAGTGCAGTAAGGGCCATGCCCAGAAATCTATTTGTGTTTGGCTGTGACGGGTCTTTCCACCAAGTCGGTAGTGCACTCGTGCTAGGAATCAAATAGTTGTGCACTGATTTGCACCATAACACTTAACACAGCTGGTCACCTCAGCCTATTTTTTTAATACTTTTTTACTGTAGTGCTGAAGAGAGAGGGTCTGCTTCCTTTTACTAATTCTCAATAATGGTGGAGGGGGGAGGTCTCTGTTTTGAATGTAGTCATATCTAGTGGTTGGTGTTTTCCAAGGCGACTTGCGCTGTTCCTCCGGGCTAGTTCAGGGCTGCCTGGCAGCAGTAGCTTTTGAAAGAGCACATAAGCACATTGATTCTTTTTTACTGAGGCTGTTTCTGCATCAAGTGGGCCTGTTTATGAAAGTCGTCATATGGGTTCTTCCTTATATCCCCCTCATTCCTGTGTAAGCAGAGTGACCAAACCCCACCCAGGAGCCACTTCTTTTTCTCACTCCAGTGCTGGCAGGCAGCCTTGCCCTGAATTGCATTGTCATTGCAGCAGTGGGAAGGGCTTGAACTGGCTACTTGCAATAATTTTGTTTACCGGGTGCAATGAAGGATTTTGTCACTTTTGCTCCTTTTTTATATTTCAGCCTACTGTAGTGAGACAAACTGTAGCTAACATGGGACGCTCCAAGTCCTGCATATCAAATGTATGTTGCCCTCTTCCTACTAGTCTACTGTGCATTCGTGAGCACTTTCACTCGTTGCATTTCATGTGGGTTACTGGTTTTTTGTTGTTGTTAATTGTATACAGTAGGATTCACCAGGAAACTTTCCACCCTCTTGCTGCCCAAAGCTTTTGAGCAGCAGAAGTTTTTCCTTGCAGGAAGCTGCTCTGCAGGAGCACAGCACCTTGCAGTAAAACACTCTGCCCAGCACAGTTTCCAAGGAAACTGTTGAACTCGCAGCCTAGTCAGGTGCCAGTTGTCCACCTTGGTGAAACTGTTGGGATCTGAGGAAAGCTGCATTCTCTACGGCTAGTAACTGTGCTTCCCTGCCTAAGTCAAGGGTTGGAGTTTGAGTCCCTGGGGGGTTTTTTGGTGGCAATATTTGTCTGATTAAGTTTTTATACTGAAATTATTCTGCACATCTTGGAGCTTCTTTACATGGTGTGCTCTATTCCTGACCACTGAGATGACAGGTCCTTAGCAGAGTGCGAGGAAGCTCTGCCATGAATGAGGTCTGCTGTATCACTTGGCTGATTTTCAGGAAAGAGTGTTGGTAAGGCAGGTCTCGGGTCTCCTACATGGTGCTCTCCAACCCATTCCCCTATTCCAGGAAGCAATTTGGGAAAAGTCTGTTTATGTGCCTGCAGTTGCTTGCTGTGACTACCAGTGGATGCAGCTGGTATCTGTACTCTAGGACAATGCAAGGCCCTGTGTTGTAGAGCTCACCAATAGGACTGTGCCTAGTTACTGCACCTGCTGGGAAGCCTGTCAGCATATCTGGGGACTGTTTAGAAGCCTCTGCACTGATGAATGCAGAAAGACTTCACCTCGAGGTGAGAAACCTAGTATGGCTCAATGCTTAAAGACTGTTATGATGTCTTGAAAAGAGGAATTTGAGATCTCCACTGGAAAGTGTGATTTACGAAGGAAACTTTTTGTTTTTCCTTTTGTTGCATTGTCTCGAATCAGAACTGAGAACCTAGAGGTCACTTTTATTTAGGCTCCTGGATTTCTGGCAGCAAAGATGCAAGTTCCTGACTCAGGGTGGGGCTGGAGCAATGACCTAGTTCTCAGCAGGCAGCTTCCCACCCTCCACCTGCTAAGCTACTGCATCACCTGCATGGTGATGGCTGCACTCTACGGGCTTCGTGCAGGAATGTACTGTAGGAGCAACAGCTGTCTGATTCCTACTATGACCTAAAATTTTTACTCTGACTGCTCCATGTAGCTTTGTTCCACTCTGAGAAGGAGACAGCTTTTTGGTCTGACTCCAGCACTTTTTCTTTTTAGCAGAGCTCCCATTTCCCTCTCCTAATGTCCCCCTGGCAGCCTCCACTCCTCCTTGGTGATGGGATCTAAAGAAATGGCTGCTGCTTATGCTGACCTAGAGCTGCAGATCTAATTTCCATCCTTCCCATGGGTTGGTGAGAGGTGGAAGGCCTTAATGGCAGACCTGGACAGATGCTTACCAATGCTGAATGCTGGCTAGAGGTGCATTTGACTTGCCCTAAAGAGACACCATGTTTCTTATGGAAATCTCTGAAGTGGCAATATTCACTGAGCTGCTGGTCTTCCATGTATCTCGCCTTCAGTCCATCTGCAAACAAGCCAACCATGTTTTCTGTTCAGCTCTATAGTTGTTGCCCTGTTGACATCTTGGATTTAATTACAAAATCTCTCTTCTCTCCCTCACCAGTTTTCAAATTCTTAGACCTGGCTGCTGCTTTTTGCTGCTTTTAATTAGCAAGCCTGTTGCCTCATTTGTGGAGGGAAGGGGCAGAGGGTAAAGATAGGGTAGAAAGTTTTGTGGGTTAGCATAGATCTGCCGTGCTCACTTGCAACAGCTGACCCAGTTAAAAGCCAAATTGACCGGCACTGTTGTGTTTTTCACCAAAATAATCTTCTTGCTGTGAATGTGTTCTGGGTGGTAATAGTTCAGCTACAGATTATCTGTGATGAGACTGCATGGTTACTTTTTTTTTTATCAGTAAAGCATTGTAGAAGTCATCTGGCTTCTAGGTTTCAAAGATAGTACCTGGCGCCTTTGAAGTATTAAGGGAAATCATCCTGGTGAGTGTAGAGTCTTATACTCTTTGCCTCTATTCTGAAATAGTGAGAGGAGAATGAAGCCCCTCTGATATTTCACTTTCAGCTGGGAGCTTTGCCTTTTGGGAATGTGAAGTCTAAGTTGAGAGGTCTACTTTTGCCACAGAAGCATCTGTTTTTCCTGGTGTTTTCTTAGAAGTGGAGATGAATATAAGCCATTGCCCCTTCATTCAGTGCATTTCTGTATCTAGCAGATAGCACAATGGTGACTCAGATGCATGAAGTTACCTTTGGGATTCCCAGCCTGACAGAGGTGACTATAATCCATGTGCAGTGTCTCCCACAGGCTTTTGAGAGGTCTCGTTGGCAAGGTTCTGGGAAAAGTATGGGAAATACTCTTGGAGTGGTGAGCTCTCTTGGTTTTTCTTAGTAGCTTTAGGACATGAGGCAAGAGAAGTAGATGCCACAGTTTGGCTAGTAGCAGGTCATTAATTTTCTTAAAAGAAAGGATGCTGACATCAAACTGTTGTGTCCAGTCAGCTTCTTTCTTATGACTTGACGGGAAGATTCCCAGAAAGTAGTGTCTCTGCGTAATGTACAATGCGTCTTTACTCCAGTGTGCCCTTTAGAGAAGCACCTTGCTATGTATGGGTACAAAATGTGTGAGGGGTCACACACAGCAAGCATTGCTCAGACCATGGCATATGAAGGGATGTTACCACTTTGTAGATTTCTAAGTTGTCCATCTGTTTCATTGTTGTATTGTTTGGATTTTAGGTTTTTTTATGAAGACAAATTAAATGTAAATAGCCTTTTTTTTGAAACAAACTGCAATGTGCGCAACCTTGTCAACTATTTTACGGTACTAATGCAACACTAATAAAACTGGATATGAAAGCACAAGCCTGTCCCATGAGTCTCCTTTTAGCTGGGGTGCTCCATATGTCAATGCTGGTGACCTGGCCTGAAGTGAAATGGCATGGTTTTGTAGCCCTGCTTTTCTGCTTACACCTGCTGCAAAACAGTTCCAGTTGCAAGCTACTCAGAACTGGTGCTGTGGAGTGGTTTGTCTTCTGATGCACGAAGGTGGAAAACCTTCCCCAGAATAAGGAGACAGACTGGCTTCCACCGCAGCAGAGGAACTGGAAACTGTACAACCTGTTTTGCAGCTAAAACACTCCTAGCGCTGGCCCAAGGAAACCATTGCTGATGCCAGTTGTGGGAATGTGACCACCCCACTGCCTTAAATGGTCAGACTGCACTTGAGATGAGTTTTCTGTATTTGTGCCTTTTTTTTTTATCGTGCCCATATACTGCTGTTTGAGTATCATTTGACACTTGGGATGCTACAGAGCTGTTCCATTCCCTTTTACCTCTTTCTGGACAGCTGGGGTCCTGCAGTTCTGTGAGAAGCACAGAAGGAAACCTGTATGATCCTATCCTTTGAGAATATACAGCCTGCAGCCAAAAACAAATGTTCCTTTAGATCACCCAGAAGGTGCAACACTCCAGGTACCACTGTCAGCCCTTCAATCTGAAATGCCCAAATGCAGCCCCTTACAAAATCCCTTCCCTGCCAGAACCTATCTAGGCTCTGTCCTGCACAAGTCAAAACCCCAGCACATTTCCTCCCAGATTCACCCAAGTACCTTGCTTGGGGGCAAAGGAGCCCAAATCATGTTCCCAGGGTGCTGAACTGGCCCAGAATCAAGTCCCTCTGAGCACATACTGACCTCTAAGGAAAGCAAGTTTTTCTGTTGATCTGCTTGCTAGAAACCGTAGCTTGCAATGGAGAGGAAGGGTTTGTTCCACTAAACACTGAAACTTATCAATGACCTAATCAAATTTTACAGCAGCAAGTGGGGTGCTACTCAAGGTTGGCTCCAAGCCAGTGTTTCTCAACCAAGTGCCATGTAAGTGAGGTAAGTGCAGGCTCTGGTGAGGAGGTAAGCCAGGCTCTTCCCTGCCAGCTGTTCCTCCACCTTCCTGCCCCTCTTTAAGCAAGGAACACCCTGTAATAAATTATTTTTTTGCAATGGGCTACCACTCAATTCAGAGAAGTTAGAGAGGGGTGTCAAACCTAAAAAGGTTGAGAACCACTGCTTTAGGCGTTGAACACATGCATCCCTGGACTTGTCACCTGTACATAGGATGAGAGACAACAGCATGTGGAAGAGAGGAAGGTAAAAGAATCACAATTGATGCAGTAAGCAGAAGTGTTGGTAAGCTAGGTGCTTTGCTGCTGTGGAGTATTTTATACACCATGTGGAAGACATGAGATTGAAAGAGGGATTATAAAGAGCTGCAACCACAGGTTTAGTAGTTGCCTAATCTTTGGCAGCAAAAACATGAAAGTACTTGATGGGAAAATGGGTGCAAGGCAAAAGAGCTGGTGTTCCTGGCACAGGTAAGAGTTAATGTAGCATGTTTTGCTACAGAGGAAGAAGGCAAGGAGCTGGCTATGAAAGCCAGTAGGCTTCTCCCCTCTTTCTCTTTGTAGTGAGGCAGAGGGGAAATAGATACACTAGAAAGGAGATCTTGAGGAGGGGAGAACTGTGCGAGTATAGTGCCCTGTTGCACTTTCTTCTTGAGAATGGGGAAGAGGCATTTGCAATAGTCAAACAGCAAAGCTGATAAGGAATAGGAGTAGGAAACTGGATCTTGCAGATATTCTGGGTTTAGAGTGAGGACAGGAGGAAACCTCTGTCTGACAGAAGAGGAATGGGTTAGAAGGGAATGTTCTACTGGATCTTGGTTAGTCTGTACTTGAGAAATCTGAGATTTTTCAGAAGAGGAAGGTTTAAGTAAGGAATTGGAACTGGGTTCAAAGTTTCTGAAGGAGTCAATGCAGGGGTGG
>NW_017728993.1:69866583-69874192 GCF_001723915.1 Gavialis gangeticus
TGACAGAAGAGGAATGGGTTAGAAGGGAATGTTCTACTGGATCTTGGTTAGTCTGTACTTGAGAAATCTGAGATTTTTCAGAAGAGGAAGGTTTAAGTAAGGAATTGGAACTGGGTTCAAAGTTTCTGAAGGAGTCAATGAAGGGTGGGATAGCTAACTAGAGGATAAGTGAGCATGGCTATAGGACTTGTAGAAGAAAGAGCTCTGAAATGGCAGGAGGAGACAGGGTAGGGATGAATCAAGACTTAGGGGTTGGCAGGACAGATCTTGCAGGGAGGCAGAATGTAAGGAGCCAGCAGTGCCCCTGGATTTGGCTGAGGCAGTGAGAAAGGGTCCTGGACATAGCAAGGTTAATAGTGCTGGAGGTGGCTGGACTGCAGAGTTCAGTGATGGTGTGGGGGGGCAGAGAGACACTGCTCAAAGATCAGGTCAGGTAAGCGGCTGCAGTGTTGAACAAGGCCGTGGAACCAGAACTGCAGATTAAATGAAGTGGTGAGGGTGAGAAGAGCAGCTGAGCGCCTGGTAGGACATAGCTATCCCAAGGGAGTGAATGCCTGGACATAGCTATCCCAAGTGTGAATACCTGCACACTTCCCCCACAAGGCAGTACCCATACAAGGTACTTTCACACTTTTTACTGCCAAATGTGATTATCTGCTTTGCCTGTGTAATCTCTGCCTCAAGCTCAGCATGCTGTCCTAGTGGTGATGTATCTTTATTTCACTGAAGACCACAATCAGGAACAGAACTGCTGTCTCTGACCCTGTGTTTAGGGGGGAGTCTTGTAGGGGGCAGCGCTAGGAACACTAAATAAATGGATCAGAAAAGCTTCAACCCATTTATTGCACCAAGCAGCCAAGCTCATGAGATAAATAAAACAGAGGCGTGGGTGGGGAGGAATTAATATGAGGAAAGAATAAATTACAGTAATTTACATGCAACTCTTGGCTAAGAGAGTACAATAGATTGGACTGCAAAACTTTGGAAGACCTGAATACCAGTAAGGGAGAAAGACGGTTTAGGGGAGTAGCACAAGTAATGTAATGGAAATGAGGTTTGATGTAGGGTGCTTGCTGCCTGCAGAGGGCTGGGCGTACGGGGAAGGTGGGCAGGGTATTCCACATGGTGAGAAGTATTCATCTGTGGTATAAACTCTTGGGAACTTGTGGAGCCCTCCAAGTCAGCTAAACACATTGATTCATTTGAGGCTTTCTGTGTGTCACTGTTTCTATGCAAGCACAATGCATCAGCTGACGGATGATACCCAATACCACAGCTAAAATGAAAGGAAAAATTTCATTCAAGAAGTGACCCCCCCCCCTGTGTTTGTGAATGATTCTAGCTAAATGAGTCCATGTTGATGAACCAAAATGAAAAAATCTGCTAGAGAATAAGAGAATTACTCCTGTGAGTGCAAATCCCACCCTGCGAGCAGGGGTAGAGTCTGTATTGCTGGCAAGTGCTCTGGGAGGGGCACTAACAACATGATGCAACTCCTGACCCCCTTAATTGCCAGGCCTGATATTTTTCAGATAGTGCCACTATTCAAACTGTGGTCTGCGTAGCCTAAAATAATGCCCTGGGTTCAACTGACAAACTAAATGTAAAGGTGTTTCAGAAAGCAAGGACAATTTTGAATTAAAACCATCTTATGTGCAGTGATCACTTATTGGACTGCATCACTTCTCTACATAGTTAAAAATGATGGGTACATTCAGCAGTGCCACCATCAGTATTCCCTACAGCTGTATAGTTTCTGGCATATTGAAAGCAAACTAGTTTTATTTTCAAATTGCCATTACTTTCTGAAACACCCTTGTAGTTTTAGGACTGGAACCTGCCATTTAAATAAGGACAAAAGGAAAACAAGTCAACACCACCTTAATTTCCCCTTGCCCTCTCCCTCTCTTTTTTATTCTATGAGCTTGGCTGCTTGGTGTGATAAATGGGTCAAGGCTATTTTGATTATTTAGTGTTCCTACTACTGTCCCATATAAGGCCCCTCCTGAGACAGGCCAACAGCATGGAATAGGGGGGAAGTGAAAGGTAAGAGATCATCAGAGAGACTGAGAGGCAGAGCTGAGGGACAGCAGAGTTGGGCAGCTGGCAAACCTTTGCAGAAGGCTATCTCCACCAAACAACTATCCACGATGAAGGTAGGTTATGGTCCTGAGGAGTGGTGAACTCTATTGTCTGCTTGCACAACAGTTCACCTAAGCAAGGCTCACAGCCTTACTCAGTCTGTGTAAAGGCCCTAATTATTTGAGGCAAGGACTTTTATTATTATTATTATTATTATTATTATTATTATTTTTTTAGTGGTGATAACTTTTACTGGACCAACTGCATAGCTGGAGAAATTTTAGACAAGCTTTCAGGTGCAAAGTACCTTTGCTTGGATCCAAAAGCTGGTCTAAATTCTCTGCCAGCTGTGTGGTTGGTTGAATAAAAGATATTGCCCCTGCAAAAAATCCTTGCCTCTTGCATATTTCCTGAACCATCACGGTTATGACATCATTACAACTATATTCTTTAAAACAAGAATGTCAAAAAAATTGGACCTTGCTACTTCCTTAGGAAAAAAGAGTCAGCAGTGAGTCTTCCATAGAAATTCCCCCTTGGTCACACTGCACCTCCTGTGTTTTCTATAGCAGAATCAAGATGTGTAACTACATAATGTGATCAGGAATGCTGCAACTGGAAACAGAGTGCAAGGTGGAGATGGCAAAGCCTCTCTTTGGGTGCTACATGTGCAGATGAGAGACCAGTCTGGCCAGGTGAATGTTGCACTGCACATCTGCTTTCCTGTTTGTTTAAATTGTGCAGTCTTGGCATTTTAAGAAGGCAGTTGCTATTTCATCTGCTGTACTTCCACAAGAGGGCAGAGGTGATGTATGTCTGAAAATTCCTCTTAGGTGAATTAGCTTTCTTCCACTAGCTGAGCACCCCTTTGGCATAGTGGGAACTTCCCCTATTGTCAAATACTGGGGGTGCTGTTATTACAATGCTTCTTGCAGGGAGCGGGTGGGGAGTGGGGAACAGGGCTGGACTGTGTTTTTGAGGAGAGTTAATTTTTTTCAAATTGTTTTCTTACCTGGATAGCAACCTCTCACGTAAATCTCATCTGTCCTGTCTGCCCATCACCATGCAGAAACGATATATCCTGACTGACCTGTGAGTATATCCTTACTTCTCAAGTGTCCACTTCTCAGCTTCTTAGCAGGATGATAAATGGAGGCACATAGTCTCTGGTCTCCTTGGTAAAACGGAGCTGATATGCAAGTGACTTGCCTTCTGTAGGTGGCTCATCAACTGATGGGCTGTGACCTGGGGCAATATGCTAAATTCTCCATGTAGCAGCTTCCCCATCTGCAGCATAGAGATAATGCTGGCCTGGCTCAGCAGATGGTTGCTGTTTAGCATCTGATATCTCAAGATGGAAAGCAGTAGCAAACAGCACTGTTACTTTATATTCATTCAGAAAGTGTGAGGATCCCTGTAATATGGGAGCTACTCTCATTGCTATGTACAGCCCTCCAAACTGCACCACCACATGCCCAGAATAATCTTGGGTGCCCCAGCTTGTCACCCCAAATATTTTATTTCCAAAAAAAGGAAAAGGAGGAGTCTGTTAGTATCAGGGATCTCATCTGAGTCTGGAAATCTCCCCAGTAAAAGATGTGGGACCTTGTTAAATAGCAACTGAATGGGTATCAAATAAATTCTCAGCATTTGATATTGACCCTGGAGTGAGCAATAGTACTTTCCATAAGTTTGTGTGCTTCATTGCACAAGGATAGGGGTGTCAGTAGAAACAAAGTTCATGGACTTGCCTTGCCATCAAATTATTCCAGCCAGGTTGTGAGATCTTCTCCAACAGGTAAGATAATATGGTATAAAAAGGGCTGCTAATGATGTTTGCTGTTACATCAGCCCCTGGAGTCCCTCCCTGAGCGCAGGCCTAGGAGACAGAAGTTGCTAGGTTCTGTTCCCATTTCTTCCACTGAGTGGCCTCCATCATTTTCAACATGGGGAAACCATAAATCACTTTTGGTGTGGGTGTGGGGGGCTACTGTAATGCAGAAGAATAGCACAAAAGAGGTACCGGAAATGAGGGTTTCAGGCAACTGCTTTGCGACACTCCTTTCAGTGGTGCTGATTGCTACGCTCTTTCTGTGAAATGGGCAGCCAGTGCATCAGGCTGGACTCACCATGAAGCAGATGCCCGGTCTGACTACTCTGGGTTTAGAGCTTCTGTTGAGGGGGTGGGATGGGATGCAGGATGGAAACGAGGGGGAGCTAAGAAGGCATGTGGACTAAGAATTTGAAGAGCAAATGTCCCAAAATATAAGAAAGGAAATATAATTTGTATTGAAAAGCAAGAAGTGAGAGATTCACTGGGATCTCTGGGCACAAGAAGTAGCAGCAAGAATCCAGGGAAATACAGACTCTGAGGGGGGCGGGAAATGATTGTCTCTATATTAGCCTTTGTTATGCAAGATGTTAAGGAGATGCCCGACCCAGAGCTACTGTTTTTAGGAAATAAAGATGAACCACTGTTATAGACTGGGTTGTTGAAAAGGAGATGACAGAATCCACATTGGTATAGGGTTTGTTTCTCAACTGGTGTATTCTGGCTTGAACTAATTGAAAATCTGGCCTGTAGCATTTCCAATACACTCAGCCTCCAGGTTTGAATGGGGCTCACCTACAGCTGATTGAACTACATCAAGAATAATCTATCTGACAAATCTTACCCATTTCACTGAGTACAAAATACCTGCAAAATGCAATGGTAATTGCTGTCCACTTGTACATGTGAATCTACTTAGCTATGGATTGCTCCTGAAATGTCTGCTTGGTATTTGCACTTCACAATTCTGGTTGAGTGATTGGTTTTCTGAGTCACATGTCACCTCTATATCCTGATTGGATGTTCTAAATTTTTACAAACAAGTTAAGCCTCAACCAATTGCTGGAGCTGTGACTTTCAGGGAGGGGTTGGTGACGTACTGAGTGTACTGGGCAGTGTAAGCTGAAGAAGTAGCTGTTCAACAAAGATTTTTCATACCCTCAGTCAGTGCTGTGAATCCTTCCTTATTTATTATGCATCCTCCATTCTGTGTAATGAATAAGGAAGGTAGAAGAGGTTCCATGGGCAACCTCAGTGCCAGCTATTTTTAGTGCCAAGTGCATTGCTCTTTGTCCTTAATGTTCTTCTAGAGCAGGGTTTTGTTTTTTTTAATTTAGAGATGCAACAAAATACACTAAATTATATGAGTGGTTATCTGCATTGCCTGGCTAGCCTGGATCTTTTGTGTGCCTGCTATGGTCAGTGTATTGAACTAGGGATCCAAACTTGAAAAATACTGGCTTAGGTTCACTCTACCTGGGGTAATGGAGTAGAGAATGCTATGGCATACTCCCAGTTCAGGCAGACCAGGAGTACTTGCAGGGATTTTTCCCTTCTTTCCCATATTAGGACTCTATCTCCCCTGAGAGGAACAGGCTAAGCCATGATGGAACAGGTTATATCTACACTTGGGGTTTTGCTGATACAATGGTGTTTGTCAGGTGCATGAGGGTGCTGTAGCTTTCTGGCAGCATCCCTAGTGTTGATACAGTTATACCAGGGAAATTCCATTTTCACCACTAAAGCTTGTTTTGCGTGCATAGGTTTGGGGTGGAAGGGAGGTGTGTGTGAAGAGGGACACTATGCCAATACAGATATAGCATTGATGGTATAGTTGTGTTTTCACTAGGAGCATACTGTAGTATACTACGAGTATACTGATAAAGCACTCCTAGTTTAGATTGAACCTCAGGCACTTCTTGGGAAGGTGGTGCTATCACCGCCAGTAATTTCTTTTGTAGACTTTGAAGGGGGAACTCCCTCTCATTTGTGCTTCTAGGCATGCTAAGTACAGACAGTCAAAAATCTCACGGCTGAATCAATTTGATCTTTGCAGGTTAGTCAAAGCTGCATAGATTGAACCAATAAGTGAACAGACATTCACTTTTGATTCTGGAAATGCAGCCACATGCTTGCAGTGGCCCAGGCCAGAAGCTGGGGGTGCTAAAGCATGCCTCCCTGCTTGCCTGTAGCAGACAGCTTGGGCCAAGGCTAGCCCGCCCACCCTGTGAGGTGTGTTGGGGAGAAGAGTTCTGGGGGAGGTGCAAAGCATCCTGGGATGCTGGGGGGACTGAGAGGTAACTTGAATCTGGAAGGGACAGACGTTCAATAAACCAATGTAACCTAAATCAGTTAAGTTTGATACTAAATCCCTCCAGATGTACCATGAACTGGTTTCAGTCATTTGAAAGCAGCTTGAGGTCAGGAAAACAGACCTTATGATGACAGGCTGCGAGCTATAAGACTCTTCAGCCTGAAAAAGCGCAGGCACTGAGGTAATCTGGTGGCCACCTATAAGTTTATCAGGGGTGCTCACCAGGATCTTTGGTTCTGGTCTGTTCACCAGAGTGCCCCAAGGGATGACGAGATCGACCGGTCACAAACTCCTCCATTACCATTTCAGGCTGGACATAAGGAAGAACATTTTTACTGTCCACGTCCCCTAGGTTTGGAATAGACTGCCGCTGGAGATGGTTCAACCACCTACTTTGAACACCTTCAAGAGACATTTGGATGCCTATCTTGCTGGGATCCTATGACCCCTGCTTACTTCCTGCCCATTGGGCAGGGGGCTGGACTCAATGATCTTCCGAGGTCCCTTCCAGCCTTAATGTCTATGAACCTATGTGTACTGAACTTCTGTTGTGTTACAGATTTGAACTGGTTTCTGACCATTTATACTGGTTTATGTGTAACTTCTATCCCTAGCCAAGGTGATTAGTGGGAGACTTTGCTGGCTGTAAGGTATAGGAAATCAAGTTAGGAGATCAAGCCAGCAGTGAAAGAATGCAAAGGAGAGTGAAAGTGCATCTGGGAAGGGTGGCTGATGGTGGTATGGATTCCTGGAATTACCTTTTGTTAACAAAAAAAATTTAAGTATCATTGGCGTAAGCTCTGCACTTGAAGGTTCTACACGAGGAAAAGATGTAGCTTATTTGCTCTGTGTGTGTGTGTGTGTATACGTGCGCACATGATGTTTATAAAATTCTGAGGACTTGGTGGAGAGATGTAACAGAGCTGTTTTGAATAGTGCCTCAAAAGCTGTGGAACTTTGTTAAACAGTTTGAAATTACACAAACTGGTACAAGCGATCAGAAACTAGTTCAAAACTGTAACGATAGAAGTTCAGTGCACATGAACTGCTCTCACAGATGATTTCATAGATGCTAGGGTCAGAAGGGACCTTAGTAGATCATCGAGTCTGACTCCCTGCCCTGGGCAGGAAAGAGCACTGGGGTCAGGTGATCCCAGCCAGGTGCTTGTTCAGTCTCCTCCGTAAAGACCTCCAAAGTAAGGGAGAGCACCCTTGGAAGCCCATTCCAGATTCTAGCAACCCTTACCATAAAGAAGTTCTTCCTGATGTCTAATTTAAATCTGCTGTCTGTCAGTTTGTGGCTGTTGTTTCTAGAAACTCCAAGGAGTGCCCTGGTAAACAGAGCATCTCCTATTCCTTGCCCCCCCCGGTGACAAATTTGT
>NW_017728993.1:69879192-69884803 GCF_001723915.1 Gavialis gangeticus
CCCCCCCCCCCCCCCCCCCAAACAAATTTTGTAGATGGCCACTAGATCCCCTCTGGCCTTCTCTTGCAGAGGCTGAAGAAATCCAGGTCCCTCAATCTCTCCTCGTAGGACCTTACCTTCAGGCCCCTAACCATCCGAGTAGTTCTCCTCTGGACCTTCTCAAGGTTTTCCTCATCCTTCTTGAAGTGCGGCACTCAAAACTGAACACAGTACTCCTGCTGCAGCCTTACCAATGCTGCACAGAGGGGAAGTATCACCTCCCTAGACCTGTTTGTGATGCATCTGCTAATGCATGATAGAGTGTGGTTAGCTTTACTGATAACTTCATCATACTGACAACGCATGCTCATCTTGGAGGTGACTATGACTCAGAAGATCCCTTTCTGCTGCTGTGCTGCTTAGTCAGTGTTGGAGATTCCTTCTCCCTCGGTGCACTTATCTTTGTTAAACTGCATCCTATTCTGCTCTGCCCACTTTTCCAACCTGTCCAAATCCGCCAGAATCCATCCCTTGCTCACTAATGTGTTTACTTTGCCCCACATACATTGAACACCTTCAAGAGCAAATTGGATGCTTATCTTGCTGGGATCCTATGACTCCAGCTGACTTCCCGCCCTTTGGGCGGGAGGCTGGACTCGATGATCTTCCAAGGTCCCTTCCAGCCCTAATATCTATGAAATCTATGATTTGGTGTTGTCCATGAATTTGGACAAACTGCTCTCCACACCCTCATCCAGGTCACTGAAGACACTGAACAGCACAGATCCAAGAACTGAACCTTGGGGGACCCCACTGCCCACATCTTTCCAGGTCAATACCCATTCACTCCCACTCTCTGGGTCTGCCCCTTAAGCCAATTCACCACCCACCTGACTGTGTAATCATCTATGTCACAATTGCTTAGCTTATTAATGAGAATGGGATTAGACACCATATCAAAGGCCTTTTTAAAATCCAAGTAAATGACATCAACCTCAACTCCTGCATCTAAGCATTTTGTGACCTGGTCATAAAAAGAAACGAGTAGTCAGGCAGGATCTACCTACTATGAACCCATGCTGGTTGCCCTTCAGCATTTCAAAATGACTGAAACTGGTTTATGGTAAATCTGGAGGGATGTAGTATCAAACTTAATTGATTTAGGTTAAATTGGTTTACTGAACTTCTGTCCCCTCCAGATTCAAGTCAACTCGCAGTCCTTCAGCATCCCAGGATATGTTGCATCGCCCCCCACAAACCCCCTTCACAGGGTGAGCGGGCTAGCCTTGGCCCAAGATCTCTACTCCAGCTGAGCAGGGAGATGCATGCTCTAGCACCCCCCAGATTCTGGCCTGGGCCACGGCAGGCATGTGGCTGCATTTCTAGAATCAAAACTGAATGTCTGTTTGCTTGCTTATCAGTTCAATTTATGCAGCTTAGACTAACCTGCAAAGACTTAATTGATTCAGCCTCAGGCACTTTGACTGTCTATACTTAGCTTATGTCAGCATTGCAGCCAAAGGTGCAACTGCAGTTTGTGTAATCAGACTTGTTTGAAACTAGCTAGCTTGGGAACCAGGAGCAAGCTGCCACAGCCACACTGGATCTTGAGTTGGGCTGCAAAACCTTCCTGAGTGCCCACCCAGCTTCTTACGCAGGTTTTGCAGCTTGGGCTGAGCTCCATGCTGTTACTAGTACCCAAGCTAGAAGGTTTAAAGGTAGCTTGGGTGGATATATTTATACAACTTGCAGTCACACCTCAACTGCAGTGTGGACATCTGAAATGCACCAGTCCTCATGGAAGATCACAGTTTCTTAGCCATTTCCAAAGTACAATATTTCAACAGCAAATAATTTAACAACTTTCACAGTTATGCACGGTGACACCACTTGTCCAACAATCTTCAGCTTAAAATCATCCAGCAAAAGCACACAGACAAAATTTGAAGTAGATGGGTTTCTAGTATAGTTTACATAGAATCATAGCAAATTATAATAGACAGTTCTTTATAACCTTAATTACTCATGGAGAAAACTAGTGATGTTCTCATCCAATTATCCCCTCCAGTTTACTGAAAAGAAAAAAAGTACATGTTGCTTATGACTAAATACTGCTGCTAAAGCTACCCAATGGCATACTCAGCCAGTGGCTGAACATAAGCACTCAGAAGCTGATGTATGACAAACAGAACCAAAGAGGGGATACTTCCCCTCTATCGGGTGCTGGTCAGGCTGCAGTTGGAATACTGCGTCCAGTTTTGGGTGCCACACTTCAAGCAGGATGTGGATAACCTGGACAGGGTCCAGAGAAGGGCCACATGTATGGTTAAGGGCTTGCAGGCAAGCCCTACGAGGAGAGACTAGGGCACCTGGACCTCGTCAGCCTCTGCAAGGAAAGGTTGAGAGGTGACCTTGTGGCTGCCTATAAATTCATCATGGAGGTGCAGAAGGGAGTTGGTGAGGCTCTACTCACCAAGGTGCCCCTGGGGGTTACAAGAAATAATGGCCATAAGCTAGCAGAGAGCAGATTTAGACTGGACTTTAGGAAGAACTTCGTCACAGTTAGAGTGGCCAAAATCTGGAATGGGCTCCCCAGGGAGGTGGTGCTCTCCCCTATCTTGGGGGTCTTCAAGAGGAGGTTAGATAGGCATCTGGCTGGGGTCATCTGAACCCAGTACGCACTCTTTCCTGCCTATGCAGGGGGTTGGACTTGATGATCTACTGAGGTCCCTTCTGACCCTAACTTCTATGAATCTATGAAAACACTTGGCCTATTTTTTGAGAAGAGAATTTGTGAGAGAAGTCTTGACATCAAGTCCAGTGTGAGGCCACTGAGAGACTAGAAAAGTGTGTTTCTCAAGACTAATTTATGAATGACTTTACATTGAATATTCAGACTCTGATACAGTGTCTTTCTGGTAGGGCAGTCTGAATCTTAGATCTGGCCAGTATAGGCAAAACGCTCTGTTTTAACGTAACAGGTTTTTAAACTGGTTGAGTGAAATTAGTTTAAAAACTGACTGGTGAAAATGCTTATTTAGCCATTCATTTTCTTCAGTTTAAGTTTAGACTTTCTGTTAAATGGTGTGCTTGCCTTGAGTAGAAACTTGGCATGCAACCATCTGAAGTTCAGATTCCAGGTGTTCATAAAATGGTAAAAACTGTAGTGCCTTTAATTTGTATAGAAGCATGTCTCCAGACCTAATTTATATGGATGGAGCCTTTTTTATAAAGGAGCATAAGGGTTTTTAAGCACCCTAAAACCATTAAATGTGAGACATTGGATTCCCTGTCACTCATGTTTCTTCCTCTGAAGTATACACAGTTTAAATCAGAATCCTGGATGTTTTAGTTCAGTGCTCTGAGTTTTGCGTTAGACATATTGACAAATATTGGACCAGGTACTTTGGGCTAGAGGACAGTGTAGCAGGGATTCCCTCCACCCTCCTTGTCCTCAGAATCACTTCACATCCCATTCATAATGGCAGGAACCAGCTCCTCTGCTGCAATTGTGTAATATTACAGTGGCAACTATGCTTATTGCTCAACATGGAAAAGTAAAAGCAGGATGGATCCCCTCCCCATTTAAAAAGAAAAGAAGCAGCAATTTAACACCTGGAAATGAAGAGTAAATACCATGTGACCAGGCAGACTTTCAGGTATAAATAGTAAGAGCCCAGTTACATTGTGAGAATATTTATTTGATCTGGAGGATGTTTTTCTATGGCATGTCCTATTAAAATACTCTCCCTCTTTTATAGAGATCCAGCAGCAGTGTGAGAGAAATGATCACTGGGTCTGGTGCCTTGTTGGATACAATGTGTCACAATAGGTATATGGCTGCATTAGCCAAATTAAAAAACAACTATCTCCCTGTACCTGCTCAGAAATGATGTTTCAGTTGCATGTAACTTTTGGTTATCCAATCAGCACTTTCCCAGAGCTGCTCCTATTATTCATGGTTCCTCTAGCATTTCAGGCTTTAAATGTATAAGCCTGATAATAAGTTACACTGGACAAAATACAGATTTCTTTTATGTTTCCAAAAAAAACAAACAAACCCAGACCTTGGGCCAGATAAATTGTGCTAAACTTAATTTCTGAAGATAATTATTTAAAAAAATTGTGAAAAGATTAGACTTAATAGTTTCTAGCTTACATACATCAATACAGGAAGAGCGACCATGTGCTTGTTAAAATGTGTTAGCTGCCACTGTCAGGGCAGCTCGGACTTTTATTGAAGAATTTCAAAGATGTATGACAAGCTTGTGCACAGTGGCCACATCTACACGAGATGCTTAATGCCCATTGGCCTAATTCTACTATGCATTAGTGTGGCTGGCAAAAACCAAGCTAATGTGCTAATGCGCAGTCCATTAGTCCAATAGGCATTGTCACATAAAAAGTGTTCATCTGTGTTAATTCGCAGTAGTGCCAATTACGGCACATTAAGTTAGTACCTAGTACTAAACTTAATGCGCCATAATTACAGTGCACTAATCAACATACAGATATGCCCATGATTGCTACTTTCAACCACTGTTACTGCCTGCAGGAAGTATAGCATGAGCAGAAGTTTGTGATTGTTATCCCAACACTGTCATTTGGCCAGAAGTAAATAGCCAACATTTGGTATCAAAGCTTAACCAAATGGCCTGAGTTTTCAACACAGCACAACATATGGTTATTTCAGACAGGCTAGCTAGTTCAGTTCCCAGTACTGCAAAAGTATCCTCAACTGATTTTTAACCACCACGGCAGAGTATAGACTGAAAAGCAACACTGGATATAAAAAGATTCCACTCCTCTGAACTGCACCTGGAAGCAGGCAAGAAACCATGACAGGGATGTGAGCACAGGTGTTATATATTCCTGTTGTCTTGCAGCATTCAGATGAACAGCTGTGCTCTCAATCAGGAAGGAATTTCCCAGTGGGTTTCAAAGGTGGTCACAAGCAGTGCACATTACAGTAGTCCATGATGGTGCTGACAAAGGTGTAGGTGAGTGTTGTAGGGGCCTTAACTAGACCCCAGAGAAAGGCCCTAGCCAAGTGCAGGTATTGAAAAGGAATATAGTGCACAAGTGGTATTAGTCATGGGCTAGAAACTAACTAAAGGGTAGAAAAGAGTATTAATAAATTGCTTTCACATTGGAACATGAAGGGGGTTAAATAATCAAGTGTGATACAGGTTTAAACTAAGGCTGGTTTTGTTTGTTAGATTAGTAATCTGGGAAAAGGGAGGAACAGTCAAGTAGCAATTTATGACTGACATGAAATTATGGGGGAGGCAGCCCAAGCAAAGTGTTGAGTGGCACTGTGATTTTCTAAGCTAATCAATGGTGTGTACCTTCAGTACCCATTATTAAAAACAAACAAAAAAAAGAATTATGCATCCCCATATTTATACAGAATTAAAGCAGCTTTATATAAAACACCCATGGGACAGGGAGGCCTGGGTGAGGGAGATCCTCTGCCCTCCATCAGTGCTGACCTCGTGAAGGAACACCTTGAGAGGCTGGACACCTTCAAGTCAGCTGGCCCTGACAATCTACACCCCAGGGTACTCCAGGAGCTGGTGAGCAACATAGCCCAGCCCCTGGCATAGATCTTCGAGAACTCCTGGTGCTCTGG
>NW_017728993.1:69885221-69889355 GCF_001723915.1 Gavialis gangeticus
TTGGAGGAACGTTTGTTCACCAGAGCACCCCAAGGGATGACAAGGTTGAATGGTTATAAACTCCTGCAAGACCATTTCAGGCTGGACATAAGGAAGAATTTCTTTACTGTCTGAGCCCCCAAGGTCTGGAATAGCCTGCCATTGGAGGTGGTTCAAGCACCCACATTGAACTCCTTCAAGAGAAATTTGGATGCTTATCTTGCTGGGATCCTATGACCACAGCTGACTTCCTGCCCCTTGGGTTAAGGGGCTGGACTCGATGATCTTCTGAGGTCCCTTCCAGCCCTAATGTCTATGAAATCTATGAAAACAGCAGTGGAAGAGAGAGAGATTCTCATTTGGTGAAAGACCAGAGAGGTGGAGATTAGGGGAAGAATAGTGGCATCTTTATCCCATTGCTGACTGGGGTCACTTCTGTTCCTGGTACAACTTCTAGCAGTCCCAGAGTTCCTGTAAATTATACCCTGCTGCCTTTAGCCTATGAAATTGCTTGCACTGTTGAGGGTTGCTAGAATGACTTTGGATTTGTGAATCTAGGATGGAGGTTGGCATTAGAGTCTCTACCCCAGCTTCAAGCTACCTGAAGATTCCCAATTAACACAGTTTTGCCCTCAAAACACTGCAAAATAGATGCATCAATTGGGAGAATTACTGGCTTCCTCTCCAAATAATCTGGAGCAACAGTAGTTTCATTGCATGTAGCTGAAGATTTCTGTTAAGTGCTGTTTTATCCTAGTAATGGCAAACAGGCAGCGTCACCAGTTGGCACACTGAATTTCACTGTTTCCTGTTCAATGTCACAAATATCTCAGAAATCTTCTTCATGGAAATGAGATTAATTGAGGCCTGAAGCAAAGGAGTTTTTAGATGACACTGTAGTTGAACAGAATCTATTAAGCTTAACTTAAAGCTAAAGTAAATTTAGAAGGCAACTGAAGATGATGGACTAAAACTAAATTGATAAAGATGTATGTTCCAGCAAACCAGTTATACTGATTGATAAAGAAAGGGTTAGGGCAGTGATAAAAGAAATCAAAGCCACAGCTGAAAGGCCATCACCTTGAAAATAGAAATGGTATTATGTCTCAGTAATTGCTAGATTTTGGAACCCTTGAAAGGCAGGTTCTTAATTATTTGCTTAAAACAATGAAGGTAAACCTGAGATAAGGTAAAGGACTGTGTTTTTGAGGATCTGATGCATCTACTTACTGTATCCCCAATAGTGCTATTTTATGATGCTTCCAGGTTTGTAGCTATTTCAGTAGACACCAGCAGCTATCATCTTGGTAAGTTTGTCCTTTAGTTGCACAGATTAATGGAAGATGAGTGGCTGGAATGCTATTCAGGAAACTATTGGTTGAGATTTTCAAAGACAATGGAGGATTTAGCCCTTTGCATTTGTAGAGGTAAACATTTTAGAAAGCTTTGGAAATCTTGACTATTGCATATGAAGACCTGAAGAGCAGCCGTGCTGAAATGGAGAGAATTTCTGATTAACAAACGCACAAGTAATTTGTAGGATATTTGAAAACATTTAATATTTCATGTTGGTGATGGAGCACAAACCATTTGTACCCTCACAAACGGACAAAATGCATCTTAAATGCAAGAGATTGCTCATGGGTTTGCATATAATACATACTGAAGCAGTTGCCAATCTTTTAGAGAGCCTGTAAAAGTGGTTACACTTTCTCGAAGAGCCCTATTTTATGATCTGACCTCTCCAGAGGCGATATATGTAAAAGAGTTTCTGCTCACTCTTGCCACAGAAAAATAAAGAACTGATTAAAATAGCTGTTTGGCCCGTTACTGCAAGCCAGTTCCAAAGTTTTCAAACAAGATTGGCTTGATTATGTATCAGGGGTTTACCATGCAGTCTGTAGCATCTGTTTAATGAGAGTTTAACTCTCTATAAAGAGAAAAGTCTGATTACCTGTAGTATTTGTACTGTGATCCCACAGTCCCTGCAGAGCGACCTCTTGTAAAAACTGCATAAGGAGTAGCAGGACCTCAAAAATACTAGCGTTAGCCTGGATGTTAGCGTGCTGACCCAACACACCACAGGGCCTAAAATGAAGGCAAAAACATGCAGATCTTCTAGAGTGATCTGAAAGAATGGCAATTTAAATAACTTCCTTTGATGAGAAGGAGGAAACGAGGCAGGTCTGGTCAATAACCATTAACTTTTTCTATCTTTATAAAAATGTTACTTCTCATTAAACCTGTAAGTCAAAAGGGCTTAGGGAAAGTTAGAAGACTTTTTTTTTCCAGTTTGACCTCTGAAAAATGGTTGTTGACACTGGATTATATTGGCCAGCCCTGAATTTCAACTTACAGTGATTATAGAACAATTTCAATATTAATGCTAGCCTTCCCCCAGGAAACGTAATACCAGAGAAAGCTGTATATTATATTACTAAGAAAAGTCTACCAAAAAAAAAATAGTCAACTCTGACCTCCGCAGCCATGTCTGCTTCAGTCACCCGAGTTACCTCAGGTCAGTTGAAAAACAATGCTCTAACCTCAGAAGTACATTTTAGGCTTGAGTAGTCCTAGTCTGAAGGATACAAAAGCTCCAGGATGTTGACTCCAAAGACATCTTTTGGCTTTCTTCTTTAACTGTCAGAATGCTGCCTAAAGCTTACTTGAAGATAAACCTGGAAACTCAGCCCTGATAAAACTGGATGGGAAATACTGGACAACACCAGCTGCTGTCACTGAACGTAATGGTAAGAGAGATTCTGTCTTGTCCGCACTGGTTAAGGAACTCGGCACAGAAGGAGCAGCAACTACTGCAGCTCCAAATGCAACTGACTTGATGGGTGATCCTTTTAGCAGCAGCAGGGTTAGAGTGATGTTGTAGCTGCGATGGTCAAGGAATTATGCAAGAGGCGAGGATTTCTTAGGATGATATCTCTTATTGGACTAACTGTATAGTTGGAATAGAGCTAGACAAGCCTAGAGACCTAATGGAGGTCTTGCATTTGAACCCTGGTCTAACTCTATCCCAGCTATGCAGCGTGTTCAATAAAAGATGTCGCCCTGAGGAATCCTTGCCTAATGGCGATAGCACTTGAACCACAACCTTCGTGAACGTCTTCCTGGAGCGAATCGATTGGCCAAAACCCTCAAGGATGGGATAAGGCCTAACAGGAATGAGGGAGGCACCTTTTAATTTTTCAAATGTTTAGTGTTGTTTTTACTAAGAGAAAGGGGTGACCTTAAACCTAGAGGCTAGAAAGCTGGGGGCCTGCACGTTGTTGAAGCGCGGTAGCTGCGGTCCCCATCCTCTCCTGCTGATCCAACCCATCAGGGGCTGCGGGCAGCAGGAAACGATCCACGTCGCTGTCCGTCTTGAGCTTGGTTTTAACCGCACTTGCCCATAGTTGCGACCACTGCCAGAAGGGCTCAGGCAACCGGTGGCCTGGCTTGGCGTAACCATGGCCTCAGAGGAGCGGCTTTAAGGCTCCTGTGCCTGGCTCCTTTGTTTTGCTAGGACAGTTTCTTGTTCAGCAGTAGGAAGTCGCTTGGTGCGGGGCTTTAATGTGGGACGGGGTCGGGTCAGGGATGGCGCAGGCAGTGCCCACACACCAGCCACCCGGTGGGCTTCAAACTGGGCACCCAGGGTGGTGGGTGGCACCTGCGTGGTTCAGGCTAGGGGCCTGGCAGCCCCGGGCCGGGGACCCCCCTGGGGCCGAGGCCCTGCAGAGCCCGCGCTCGGAGCTGAGCTGAGCAGGGCCGGGGCGGGGCGGGGCAGGGCAGGGCAGGGCAGCCTAGGCCTCGCGCCGCCGCCGCCTCCACTACCACCACCACTACCACCATCACCTCCACCCCGCGCCCGCCCTCTCTCGGCTCATCCCTCCCCTCCTCTTCCCCTGCCGTTCGGGGGAGGAGGAGGCGGCCGGCGCGGCCCCTTTAATTCCCTCGCTCCCCTCCCCCCTCCCGGCCGCTCCAGCCTCCATTTTCCAGCGGCTCCGGCACCTGGAGGCAGAGGCGGCGGGAGCGGCCCGGGCCCGGGCCCCCGCCCTCCCTGCCCGGGCATGGCCGCCAACATGTACCGGGTCGGAGGTAAGAGCCCCCTGCGGAGGGGCCCCGGCCCCCTGCCTCCCGCCCTCTCTCCCGCCGGGGCGGCTG
>NW_017728993.1:69894355-69900127 GCF_001723915.1 Gavialis gangeticus
TGCAGGGGCGCGGGGGTCTGCTGCTGCCGCCCCCGCGGTGCCCTGGGCCCCCGCCCTGCGCATCCTGCCCGGCGCCTCGCGGTGAGGCTGAGCTTTCGGGGCGGCCTCGGCGCCCTCCACCCGCTCCCTCGGGGGAAGCTCGTGGCTCCCGTCTCGCGCTGGCAATGGGGCGGGGGAATCGGAGGCTGCTAAACTCCTTCGCCCCCAAATGCCCCACGGCGCGGAGGGTCCCGGGTCCGCTCCCGCGCTCTCTTGGGGCGGGGGAGATGGATGAGAGTAGATTTAACAAAGAAAACCTGACAGGTAGGAGACGCCGCATGAAGTTGCAGCAGCCCCAGCCCCGACGGGGGCTTGCTGTTGTCCTCCAGGTCCTGCTCTTGGTTAGGGCTCTCCCTGTTCAACTTGTTGCACTTCCTTCTGTCGCGTGGCCCTCCGTGCAATGCCAGGACATGGATACCTTCTTCCTGACTGTGTTTGGCTTGATGATAAGACTGTATTGAAATTTGGTTGCCATGACTTTGCCCCTTGGGCCACTGGTAAGATGGTGGCGAGGGTTGAGCACCGCTGCCATGGATCGGAGACACTTAAGGACAGGATGGTGAAGAACGAGAAGTTTTGCTGGCTTTCGGCTCGTTTCTTGTCGTGGTTTGTCAACGGGGTTTCTGAGGTCCTGGCTGTTCTGTTAGTAAGTATCAGTCTCACTAGTCGTATTGGCGCAGAGCGGTAGTTAGCTCTGTTAGTCTGAAGGCAGGGCAGGGTGGCACCTTAGTAACTGAACAAGTTAGTCTCTGAGGTGTTGCTTTGCTTTGCTTGGAAGGCAGAGACCTGTTCTGTAGGCGCTGCTGTTCAAGGCAAAGACTATTTATCATGGTTATCACTCTGTTAACTTACATGTGGATGAAACCTTCACTTGTCACGTTGCCAAGACCTACAGGGATGATAGAACTATTTCTAGATGACTACTCTGAGTGTGACTAGAAGTAGGAGGCTGTTGGTTGCCTCTGAGTTTGGATGCAAGTAGCTTTCTGCTTCGAACTTGGTTGTGTGCACCCATCTCCTCTGCGAGTTACAAGATGTGATTAGGTCTTGAGCAGCTGTGAATAGACCATCTTGATTCTGATGATATACTGAGTACAAGTTTCCCTCACCAACCACGGTTTTGAGTCTCCACGCTTAAAATTCTGTATGCCGTTTTGGCTACCACGGTGTACAGTTCTAAGTAACCCCAGTTTTCTGTGGCCGTGCATCGGCCCGCCCCCTGCCATTTTTCCTATAAGCCTTTTGTCTTGCCAACCACGGGAACTTTCAGGAATCTAACCTGAATGGGAAGTGGTTGGCAAGGGAAGCCTGTCTTTGTTTTGGTCACCCAGTCATACTGTCTTTCTGAGATACTTTGGTGCTTGTATGGATGATGACCCATGTATGAATCAGCCAATACCTGCCCTAATCATCATAGGCCTATGCTAAGCTGTTTTTCTTGACACAATAGCTATAGATGGTAATAACTTCCAAACTTGGTTTTAAGAGTTGGTTTGACAGTGGTTGTGCTGAGTATTATTTTACTGTGGTATGGTCATACACTTGTGCAAACTGTTGCCAGGGATTTGTTCATGGTCTGGGTCATAGCTTTGTTTCAGTTGACCTATGAAATCTATGTTATCTGTCCTCCAGAACTAACAGTTGAGTCTTAGCTTTCTCATGACTTTTTTTCCCTGTATGGCTGGTAGACAATTCTTGTAGGGACTTACAGGACCTACAGTGCCTTTCAGGACACTGTCTTTTGCACTCTATTATGGATGCTATATTTCCTAAATGTATATTGTACAATCCTTACAGATCACCTTGGTTTATAGATGAATGGCAACTTGAAAAGGAAAGAGGTCAGAGCATCAGTTGCAGAAATCAAGTGCTGAATTTGACTGCTCGTTCTAAATTTTTCAAATCACATCTCTTAGATATAACAGAGATGCTTTTCTTCACCAAACATTTACAGGAGTGTGAATGTGGGCTGCTTTTGGAAACAATCAAATGTGTATTTTCCATCTTCTTTTTAGGCAGGTTTGAGTGGCTTTGCACTGAATTGGCTGCCTGTGTGATCACAGATCTGTTTGGATTTTGTATCTCTAGGAATGTTGTTGGGCAAAACTGACCTCTGAATATATTGGGGAGCCTTGGTTTGGGACTTGCTGCTTGGACTTCTGCACCTTTTGGCTACTAATGTGCTCTGACGTAAATTCACTGTTGTGGGTTTGGGAATTTACCTATTCAGGAGGATATGGTCAGGGCCTCCAAGAGAACAAATAGATACTCTTCTCAGTAAGCTTCCTTTTCCAGCCTACTTCTGGATGAAAGTTAGTGGGCAGCTTCTCACATGGTCGGGAATTAAAAGAATTCTCTTATTTTATTATTAGTCCTGAATACACAATAAAGAGCCCTTGTTTTGAGTCTGTAAAAGTATGTCTGCATAGAAATGGAAACTGCAATTGCAGGGCAGGTAGGCAAACCAATGCAAGCTTTAATCTAGCTGCCAAGGTTTAAGCCTAGGCTTTCAACTAGCATATGCACCCATGAGATTGATAGGGTTGTTTAGTCCGCGAGGAAGACTGGCCATGCGTTGGCATGGTTAATCTAGCTGGCATGGTAAAGCTCTGACATCAGTATGCTTACCTATTCATGTTTTCTTAAAAATGGGTGGGAGAGCCATCATGACATCATCACTTTTTTTTAATAATAAGGTAGCATGAATTCACCATGGGGGACAAAGAATTAACTGTTTTCCCTCCCCTAACGAGTGCCCCTATCCTGTTACATACCACCCTAACGATGGAATCTGAACTCCTTCCTAGTGGCTTATGACTGATACCATATTAGTGCCTCTTACACCCTGGTGAACTTGTTCTCATGACACCATAATGATTTAGGGAATTATGCTTCACTGTTCTTTGAGTTGAGCCAAAGCACCAAAATAACTTTGTGCCAGAGATGGGGCTTGGACCCAGTTTTTTTTTTTTTTTTAATTGCAAGATGATACTTATACCATTTTCTGTCACCCTTTTGCGTAATGCACATGTAAAGTTGCTAGAGGAGATGGTGAGAATTAAGTGCTATCAGTACAGAAAAAATCTTTGCAATTAGTGGTCCTCTTAAATGTGTGCTGCCTTCTGGATTATCAAATTTCAGCAATAATCAAGTGTTGGGTATTGCTGTCTTCTTGCAGTTTTTTCTTCTCTGATAGAGGTGGTTATTCAGGTTAGTCTGAAGTTAGGCAGAAGATGACATATCAGAAGATGACTAAGGAATGACTGGCTAGGCTCCAGTACTTCATAGAAGGACTCTGGGCTTCCAGTAGACCATAAGATGAATATCCTTTTGTTGCGGGGGGGGGAAAAAAAGCACAATAGCATACTGGGTTTTATTAACTGGAGTGTCATTTGCAAATGGAGGGAAGTGATTCATTGCCATGTTCACCACTGCTGATATGGACATATGAAAGAAGTGGACGTAATCCAGCAGAGAATAGCAAAAACGATTGGAGGTCTGGAAAGCATGGCTTAAGAGGAAAAAGTGAAAGACTTAGGGTTATTTAGTCTGGCAAAGAGAAGACTGGGGTCAGGATTTGAAAACAAGTGTTCCAGTACCTGCAGGGTTACTAGAGCAGTGGTTCTCAACCTTTTCTGTATGAGGAGCCATTTTTAAACATTGATGGCTAGTCCTGACCCACTGCCCCTCACCCCCAGGCCCCAGCCTCCCAGTGTGTGGGGCAGGGGATAGGTGTATGGGCCATGGAGGAGCCCCAAGCAGCCCCTTGCAGGCTGGAGCTCTGCCAGCCTGCAAGGGAAAAGCCACAGTTTCTCACCTTTTTCTCCTTTAAAGGAGAATCAATTTTTAAAGTTTGTTGGTTCATTTTAAAGTTTGTTCTCACAACCCTTTCATATATTCTTATGACCCACCTTTTGGGTTGTGACCCATGGGTTAAGAAACACTGATATATTATAGAGGACGGAGATGGGCTTTTCTCTGTAACTGTAGGGGACAGGACTAGGAGCAATGGCCTCAAGATGCAACAGGGGAAATTTAGGTTGGAGATTAGGAGGAACTTTCTGACTGGCATTGAAACAGGCTAGCTAGAAAATTGGTGGACTCTCCGCCTGTGGAAACTGTCAAGAACAGTTTAGACAGACACTTGGCTGGAATGGTTTTTAGTCATGGATGATCCTGTGTTGAGCAGGGGGACTGGATTTAGATAACCTTGTGAGGTCCCGTCCAGCCCTTCTCTTCTATAATCCTGAAAGAGGCTCATGGAAACACGTTGGATATTAACTGTTTCAGAGAGGCAAGAGGTCTTGTAGGCAACAAATGACTTTGTCAGGTGCAAGGAAGCTTTTTAGCACCTAAAGAAGTAGGTTGTTGTCTAAGAAAGCTCCTGCCTCTGAACCAGTTAAAGCTCATGGTGGTACCTTAGACGCTATATTCTGCTTTTCCTCCTGTATGTGAACCTATCCAGTGTTCTGTGGCTTTGTCCTCTCCAGATTGGACCACTGCCATGTGCTTTAGATTTCTCAGTTTTCCAGTCCAATCTAAATTGCTGCAGATTCAGGATGTGTTGAGAGTTTAGCTAGGGATGTTTCTTGGGTTGGCCATATTATTCTGCTCGTTTGATCAAATGAATTTTAGTTCATGAAAGCTTATGCATCTTAGATTAAGTTAGTTTAAGGTGTACCTTTACTTTGCCATTTGCCTGATTTGAGACTACATCTCTACTTGTTTCAGTAAATTCTGCTGATCTTTCTGGGGCAGGGAGTGGAAGGGGACATACAACAGATTTTTCGGGTATAACTAAACACGTTGATTTTGAGCTATAATTTAGCCTTTTATGCTTTGGTCTTTATTAGCTGGCCTATGTATCTTGCAAATTGAGATCAGCTAGAGCACATGAGAACAGACACGCACCTGAATGTGGGAATGGAGAATGGCACAAAGGGCAGGAACCTTTAATTCTGGGCTTTGCCTTTATTTGGAGCCCAACTTAGTGACCTTACAATTTTGTTGCAAGGCCTGTTGATTCAGGCAGTGGTTTGTTTGTTTTGGTTTTGTTTTTTTTTGGGTGGGGGGAGAAAGACAGGTTAGGTGTGCATTATTAATGGCATAAGTAATGATTTTGGAAGAGTTTTCTAGAACTGACAATGCCAATGTTTTAATTTGTTTGTCAGCCTGAAGGCGGCAAATAGGAAAATGTATATATTTTTTTTAATTCTGTAGTCCTGAGAGAGAGATTTTGAAAATGGTAGACCTTTGTGGTATCAGCATTACTTAAGATTAATGAAAGGGGGCAGAAGGGGAGAGTTCTCTAGGCTTTTCGGTCATGGTACATGCATGGTTCCTTTTGTATGGCAGAACTTGGGAGTCCAATCAGCTTCACTGTTCAAATGCTTTTTTGCATATCAGTAAAGGAGGGGAAGAAGACACTTAATAAACTTTGTGAAATAAAGGAGGGATGTAGCACCTAAGACATTCTTAAGCTTCTCCTTTTCATTTAAATTGATTCAATTTCAAGTTAAGGATTGTTTTTTAAGGAGGCCTAAGTGTTTCCATTATTATGGATTTTTTTCAGTTATATATTTGTTAAATGTCTAATTTTTTCCGAGCAGGAATTTTCCAAGCCTGTCCTCTTGCTAATAATGAGTTTTGGTTTATAAATAAATAAATATATCCAAATGAGAGTAAGTTGCTTCTGCTGTTATTGGTGGGGGGGGGGGGGGGAAAAAAAAAAAA
>NW_017728993.1:69900326-69902126 GCF_001723915.1 Gavialis gangeticus
GGGGGGGGGCAGGAAACAAAAATGAACGAGTGCTAAAATTATTTCAGAGTTGAAACATGAAATTTGGCATAGAATATTCCCTGATTGGACAGATTCCAAAACTAATACAGTACCTGCTTTTATCTTGCAATGACTTCATAAACTTTTGACAGTGGAAATGATGATGTCAGTTTTTTAAATTATTGCACTGAAGTATCAGATGGAGAAAGTTGGTGCATTGTGCCTTTGCAGTTTTACAGACTGGATAATTTAAAAAACAAACAAACCAAACAACCTTTTTTGGGGGGGAGTTTTTGTTTCTTGCAAAGTCTTCAATAATAGATGCAGTACATCATGTTTTAATAGTACTTCATTGTATGATAGTTCAACTGTTGTGCATTTAAAAAAAAAAAAAAAAGGTTTTAAATTGTTAGCAAGATACCAAATCTGTGAAATCTGTTAGTTCAAAATTGGCATGTTTTGTCTTTTTTAATGAAAGAAATGGAGTTTGTTTCTGAGGTCCTTAATGAAAAAAACTGAGGAAAGACTTTATCTTCTACTCAGATGCTTTCTTTGTTGTTAAAACTTTTAAAGCAACTTTGTTAGTTAGTCCAGATTTATTCTTGTTTAAATGTATGCTTAGGTGGGTAATTTGACTTATTTCTGTTGGTTTTTCATATGGTCCAGTAAAGATGCAGCCTCTTTTGGAGGTTAATGAAGGTATTAGGCTGCTGTTAACTGATATTAAGTATTAAAATTTTAATCAAGTTTACTACTTGATTATTCCACAAGCCCATCTCACCTACTTTTTAAATTAATTATTCTTTTTAAATTTATGGTAAAGCCTTGGTAGAAATTAAAATAAGGAAGAAAAAATGCCCTGTATCAAGAGCTATGGGAAATGTCACAAACACTTTCCCCCAGGAAAATTCATAGTGCATAGCCAAGAACACTGCTGCCCTACTGTGTAGCAGATGAGGTGCTGTAGGGTGCTACATGTTGCTTATAAACCTTAGTGCAATGTAAAATGTAGCCTGTGAGGACAACTGCTCTGTTATCGGCATTCTAATAATAAAAGCCTCTGTCTGTCCGTCCATAATGCTTTATTTGCACTCTGATTGGTTGTCTCAGCAGCCAAACACAATGCTGACTGAAACAGAGTGCTCTGCACAGACAGAAACACAAGGTGGAATGCTGCCGTGACGGTGGGGCTGGCACAGGGGAGCGAGACCTCGCCCCCCACTGGCCCTGCTCCTTGGAGGCAGAGGGGCACGGCGGGGACAAATTGGGACGGTGGAGCACCACCATGATGGCGGAGATGGAATGGCCTCCCCCAGGCCAGCTCCTTGGAGGTGGCACTGCTGGTGGGGATGGAGTGGTCTCACCCCTGCCCCTCACACCTCTGGCCACAATGCTGCCCCTCTGCCCCAACAAAAGCCAGCAGGCTGGGGGATGGGGGAGGGAAGCAGGAAGCGGGGGGGGCGCAGTTGTGGCGCCAGATGCACAGTGGCGGCAGTGTGATGCACTGGGTAGTGGCTCCAGCTGCTGCATGCAAGCTTTCCCCCCTCCCCTGTGCCAAGGAGATGGTGGTGTCATGGGGTGGAGTGGCAGGGGGATGGGAGGATGGAGGGCACATGCGCCCCTGCTCCCCATCATTCTTGATGGGCAATTGACTAGTTTATATATAGTTTTCCTAGTAGCAGAAATTTAAAATGTCAATTTGATTCCCATTTTTTAAGATCTCCGTGTTCACTCATAAATGTCTTAGGTCATACTAATCCCAGTTGGTTGAAAAAAAATTCTTTTTTTTTTTTTTTTTGG
>NW_017728993.1:69902413-69923145 GCF_001723915.1 Gavialis gangeticus
TTTTTTTTTTGGTAGAGGTGCACCAATGTATTGGTGCCATATTGGATTGGCACTGGCCAAAAATGGTGGTGGTGGCACTTGAACTAAAGCTCATTTGATGAGCTTTAGTTCAAGCACCCCTGTGCCATTTTAAACTGCTGGGACTCTGATCCCCTGGATGAGCCTCCTGTAGCTCTGTCCTGCTTCCCACCCTGGGTCCCATTCACTGACCTGGCTGGGCAGTGCCCCCTGCCCCTGCCCTACTCGCTCACCATGGGGGCCTTGATCCAGCTATCCCATGCCCCTTCCCCTCCACAGGCTTTACCTGCAGGGCGCTGCTTTCTGTGCTGCCTGGCTACAGTCCTATAAATTGGTTATTGGATGGGTATTGGCCGATATGGCTGGTTAATAATCAGCTACTGGTATCGGCCAAGAAAATCTTTATTGGTTCAGCTCTAGTTTGGAGCTTTTGAATTTTGCCATCCATTGTCTCTCTTGACTTTCATTGTGGGTAGGCCTTTTTTGTTATGGGGATTTCCTCATTATGAAGAACCTAGTTGCCTGTGTATTGGAGACTTGAGTAGTTGCATGCGAAAAACAAGGGCATTTTATTTTTACTTCTTGAGTGTGTTGGAAGGATGAAATAAATCTCTTAAGGTGCAGACAGACTTAATGTTCAGAATATTCTATATACACTCCAAACCCCAAGAGTCTAGATGTGCAGGTCACTTAAGACCAGCTTAATCTTCCTGTAATGTTTCAGAAGTACGCTGGGAAAGTCAAATACTGTTTTGAGTTGGTTCTCTGTGAACTGGCTTAATGGTATGTGGGGACACAGCATTCTGTGCCTGGTGTCTGGTCAGTCCTCCAGGCTTCCCAGACTGCACCGTTCCTCACCCCACCTGCCTCCAAATGCATGGGCAAGGGGCTGCTCAGTACAGTCCTGGACACATTCCTAGCATTTATACACATACTTTTTTGTCTTTTTTGACACGCTGGAGATCCGCTGCTTTGAAGCAGACTCGCTTAATCGAGTCTGCTCCACATGTGAGCTGAGGCAAACTGCGCTGCGCCACATGCAGTTAGTTGCGTAAGTGGTGAAATGCATTTCAGCGTGCAGAAAATGGTGGCGGTGTGCTTTTGAACTAAAGCACCTCTGATGTGTTTTAGTTCACAAGCAAGCTGCTGCCATTTTATCAGTGCTGACATACTTTTCGCTGTTTATACCACTGTAAGTGTCACAGTGTCAGGCACTTCTTAACACGCCTGGCACTGTAGTGCTTGCATATGTAAAAATGCCCTACAGGCCAACTCCTGTTCCCAGCTCTCTCCAGCACCCCAGCGGGGCTGGCTGGCTGCAGCAGCAGAAACAGGGACTTTTAAAATCCCCAAATAAAATATAAACTGTGCCCCCCACCCCACTTCCCCTCTCAGCATTACAGCCCCTCCCTTCTCATTCCCCCACTCCTACACCTACTGTTGCCGCTGTCCTCAGATGATCTGGGGGTGGGGGAGGTGTTGCTCTAGAGCCGATCCTGCCCTCTTCTGGCTGGGGATAGTAGCAATAGCCACAGTGGCAGCAGCAGGTGGGTTTTTCCTCTCTGCTTGGTTTCCCCAGGTGTTCTCTGCCAGCCCAGAAACAAGCATGACAAGGGGGAACTTGCCCCACTGTTGCTTTCCCCAGCTGGAGCAGTCAAGAGGGATAGTGCAGCGGAGGGTGGGGAAATAGAGGGGAGAAGCTGTGGTCCTGTGGCTGAAGGGGGAGGGACAGGAGAGTTTCTCCATGCTGAAATGAATAAAAAGGCTCAAGTTGTGTCTGGCAGAGAAGCTGATGCAAAAGCTCGAATCTGTACTTTTTGTCCATGTCTTTATTGAGGAAGAATTCTTAATCCAAGCTAGCTAAATCCAGTATAGGTCTTCACGTGCTCTTCTTTGTAACCTTTGAAAAACCTTCAAGAACTTAAAAACCATTTTTCTTAATGGCTATTTGTAGTACACAGAGGGGCAGGTCATTCTAAACTCTTTATAGAGGAATTCTTCTTTGTCCTTTGGACTTGGCCCAGTATAGACAGCAAAAGGGAAAAATTCCATAAGAATAGCAAGACTCATAAAAGAGCAGGTACCTTGTATTGACCAAAACGGTATCTTGGAGGCTGAAGTAGCTGAAAAATTAATTTGGGAGAGACTGTTATGCCTAGATAGTTTCAAAATCATGCTCAAGATGGCTGCTCAGTATTCAGCTCAATTCATTAGATTTGTTTGAAAGGCCAGACCTTTGAGTATTTCCATTAAACTCCACAAGGCAGATTTTGCAGATCCCTCCAAACAAGGAGTGAAATATGATCAAACTGAAGACCCTGCAAATCCAAGGGATGAACTAAATGAGTCCAGGCATCTTGCTGAAGGTTGCAGACAGTCTAAGAAGGTCTTGGTTCAAGGATTGGACTGTGAAGGCAACCACTTCATCGCTACATCTTACCATAAAATGTCTACTACCCCACTTCCTCTGAGACACGATCCAAGGAAGTGCCACCTAGAAACTTAAAATTTGAGGGGAGGTAGTTAGAGTTATGACCCTTTTTCCCCCCATTTGACACATACTGTAGGAAATGGAGCACGTTAAATATATGGTGTAACAAAAAGGAGGTAAAAGCCAGATCTAGCAGTATACCTGGCTCTCGGACTTCTTCCAGGAAGACTTGATGGAATGACTGTGAAGGGAAATGCCTTGTGCAAACACATCTCAGTCATCTCTAGGACATCAGGAATTAATTTACTGAAGTGGATTTCCTTGCAATACTATACACATGATTTTTAAAGAGCAAAAGTCCTGTTTTATCTCTCAGCCTAACTTCTTATGGTGTCATCACAAACCCTCTTTCAGACTTCCTACTTGCACATGTTCTGTTTTACCTTTAGGTCAGCATTCTTGGTAGCGTTACTTTGATGCACTATATTTTACAGCTTTTACAGCCTTATCTCTGGAATCCTACAAATATGCCTGCTTTTCATTGCTAGAGTTATACTGACAAAAGTATTTCTCACTAGAACAAAGATGTTGTGGTCCTTTCTTTTTTGCCCCAGACTTACGCATTTTAAAATAAAAAAATTGGAATAGACTGAACAGAAAGAAGATGCTTTGAGTGCATGTATATAGGAAGATTCTTTTCTAAAAGGCTGCAGATTTTTTTTTAAACTCCTTTGATAGGAAAACCACTTCAAACTGCTCCAACACAACATTGTTGAAGCTGTATCAAACAAGTTTATAAATACACAGCTGTCAGACCTGGAAAAGCTAGGCTGTCAGCCAGAATATTTTCCTGTATTTTGGGAGCAGAGAGAGATTTGTAAGGTGGCTATATGGGGTTCTGTTCATAATTTTTGTAAGCATTTTAACTTACAAAAATGTAACTTTAGATTTACAGACTTCCTGAATGCTGCTTTTACCAGAAAGATAGTGCTTGTAGTGGTACTTGCTGATGATGAAATAAGTTTCTCTTCAGTAGTCTTCTGCAGCATCTGTTTATTTGAAATAAAAGTGCCTCGGCAAAAATCCTACTTTGGGGAATTGTGAACCTTGCCATTGAAGGATGTGCATAGAGCACTGCTTTACCTGTTTTCCATCTCAAAGTGGCCAAATGAATTGTTTCCTTTTATCCCTAGATAAATACTACACATAAAATAAAATGTAATGTGATTAATATTTCAGAATTTAGATGCACAGTCTTTAGTTTCTTGTGTGTTTTGCAGTTCAGAGTCTTTAAGGGGAGGATGTAGAGGCCTATTCTTGTTGTTAACAGGCTTGATCCTGCTTTCAGTTCTGCAGACCAGAAAGGAAGATCTCCCTTAGAAATATATTGCTGCGCCTCCCATGGGCCCTGTGGGACAGGGAGGCAGGCCCCGCACAGCCCCACACAGCCTGTTATGCCCCCGGGCCTTGGGGGCTCAGCAATGCAGGCTGCTTTGCCTCAAGCCATGGGGGCTTGGAGAAACCAGAAGTGCCACTGTGGGCACTTCCGGTTTCACTTTATCTTGCAAGCCAGCATGCCGGGTTAGTGGAGCGTGCCGGCTTGTAAGATGCCAGTTAACAGAACTTTTACTGTAGTTAACCTGGCCCTGGGGTTAGGAAATGAGGGAAGCAGACTTCTTTTTCAGGAACCAGCTGACTCTGAACACATCTGAGCACACATTTCCGAGTTGTTCGTGTTCTTTGTGAGCTCACACTGAGGAAGACTGAGTAGATGCCATGTTTCTGATGAAGCCTTGACTTCCTCATGTTATTGGATCATTCTGCCATCATTTTCTTTTCCTTTCTGGTCTTGCTTTTTGACTCTTGCTAAATAATATAGTTTTGGTCAGTACTGTTGAAATGGCAAATTGAGCATATCCTGCAGACTCCTGCCCTATTTACTGAATGCAAAGAACCATCATTCAGTGTAAGTTGTTTCAAATAGATGTTTCCTCCACTACCCCAATAGGCACATGTTCAGATTACTACTATAATTCATTTGCCTAAAGGAGGGACAAAGACTAAGGGTTAGCACAAGGACGGACAATTATTTCAGGCAGAGGGCCACTTACCCAATTTTGGCAGGCTGTCAAGGGCTACATGGGGTGCCCTGCCCCTTAACAGGTGCCCCACCCCCTGGTCATCATTTTAGGACTAATGTCCCAGGGCCAGCAATGGTGGGGCCCAAAGCGGGGCACAGGCTGGCAGGGGTCTGTGGAGCCAGGTTGGGCTGCACCAGCAGGGAGAAGGGGGAGCTGGCCTGGCTCCATAGAGCCCCTGCCGGCTGGGACCCCACACTCCTGCCACTCTGCTCTGGGCCCTGCTGGCATTGGCCCTGGGACACTGGTGTGGGCCCCATGCTTCTGCTGGCTTTTGCACCTCCTCACTCCGTGCCCCCCAGTTCCACGGTACAGGCGGGGGGCAGTGCACAGCCCCGATCCCCTGCTCACCAGCAGGGAAGAAGCTGGTGCTCAGCACAGGGAAAAAGCGGCCCCTTGCCTGCTCTGTGGCTGGCGCTCCCTGCTGCAGCTGCTCGAAGTCCATGTGGGGCTTTCCTGAGCAGGCACAGGCAGCCCCAGGTGGGCTGCAAGTAGCTGCAGTGTGGGGTGCCGGCCACGGGGCGGGCGAGGGGCTGCTTTTCCACCACCACACTCGGCTTTTCCCTGGGCTCCTTCCCCGCCCGGGGTCCCCCCTGCCCTTCCCCTCTCCCCACCCCCCTTACCTGAGGCTTCAGCATAGGGCAGCCATGTGGTCCCAGGCCAGAAGCCCCTGCTGGGGCTTCCAGCTGAGGGTGGGGTGGGGTGGGGGCTGGGTAGGCTTCCCCTGGGTCCTACTGCCCTTGGTTCCTGTCATTTTTTACATGAAGCAGGGGCAGATAAATATTAATTTTCTACATTTTTTAGGGGACCTGCGGGCCAGACAGAATGGCCTCACAGGCCGGATGCAGCCTGCAGGCCATATTTTGCCCATCCCTGGGTTAGCATGTAGTAATGACATATCCTGACTGTTAAGGTTGCTAAGCAAAACTCACACATTCTTTACAAGTAATGTGTTTGGGTTTTTTTGTGGGGACGGGGGTGTTGAATTTCCCTAAAGTTTAGTGTCATATTTATATAATCAGGTAGGCAAGATATTGTTCTAGTTTGACAGGTCTGATACATTCTCTATCTGTAATATAGAGAACACAGCTAGAACTGAAAGACTAAGTTTTGGATTTAGAGAGATGTGTGGATGTATGCATGTACAGTGTGGCACTTAATACTGTGTAGTCTCACCTGCTTTCCAGTGTGCAGGGTGTTGTATTCCTGTATAGACCTTGCCCAGGCATCCAGCACTGAAGATCCTAAAGGAAGTGCAGGAAACTGTAAAAACACAGGAAACTGGAAAAGGCAGCTTTTGATAAGGTGTTGTAAAAAAACAAGAAGCATTTTATATAATTAAACAAAAAGCAGCTCTCATGATTTGGGCTTTTTCCACAGGCAATTATTCCTAATTAACTCTGGGCAAACGCATTATTTTGGAATAAGTGTCCATATAAAATTGATCCGGAATAACTCTATTTACAATCCCTTTAGGCATTCTTAAATCTTGAGATGGAAAACAGGCAAGCCACTCCTACAGAAGGTATTTTGGATTGTGGGGCTTCATAACCCCAAGTAGAGACTGTAACTGAATAGAGCAGAAAGAAGTTACAGTTATTAGTAAATAGAATTACAGCAGTTGGAACAGTTAATGGATCAGACAAAATACACTGTTCTTGTAGTAGGAGTCATAGGAATTTGCCAGCTTTGACCTGAAGATGATTCAGTGATGATTCTTAAGACATTCAGCTGATTTCCAGGAGATTGGTGGACCTGGAACCAATCAGTCTATAGGATGCCAGTGTTCCTTATAAGGGGAAGCCAATAGAGATGATTTTTTTTTCCTTTCCCATAATCGCATGATGTAGCACACTGTTTTAGGTGGATTCATGTTTCCTGGGGAGAGCCTGTTGCTTCCAATTCTTATTGAGGAAGTTTGTTGCAGGCTCTCAGCCTTAGGAACTGCTGCACCAGCTGGGGGATCTCTAACCGTTAGTTAAATCCACACTTTGCACTTTGAGGAGAGGAGTTGTTTGCAAGTGATTCTCTGTCATCTAACCAGCTCTAGGAATTGTGCTGTCTTGCAAACCATGGAACCTTTCAAAAAGCAGTACATACTTTAAAAACTTCTGTATGCATCAACAAAAGAGTCCATTGTCTTCTATCTAGCCATCTTAGGTTTTCTTCCCCCTCTCCCTCTTGTATACAGAAGTAAAAAGGTAGCTAACTGCACTGTGTCCTTGTTTTAATAACGCTTATTCCTAAGAGCACTATTGGGAGTTCTGTGCGTCTCTCCTTAATATTCTTAATTGCAATAAAATCAGACTGGCTGAAGTTTTTTAGACTTCTTGCTGAAGCCCAAGATCCCAAAGACTAAATTTGGCAAAGGAATCTGAGAAAAGTTTGTTTTACTAAGGCTCAAACTACAGATGTTGGCTTGATGACCATAGAGGACTTTAGGGCACATATCTGTATGTGGACTCTGTGTCCGGTCATTAATCACATATTTGTACCCAAATGCTTATAAGGCTATCATTTTTATATCTTGCCTACCTTAATGAAATTCTCTCTACAGCCATGCTCTATGGTAAAGCACCATTGTTAATTCTTCTTTTTTATGGCTGAATAACAAGGACATAGGTTAAATGACTTGCCCAGAGGTTATGCAACAAGTCTGGGAGAACTGGGAACTGAACTTAGTCCTGTGCCTTAATCGCAATACTACCCACTTCTTTCAGGTTCCTTTTGACCACAAAGCCATTTTGCTAGTAATACTGGGGCAAAGAACAGTTGGAAAAGGACTACATTTCTTCAAGTCTAGAGAGAACTTTTTTTCTAACCCTTTAGAGTATGTAATTTATTGGCTTCATATCAGAGCTGTCTAGCTTCTAAGTGGCTGGGGGCTACATGCCCCATAGATCACACCAGAAGGGGCCATGGAGCCATCAAGCTGCATGTGTGGATGCCCTCCTGACCCATTTCACTGGTCATTCCCTGGCTGTCCTGTGGCACAGTGCCACACTGACACTCTGAGATGCCAGCTCACTTGGCAGCACATGCTGTATCACCCTGTCCCACCTTGCTAGGGCTGGGTCAGACACCAGAAGCTGAGAGAGAGGAGGGGAGCCCCAAGACCCTGAGTATTGTTGCAGTTGAAGCAAGGGGCAGCAGTGGCTGGGTGGGAGTTCAGGGGCTACGTGTTCATGCCTTGTGGGCTGCTTGCAGCCCACAACTGCCAGTTGGACAGTCCTGGCTTCATACCAACAATTTGGAAATAGTGTAGCTCTGAACAGCATTAAGGACTTTCAGAGCACTTATTTCCAAGCATGGTCTTGGCTGAGTCAGACACTTGAGCCTCCATACCCTCCCTTTACAAGCAGGGAGGAGCAGGATCACATCCATTCATTTGGGAACTCCTGTTTGTGTGAGAGTGGGCAGTATTGTGTGAGAAACTTCCTTTCCTAGCCTGTAAGAAGAAAATGCTGTCTGTCCAGGACTGTTAAGCACCAGTAGATCCTTTGGAAACTTCATCATCTCTTTTGAGTTGGGCACTTCAGAAGTAAATATATTCTTAATGTCCATGTTTAATATTATTTGATAGTGGCCATTTAGCAGCAGTTCTAGGCATACTGTTTTATCAACAGATTCTACAGTCAGAAGAGTCTCCACTAAGTGTCTGTTCTACTCACTGGCCATGTCTGCATAACCAAGTGCTAAACAAGTGCTCGGCGACTGCCATTACTGTGCAATTGTGTCCCAGCAGTTTTTTTTTTCCTGACACTACTGCAGAGTAATGTGTTACGGTTAGTGCCCCACAAAGCTACTGTGAAGTAGCCACGAGATATTGCAGTGTAGCTTGTTGTTACTGCGCAGTATCATCTTGTGTAGATGCAGCCATTGACTGCATTATGCAGTCTTGTTAATTGGGTAGAAGAGATTTTTGCAGTAATTCTTTGTTTAAAAAAGGAAACTAAACTTTGATCATTTGGTTATAATTTATTGTACAAGTCTGGCTGCAGTATGCTACATATTTACTTTTAGAATATATTTAAAAAATAAATTAGAATATTTGGAGATAAATGCCATATTTTTTTACATCACAAACCTTTCCCCCAAAAATCTGTCACCAAAATTGGGGTATATATTAGGTAAGGAAGTTTATTTTTGGCTGAGGTGATGGGGTTGGAAACAGTGGTTTGATTCCAGCTCCACAGTGCAGCAGCTGTGGCCTTACTATTCAGGCAGTTGAAGGAGTCACTTGATTTAAGGGCTTATTCTCATTCACTTTGGAGATGTTACCATTCAAGTCTTCTTTTTAATGGTGCTGATGCTTCAGTAATCAGCCTAACCTTTCTTAGGGCAAGTTTGCCGTATGCTAGTTGCTCCTTAGCAACTTTGTATTGCACAGCCTCTTCAGCTATGGTCTGTTTCACAGACTCTTTAGCTCTTTTTAGCATCATAGATCCAGTCATGGAAAGCTGTTGTCAACAGCAGTGAGGGATTCAGCTTTATTTATGCAAAAAAGGGATGGTGAGTTTGCTGAAGGTTAGGCTCTGTTTCTGCTGCATGTAGCCATAATGCTGGAAGAATCTTTCAAAAACAAATTATTTTATTTCAGGGATGTGTTGTTTGCAAGAAAATACGATTAGAGAAATTTTGAGAAAATAACTGAGAAATATGGGTCAAAACTGTTAATATGGCAATTGCATATTGCTGAATAGCTTGAGAAGTAAAACAAAGACTTTGAAAACTCTTAAAATAACATGAGTCTTAAAACTCTTTAAAATAGTTGGTGAAGCTCCTAAGACTGTTAGTACTTAGTAAAGGATTTAAGACCTGCAGATGGAAATCTTTCCTAATTAGTAAAAGCATATGTCCTACCTGACAAGTGGAAAGTGTCATCTCCTGTAGAGTCAACAGCTGTGGAAAGATTAATTGAAGATGCTGCAAAAGCTGTTGCTGATTCCGAGAGATAATGAAGTTTCATCTGGATTGGGAATTTAAGAGGAGTGTTTTTAAGAATGGATTTTTTTTTAGTAGTTCGGCCAGTGGTATAGCAACTTTTTTTTCACTTGGTGTTAAAGTTTTGGATCCTCAGTAGCATCCATTGTTGGAATGTCTTTTATCTCACTGTTTACTGATAACTATGTTTCTAGCAGCCTCCTTGGGTTTTTGATATCCATGGGATAAAGGCCATTCATTACATGACTCCCCAGAGAGAAGATGGTGCTGCATTCAGTCCTTCAAATTCTTATCAAATATGGCCTCCAATTTCTTTCCCTGTGAGGACTTAATTCCATTATCATCTCTCAGTCCTTGTTTTACCAGGAGAAAGTAGGCTGTGGTCCACAATGCTAAAAGGTCTCTTATTTGAACTGAACTGTTCTTTGAGAAATCTAGATTGTTCCTACCTCGTGGGACTAATAACAAGAGATTGACTTTTTACCTGTGGCCTATTTTGCTATGAAGTGAGAGAGAGTCCAGTATCAACATAATTCACTGGGTGTAGTGTTACCACAACTGCATCTTGGGTATTGCTTTTGTTGAAATGTGCAGTATTGGTACCTGAAGTTCTCTCTGTAGCTGTTTGTAGTAGTATTCTCTCCATGTGGCCTTTGACGTGGCCATTGTTTTCAAAAAGAAAAGTAACTACTAATGTTCAATTAAGACTCTTTTCCTCAAACTTATTGCTCTTACCTTTAGTGATAGCCTGCTGGCCCATTAATTTTGTGGAATGGGGATCTATGGAGGTAATGCTGCTTATATTCACTAAAATACCATGGTAATTGCAGTACTTCAAGATGACTTATCTGTGTGGATTCCTGGTCTTTTCACAGTACTAGAATCCTAAATATTTTCTTCCAGTAAATTAAAAAATTGAGTTATAGAATATAAGAGTTGGTACACCATCAACTAAGTGGAGATATGAGAACCCATTGACAAGAGGGTACATGCAGCATTAAACAACATTATTTTTTGGAAATTTTAAATTTAACTCCTCTTGGGATTATGCATGCAACACCAATTGCAGATCCATGTAAGCAGTTATTTTGACCCATTCGCTATAAGTAATTATTCTCTGGTTAAAACACATGCATCTGGCTGATGCATATATTTCAGTCTGCTTTGAAACTTAACTTGTTTTTGATAGCAACAATGGTTTGAGTTTTCACATTATTTAATGAACATGCCAGTATAGCTTCCCCCCCCCCCCTTTCAAAATTATCCCATAACCATCTCATTAATTTGTTGGAAAAAAGATTTGTCGATGGTGAGCCTCATAGGGTGCCAGGAAGTCTAGAACTTGGACTCTGATGGGACAATGTGCATGTGGCCTGAGAACTGAAGGAAGCCTCTCTTCTTATTCTTATGTTGAAATTCAGAGCATTGGTTGTTCTATGTCCACAGGCGAGAAGTAGGTTGAAGAGCACTGTGGACCCAAACTAAGTTGTACTTTTGAAGGTCAAGGAAATCTCATGAGATAAAAGGACAAGTAGACTGTGAAGCACAGGTACATCTTCCTCAGAAGACAAGAGTTGTCAGCCTATGGCCTGTGAGCCAGATCTAGCCCATGAAGAAATTGAACTCTGCCTGTGGCCGCTCAGAAAATCTGCAGCATGCTGCAGCCTGTGTAGTCTCTGTATCATGCTTTACACTGTATGAGAAGTCTACTAAGAAAGTGGGTGTAGTGTCATGTATAGTATGCCTGCCTAGCTTGCTCTTGTGGCCATTGGCTAAGGGCAAGTGAGAGTTGGGGGGGCATCCAAACCCTGCACCTCCAGGCTTGGGACTGCACGTAGGATGCCCACCAATGAATTTGGGAGTATCTGAAGCCCTAGGCTGAAAAGTCTGGGGTGGTGGATATTTGTCACTAGTAGTGCCACATATGGTGTTTGAACAATTGAGTGTTGCTCAGTCTAGAGCAGGGGTGGGCAATTATTTTGGGTGGAGGGCCGCCCACTGAGTTTTGGCAATTCATCGAGGGCCGCATGACAGGCAGCCGGGGGCAGATAAATATTAATTTTCTAAACTTTTTAGCCTTCCCCCTCCCCTCCCCGAGCCAGATAGAATGGCTTGGCAGGCTGCATTTTGCCCACCCCTGATCTAGAGGATTCTGAACTGATTTGGCTCATTTGACCTGTAACATGAAAAAAATTAAAAAAGCCTACTGTTGTAACACTGTATGAAGGTGACAGAGGAGAAAATAATCATGGTGAAGTCTACCTCAAAAAGATCATATAAGCAAGTAAGTATAGATAAATGGGTTGAAAATACTTCTGGCTTTTTTTACGTGGTCTCTAAAAGCCTACTGGGTGGTAGTTTAGCCCTCCCTGTAGTATGCAAAAGTAACCTAGATATTGTTTTCCCCCTATTTTTTCCCTTTCCTCTCTGGATTGAGCCTCTACCAGCCTGATCTAATACCATCTGTACAAGCCTCAATTTCACTATGATTCTGGAATAGCCAAAAACCGGAAGGGAGAAACAGTTTTGCAGTACTATTATAGAGATTTACCAGGTCAAGAATTCTTTTGTAGGCTTTTGGTAGCGTCCTCATGCTGAGGAAGATGCATCCTGCCTTTATGGGACACAGCAGATATACTGATGTTATACTTAGGTAAGCGATAAATCCATTAACGGCCTGGGCACTTCAAAGAAGTGCCTGATTGCTCTTGGTTTGAGGCATTGTTCTATGCTTTTTCTGTCACTGGATCTCATTTCCTAGATTTTTTTGGTTGCCTTCTTTTCAGCTACATGTCTCATGTTTCTTCCTTCTTCCCTGGCAGGGAAGAACAAGCCCTGCAGTGTTGTACAGGCTTCTTGTATTTTTTTCTCCTTTCCTCACCTATTCCTAAATATTGCAGAACATTTTTGGGCTCCTGACACTTCATAGTCTGTTTGAGATGATCTTCTTAAATAGATGCCCTCTTCAGAAACAACTTGTTTGAAAATGGTGGCAGAGTTATGGTTTGTGATATTAGGAAAATATTGTGCCCCATTATGTAGTGGTTTAGCAAATAAATTATAATGTATTTATAGGAATCCTCTAATGTTTAAGTAGCTGGAGATAGAATTGCTAATGTGTTAAGCTTCCCTTTGTCTATCTCCTTTTTCTTTTTTCTTAGGGCTGTTGTGTAAGGTTTGTATAATTGATGGATAATGTGTGCAAGGAGCTTTGTTTCTTTATCTCTTTACATTCCTGTGGGAGCCTGTGCAAACTGTCCCATGTTACATATAACTTCCCATGCAGCAACCAGCCTGAGTAACTGAGCTTTAAAAAAAAGTCCTTGCCCCCCCTTAATGCACTAAGGTTTATTTTACTGAATTTTACTTTTTTAATCGTGGGATGGTAATCTATCCAAGTCTCCCTTTGTATATTTGAGTTTTAGTTGGAAACATGTCACTCTTAAGTGTGTTTCTGAGAACGCAAATGGTATTCCTTTCTCTGGCGACATTCCTTTTCACATGATATGTATTCCCAATTATACATGATAGTGAGGCTTAGAAAAATATTTCCTGCTAGTTTCAGTAATGTGGACTAGGTAACAATTTTATAACTTACTTGCTAAAACTCATGGTGGACTACTTAGTGTGTGTGTGTGAAGCTGGTTTGAAATATGGATGGTGAGTATTTGTTTGCATACACTTGAAATAAGAACCAACAAAAAACTTTTTATGCATGCTTGTGCTCGCTCTGTCTGTCTGTCTGTCTGTCTGTCAGAGGTTTAAATGTACCTTGTAATGAATTGTCTTCTGCAGTAAGTTTGCTGGTAGTCATGACGCTTGTTAGCTTCTCCCTGCCTATTATGATATAGGTACTCAAAATGCCAACAGATCTGTAGGAATTAGAACTCATGGTAGAGGGGATATCTTTTATTAGACCAACTATTTCGCAAACATCTAGTTGGTCTAATAAAAGATATTGCCTCCACCCTGAGTTCCGATTCGTTTTGCCTCTAGACCAATATGTCTACAACCTGGATACCTAACAGATCTATAGTTTACTTGTCGGGATGATGCCAGATTTTAGTTCCAGGTACTGGTTATAAAGTTGTAAGTTTTGTTTTGCTGTCCACTTTAAATACAGCCTTTAGTCTTTGAGAGAGCTGCTTAATTTATCCATATCAGATGTTGTGATGCATTCTTTTATACGTGAAAAACTTGTAGGACTGTTTATTTAAGATAGCCTTTTTATATTGTTTTGAGAGAAGCAGAATGGGAGAATTATGCATTCAAAATCTTTAATGTAGTTACTGAAGAAAGCACAGAGGCAAAGCTGTCATGTTCAGCTAGAAATGTTGATGTTTCTCATCTTTTTGAGCTCCTGGATTTGCAGCCCTAGGCTTCAAAAATGTAGTTGGACCAAAATGCTCAGCCTTCTGCCCAGAAGACCCAAGTAGCTGATGTAATTGCTAGTTTTGCTGTCTGGCAGCATAGTGGGGAGAGGATCATTCATGCTTTCTTTGATGGCTAGTTACCACAGCTTTAAAGCAGTAGTTCTCAACCTTTTTTGACTCAAGGCCCCCCTCCATAACTTTTTTGAACTTAGTGACACCCTCTTTGAATGTAGGCAGAGGTAGCTCTTGTTTTGTTTCCCTCCCCAATGCAAGAGAGACCTGTTCTCCTGCCTTGCCTTGATGCCTGAAGCCTGCAGTGCCCCATGCCTTTCAGGAAGACCAGGGGCAGTACTTAGTCTCTCCATGGTGGTGGTGTTGCCAGTCTGAGATCTCAAGTGGGCCAGTAGCAGCAGCATCACAGTGTCCCTTTTTATCAGGCCAGACTGCAGCAGGTACCCCCTCCCACTGCTACTATTTCCTGGTTCAGCTCCACGGGCATCTCATAGAAACTGAGATGTGGCAGGGTAGTTCCACCTACCAGTGCCCGGAGGCTAACCCTTTTAAAGAATCCTGTGGCAACCCATTTGAGAATCAGTTCCCTGAAGTGTGACCCTTTTATGAGAGATGAGGGGGAGATCTTCATATTGGTGGATCTCTTTTCCATAACCCCCGAATTACAGTGAGTTACTTTGCAGCTGAGTTGTGTGGCAGATGCGCCCTTCGTTCCCCCTTTCCACTCAGTGTGTGGCCAAACAAATCTGTACTGACTCCACTCTGAGGAGGGAGGAAGGATTTTCTTTCTAATTCAGTTAGTGTTCCATTAATTGCATAATGTTTTTTGCCTCATGATTGCCCAATTTTATTACTCCATGCTGTCTTATCATTGGCCCCAATGATGTAAAGCTGTCGCTTCTGCTTCATGTGCTACAGAGAACTGGCACTTTCTTATGGTAAAAAATGATTTTTCCCCCAGGTTCGGATAATTCAGAGATTTAAAATATCGGACTTGAAATATCAGATAATTTGACCTTTTCCAAACCAAATGCAAATTACAAGCCTTTTAGGTTTGCCCATTGCTACTTTTAAACCTTGGATAAAAAATTTAAGAGGGAAAGGGCTGTCACTGAATTAGCACTAGCATAAGTCCTTTGTACCACAAGCTAAGATAACAGGCCTTAAAGAGCTGAAAACCCACTTTGTGATAGTGGGAAGTGCAGCAAAGCAGTTAGTATAGTATCCCTACTATTCATTGCTACTTTTTTTCCTGTTTCATGTCACCTGGAAACTGAGCATATTATTACATGTGAGCCTTCTCATTGCAACATTGTAACTTGCTTTCATCGTACAAATGCAACCTTGCTGAGTGATAATTCTGTATATTAACAAGGTGTGTGGCATTATGTATCTTTCTGAAACCATGCTTGAAAGCCTGCACCCTCTTTTGACCTTTTTGCCTTTCAGGCCCTGGCAGATGCTAATTGCATCATTGGGACCTGATGAATTTTTCCTGGATTCCCACAATTGTGTGTCCTGCCATGCCAGATGTGCATGACAGGATGTAAGCTTTTGGGATCTGGGAGTAAATTTGTTAGATCCCAGCTGCATGACTGCTAGGGTGTAGGGGTCTTCAAGGAGTGCTGTGGGAAATGTCGTCATAGACATTTCCAGATGCCCCCCGATGCCATGTTGCTTGGGGGCCGGGGGTGTCCTTTCAGCTTCTGGACCCATAGGGAGCCTGACTTCAGGGAGCTGCTTCCCAGTGCTTGAACATTTTAAATGTGGGCTAGGCTACACAAATGTGCCATTCCCCAGGCAGAGGGCACCTGTATCTCGGATTTGAGGGTTGCTCACTACCTGGTCTCTCAGACTTGTGAGATTGGGCAAGGGGCAGCCCTCAGATCCAGGATATAGCCACCCTGTCTGCCTGAGAACTGAGTAGGGAGTACTCCCTGTATAGGTCAAAGTGCTGGCACCTGGGAGCCTATGATGTGAAGCAGTGCTCCGGCTCCCGGGTGCTTGAGAGCCACATGTTTCAATTAAAGCATGATAGAAACAGGAAACACTAAATCTGGCGCATCTTTGGTTGCTTTGCCATTTTATTGCATGATAAACTGCTTGCACATGTGGCATGTTACTATTTATTTCATGATTAGCAAATTATTTGTGCAATAAATGCAACATCTGTTAGGTGTCTTAGTTACATTGGTTCATGCTCAGTTACTTAATGAAATGCAGTGGTTTAACTGATACCAGAGCACCTCACTCGCTCTTAGTTATTGTGTGAGGTCCAGTTGACAGTTCAGTATTTCCCACTGTACTTATGCCTATCCCATGTCAAGTGGGATGTTCATTTGATCACAGTTTCATTGCTTCTGTTAAACAAGCGAACCTCTGCACGCCACATGTAATGTCCTGAAAAGGTTTTGCAAGTGTGGACATGAGTGTTAATACTGTAGAGAGTTGGTAGGGAATGTTATGGGATCAGGGTTAAGTTCAGAGTGAGAAGAGAACATCTATTCCTGCTCTTATTGATTTTTATTCTTTCCACACTCTGTTAGAGGGCCTGAATTGCTGGTGCAGAAATCGGTCTTTAACATCCTCAGAATTACACCAGAGAGACAGAGAACCTGTATGCTGCTTCCTTCTCTTTGACCGGGAGGGGAATCCCTAGTGCCAGAGACCAGTTGTACAAGCATTTCATTTGAGCACCAATGTTATTAGAACTGAAAGCGCTCCCTTTTTATTTGCAAGAGTGCTACTGTGAATGAGCAAACACAATGCTAGAAAGTCTTGACATCATACTCAGTGCTAAAGAAGACATGGTTCCTGTCTTAGGTGTGATGGAGCTTCACAAAAGAAGTATAGGCGAAACAGCATCTCCCTTTGGGGAATCCTGTCTTGCATTTACCAGAAGCAAGAGAGCTAGGGAATTGTAGAGAGTAATCTGGCTGCTGCAGGAGTCCCCTGGTCAGTTTTATGTACATCTCTTAGATTGACAGATTGATAGACAGCAAGTCATATTTAAAAAATAAAAAGTGGTTGGGGTGTCAGGGTGAGGAAAGAGGCTCAACTTAGTTCCCAGGAAGAGAGGATATGCAGCATAATCCTGTAGGGAGCAGTTTGGCCTCTGCAGAATACCATGACCAAGGGAAAAGACATGCTTGATATGATGAACTTGGGCTAAGCAATCTTATTCTGAAGAAATAAAACTCAGGCTTTAAAGAAGAGAGACAAATGTTTTGCACCACAGAAAACCTTCCAGCCACAAGCTGGTGAGAGAGCTTTCTGGCTTATAAACAGAGTGCTTAATTGCAGGGTGTAGCTAAACTTAACAAATGGATGTAAAAAAAATATATATATTCTGCCATCATATATTGCTTGTCATCTTGTATGGCCAGTTCTTCAGGACACTTCCTGCTTTGCTGTTTCTGAATGTCCAGTGCCTTGCACTATGTGCTAGTGGGCTAATGATCAATCATTTTGGCCCTGCAGACCAGATGAGTGGCCCCCAGGGGGTCAGACAGTATGCTGGATCGGGCCATGGTGTACTGCCCTCTCCCAATCCCAGAGCACAGGGCAGGGCATTCGGGACCCAGCACCACTCCCTGTGCTCTGGGATTGGTCCCTGAGAGTCTGGCTCTGCCCCTTCCTATTTCCTCACACTGGGCTTGGGCCTTGATGCCCACTACTACTGCCTTTGCCTGGCCCTGCATGCTGGGATCAGGTACTCCATCCACTGCTCCCCCACTGCCAAATTTATGGACTCGTGGGGAGCCCCACAGGTCAGATTTGGCCTGTGGGCCAGGGATTGACCACCCTGTATTTGTGGCTAAGACATTGGACTTGGATTAGGAACCCTGGGTCCTTTTCCTGACTTTTGACACTAGCGTTCTAGATGACCTTGCTCTTAGCCTTAGTTTCCCCATATATAAAATGGGGAAAATGATCCTTGTTAATAAATAACTCTGCTCTTCTAAATCTGCTGTTTACAAGTGCTTTTCATAGGAGGCATCTTGCTGCTTGTGGGGGGTTTTCCGCTTCCTGCAGGGGTTCAGTAATATGAAATATGATCAATAATGTATGTGCTGACAGCACACTTCCTGATGTGGGGTATAGTTTGTGAGGTTTACAGAAGAAAGATTTTCCTTTCAAATCCCTCTCAAGGCATTTTGAGCTAAAGTGGGAGTTTCAGGCCAAGGTTCAGCAGATGTGAAAGTGACAGTAGATGAGAATAAAAGAAGGAAAACAGACTTTGGAGCAAGGCAGGGGAAGTGAGAGAAGTTGGTGTACAAAGTTGTAGTCTTAAAAGGTAAGAATAAGAAGCTAGAACTTGATATGGAAGGAGGAGTCAGCTAGTAAAGGGACTCAAAGATAGAAATGATAATCCTGGTCAGAGGGTGAAGAGGATCATCTTAAACATTGCTTGCTGAATGTGTAGGCTGGCAAGCAAACTTGTGTAGCTTCCTCCATGCTGGGGAGGGTAGGGTATTTTTTTTTTTTTCCCTTCAGATTTACATATGCCACTTTTTACCTGTAATATTAAAATAATTTAGCCTGGATTATCATTACACATACCTTCAGTTACTATTTGGGATCTGGAGGGGATACTTGACATGTGGGGTAAGATGCATTGGTACAATGTCACTGAATGTATAAGTGTGTTGGGGGGGTTGTTTTGTTTGTTTTTGTTTTTAAGGAAAAAAGGTACTGCTATTTTTACACACGCCTAAATCTTGTTTTTTTACATTTTTTTTCAGATTATGTCTACTTTGAAAATTCTTCAAGTAATCCATATTTGATACGAAGAATAGAAGAACTCAATAAGGTAATGTAGTGCACATTAACGGCCAACTCTTCCCCCCACCCTTGCCAATTTTGTTTAAAGTCTTTTAGGCACTAGGAGGTTAAAAATATATTTACTGCTGTAATTCCTGACTATGGTTTAAATCAGTGGTTTTCAATCTTTTTAGACTTGAGCTACCCCTTGAATGAAAAATAACAGAGCTTTGGGATTTTTTGTTGCACAGAACTCAAAAAGACCCCAAGTGTGAATTTATATTTGAAATCTCTGGGTTTATCTTGTAAATCATATTTGTAAACTTAGCAATGCTAATATTGTGTGGCATCCCATGGCACCCTTGAAAGGATCTCAAGGCACCCTGCTTCAAAATTACTGATCTTGACTATTTGGGAACAGCCACTCATTTATGAAGTGCCTATCGTGCACTGTTCAGAAAGAGCAGTGTACCAGCTAGAGGGTATTTTGATGGTGATTGTAATCTCTCATCTTGGTCTGATGGACAGAATTTATTCTGCACTTCTTACAATCTTTGTGCCGTGATAGTTTGACCTGAAGATGAAATATCAATTGTCCTGGACGGAGAAAGGAAGGGGTTGTAATTGGAACTGTCTAAGGAACCTTTTTTTCATGAGCAGGGATCCAGCGGGGGGCGGGGGGGCACTGGCAATGCATCAGGGGGAACTCCCCCCCCACCCTGATTTCTGGGATGCAGGGCTGCAGCCAGCACCTGGCAGCAGCAGAAGGGCTGAGACGGGGGGAGAAGAGGGGTGGCAGGGTGGGTGGCACTGCTAGTGCTGCTGCGCTGTCTCACCTTGCTGCAGCCCTGTGCTGCCTGCTGTTGCCTGTGCAAAGCAGTGTGGGGCCTGTCCCCTGTGCTGCCTGCCATGCTTGTCAGGGCACTGCTGCTCTGGGATGAGGCAGGGGAGGCTGGTGGGGACCCCAAGGGGATATAGTGGGTGTTGGAGTTGCTGCTGCTGGGCAACTTTGCATTGCTGCCTGCACTGCATAGTGCTGTATGGGCTTCAGCCTACTGTCACAGTGGCTTCTGCCAGCTGTGTTATACCACCTGCACTGCCCTGCAGCCCCTGGCAGGTACCAACAGCCTGTGGGGAAGAGGGAACTGCGCTGCTGGCTGTAGGGGCTGTGATGCTATCCTTTGCCTGCCCCAAACCATCCTGGACTTTCCCTGGCCCTGCCCCCAGCTCCATTGGCGATGCGTTGGGGGGTGGGGGGGGGCACTTGCCCCCCATAGATTTCTGCGCTAACAATGGGGTGTGCAGGGTTGCAGCCTGGCTGGAGCCAGCACCTGGGAGCAGCAGTTGAGAGGGCTGGGGAGGTGCCTGGGGCTGGGTATTTGCGGCTCCCTCAGGCATGGGGTGTCCATGCAGTTGCCATGAGGGGAGCCTGGGCCCAGGAAGGGTGTGGAACAACAGGGACCCCAGCCTCTTCCCCCCTGCACAGCTCCCAGCTGTGGGATGGGCATGGGGTGGAGGGCCAGGGCTTCAGGACCCTCCCTGCACCACTAGGGCTGGGGACTGAGCTCTGGTGAGTCTGAACTGGCTCTGCACCATTGGGGAGCACCTCAATGGCACAGGGTTGGTCTGGGCCATCAGGGGCCAAGCTCTGGCAAGTTCAGACCAGGTCTGCTCCATTGGGGTAGAGGCCAAGCTCCAAAAAGACCATCCCCCCTTTCTCCCCACCCACCCCCTGGCTTGGAGCAGCTAGGGTACCCTCCAGCAGGGCAGGGATGGCTGGGGGCTGGGGGTTAGTAATGAGGGGCATCCCCAGATTGCTTCTTCCTCTTCCACCCCTGCCCAAGCTGAGGCAGGGCCCTGCCTCTGGTGTGCCATGATGCCCTCCGCCATCCTCCCCTCCTGCACCTTGGTGCCCTGGGTGGTTGCCCTCACTGCCTACGCCTAAAGCTGGTTCTGCCTGCAGGTAATGCTGGCAGGGCTGGGGGGTACAAGTCACATTGGTGGGGCTGTGGCTTGGGGGAAGGGGTATATGAGGGCGGAGGAAACATCAGG
>NW_017728993.1:69924383-69926009 GCF_001723915.1 Gavialis gangeticus
TGTCTAAGTCCCTTCTGACTCATTGATTCTATGATTCTATATAGGTATTTGGAATTTATTTTGTTACAGTGATTGTTATAGCAGTAGTAGGCTTCCAAATTGCTTTAAAATTGTAAATATCTCAATAGAACATTGTGTTCAGCTGATACCTATATATATAGTGGCATGTCATTTTAATTGCAGAAAAACATGTATTTGGGGGTTTTTAATCAGATAATTTTGGATTTTTTTAACAGAGAAAACCATGATCCCTGCTTATGAGGAAAAATTAGAAAGTAGCCTCAGTCCGCTAAACAGTTAGTGTTGGTCCTCTCCAGCAATAGTTTTCACCACTCTGCTCCCCACAGATGATACAGTAGTGATCTCCTCAGTATATAGCAAATGTGGTTAATTAGAGAGGGTCTTGTTTATTTTTGCATCATTATCAAACATTTGGAGCCTTTGCTCCAGAAAAGGCAGAGAATTATTTTTTAAAGGTCTAGATAGAAATCCTATACCCTGTCAAAGAGAGATGTATTTTCTTCATGTGAATGAATGGCCCTGGGCTTCAGAAATTTGATGGATCAGAATTTGTATGATTTAAATAGCTCCAGTTCATCAGCTGTGGGCCTTGGACCCATTGGCAGTTTCCTGGGAAACATCTCTTCCTTTTCCAAGCTTTTAAAAACAGTCAGTTTCTTATCCAGAAATCTGTCATCTTGTGTCTAGGATTTTGAGCCTTCAAAATGTCAGGTTTGGGACTATTCTGAAAATGTCAGAGGTTCTTTTAAAGCCTTAACAAACCATGTAACAGGGGTTGGTAACCTTGTACTAACGTGGGCCACAGCTTGCAACCCAGCTGGGACAGCAGGCCACCCTTGCCCTCTGGCTACTTTAGCAGTGATGATCAGAGGTTGTACTGAAGAAAATCAGCCCTCCACACAGGCTGGAGAAGCTAGTTGGAGTGGCCAGAGGCAATTGGTGCACCATTACCAAAACATCAACTGGATCAAACTGATGGGAATTGGCACGCCCTTAATTAAATGCAGACAGGATTAGACCTGCAGCAGGCCAGTTTCTTCGCTGGCTGGATCTGGGCCACAGGCCGTAGGTTGCGGACACCTGCTAGAAAACTACATGGGGAAATAGAAACATTGTACTGGTGTGTGTATGTGCTGCTTGTTTCCTCCCTCCCTCCAGCTTAAATTTTAGTATTACATTCCTTGCTGCAGTGTGCGGTGCTGGCTGGAGCTGTGTGCTGTTGAGCGGCAGTGCCTGCACCAGGTACGAGCGCCCCTGCCTGCTGCATGCTGTGGCGGGCGTGTGGGGTTGTCTCCATACCCCCTCCCAGCACCCTCCTGACTTTCCTTCAGAACCAACACCCTGTCCACCCATGCACTACACTGCCACCACCCCTCTAGGCGTGGGCTTCGCACTGCTACCAGCCCCAAGCTTTATGCCCCTGCCCCTACCGCTTTCCTACCTGGTGCACAGAGTGAGTTGCAGCAGCAGCCCTGCCCAGAAGCTGTGTGTTGGCCAGACTGGGCTCTTCTGCCCATAATGGGGGGGTGAGGTGCAGTAGGGTGTGTTGGCAGGGCGTGTGTATGCGTGGGTGCCAGGGGCCAGATGAAAGTGTCTGGCAGGCCA
>NW_017728993.1:69931009-69931487 GCF_001723915.1 Gavialis gangeticus
GAGAGTCACCAGCGTATCAGGGGTGCTCAGCACAATAAGGCAGCAGGGGGACAAGTGCAGCTGGACCCACATCTTGAAGAGCGAAGGCGGTAGGGAGCTCTGATTTTTCCATGATTTAAAAAAACCCTAAAATCAAATACCAAAATATATATTCTTGGACTTCTGGAAGGCCTTCGGCACAGTGTCCCACCCAATTCTGGTGGGCAGGCTGAGGGACTGTGGCATTGATGAATGCACAGTCACATGGGTGGCAAACTGGCTCCAGGGGCACACCCAGAGGGTGGTGGTGGATGGGTCGATGTCAACCTGGGAGGTTGTGGGCAGCGGAGTCCCCCAGGGCTCGGTCCTAGGGCTGGTGCTGTTCAATATCTTCATTAGCGACCTGGACGAGGGTGTGGAGAGCACCCTATTCAAGTTTGCTGATGACACCAAGATGTGGGGTAAAGTGAATACACCGGCAGGCAGGGACCACATCCAG
>NW_017728993.1:69932321-69948788 GCF_001723915.1 Gavialis gangeticus
TACAGATGAAAGTGTCTGGCAGGCCAGATCTGGCCCACAGGCTGTACTTTGCCAGCCACTGGAGTAGATATTAGGAAAAACTTTCTCACAAGGAGCATAGTAAATTACTGGAACAGGTTACCCAGAGAGGTTGTGGACTCTGTATCCTTAGAGGCTGTTAATACCTGGCTAGACAAAGCCCTTGGGTAGAAAGATCTGGTTGCTGATGATCCTGTTTTGAGCAAGGGGTTGGACTAGATGACCTCCCAAGATCCCTTCCAAGCCTAATTTTCTAAGATTCTATGATTAATTTTTCTATGGGAATTTTTGCATATTGTAAAATCAGCTATCAAGAAGAAAGATTTAAGAGCAATATGTAACTGCCAGTGCAGGGGTGGTTTCCTTGCCTACCGAAATGGTTTCCATGAGAATTTTGCAGGAAGAGTGGAATTGCACAAAAAGGGCTAAATTCTGTTCCCCTTGTATTTAGTGAACAGCACTTAAATCTAAAAATTAATCTCAATAGCATTGATAGCAATGTATGAAGTAAGACTACTTTATTGGAGAAAGGATAGAAAAATATGATCTAATGTAACTTTCCTCTCATTTCTAGGTGAGGTCAATAGGCCAAGGGTTGGCAACTTTCACGAACAGTAGGCTACCACTTGTAACTCAGCTGCCACTGCAAGCTGCCAGTCCCCTCTGCAGTGCCCTAGCCCTCCGTGCTGTGTGCTGAGGGCTGGTCTTGCACTCCTCTACAGCAGCCCCTGCTTGCCATTGCCAGCAAGTGCTGTTGATTTTTTTCCTGTCACCCAGTGACTGGGAAGCTTTGAATTTGGCAGTAATGCAAAATGAAAGCTGCGGTAGCAGAGTCAGAGAACAGCCTTTGGCATGGAGCAGGGAGGGCTGGGTTGGTTGCCTGTTGGACTCTTTGCAGGGGATTAGCAGTGTACAGCAGCAGAATGTACAGCACAGGGCAAAGAAAGTGCCTCCACTGCTGCAGCCACTGATCCCTGCTGCCATGCACTGGATCCAATCTTTTTGTGGGCTGCATTCAGCCGATGGTTGGGCTGCAGGTTGCCAGAGTTGGCACTAAGTGAAATCTTGGTTAATGGATTAGGTTAATACATAAGGATAATGCATGCCCTTGGCACCTGTATTGTATCCCAGTTTGATTTCTCAGAGGTCTTGTGTGTTTTTGATTTACTTTCTTTGTGCTATCCAGAATGGATTTTGGGTAAAGACAAGAAAGAGGGTTGGATCAATGATCTATTCTTGTATGACTTTTTTGGTCTTGGAAAATTCCCTTGGATTATCTGATAACGACTTCTAATTTTCTGTATAAATGCATTGTTTTCATAGCAGTTCACACATTTAGCAGAGTATTTATAGTCAAACTACCATACATTTCAAAGGGGGTCAAATTTAGTGGTTTGAAACCCAGGTTTTTATTAGTGTTCAAAAACAGTTTTTCTGTTTATTTTAACAGACTGCCAATGGAAACGTGGAAGCAAAAGTGGTGTGTTTCTATAGAAGAAGGGACATATCAAGTACCCTTATTGTACTGGCAGACAAACATGCAAGTAAGCTTTTTTTAATAAGTATTTTTTTAACCATTTATTGATTAAAATTTCTAAGTTTGGATAGAACATTGGTGCTGTGGTGAGGCTGGATGTACTTTGAAACTACAAAATGATTTAAAATGACCTTTTACAGGGGTAACTTTCCTACTATGATGTGGGATTAACTGAAAGAATCTGAGGCAAAATTATGTTAGTGCAAGTATAGTGTGCCCATAGATTAGGTTGGGGTTGCCATTTGCTCAGTTCAAACAGATTATTATTGGCTCCATGACAGTGGCAAAGCATAGAAATAATGCCCTTAAGCTGGCTACCCTGCCTGTCATTTTGCCTGTCATTTATTGTAATTTAGGTATACAAAACCAAATTATGCTAGTATATATGTGTTTATATGTCCAGACCCTGTGTCTAGTTACTTGATCACAGTTTCTCATATTTTGTCATAGTGATATATTATAGTCCTTTGTTTATACTGGTGTTTCCTGAAGAGCGTATGATACACATTTTCTATATCATGGAGAGCAGAACTTTATTTTAAAAAGAAAAATGTGAAAAGGTGCAGTATTGAATGCAACAGTGGGCTGTTGCTGCTTCTAGTATTGCATGTAACTGTATATTTCAGAGATGTTCGTGAATGTTTATCTTTTTATTAAAAAAAAGTAAATAAGACCTAGTTAAACTGCAGCTCAGGTATAATGAGCAATTGGAAGAAGCTTTTTTTATAGGAGCTTCAGCTAAATTGCAGATCTTGGAAGAGCTTGTGTTATATTGCTGTCAGTTGCATTCAACTGTTTCTGTCTTTTAAATATGCTATTATTATTTAATGCCATCAGATACTTAGCATGTCAGAATTTGTGAGCATTTTCATATAATTTCAGTGAGAACTTGGCATTCGTGCATATGCTGGTACCAGTCAAATCAGTGGAGCACAAATTCTCTTCGTTTGCTAGAAAAAGTACATCAGATATTTGGAATTCCTTAAGACAGTGTCAGTTTAGTGAGAAAAATACAAATTAGATATCCATCTGCATAAGTTGCGATCAAACAGACATCACAGAGAATGTTCATGAGTAGTAAAGCTCTTGACTTGTGAATTTTCTGATATACTAGTGATTGGCTTCATTGTTAGGGCAATTAAAGTAGATGACCTATGGTACAATGAGATGCCGGAAGTGGCGCATCTATTTCCAAAGGAGGAAGGATAACTTATTAAATTATTCTTTAGATTTTATATCCTGTCTTATCCAGAAGATTCAGGCTGGCTTACTAGAAAAGGTAACAGCCTGCAAGATAGGAAACAACAATAGCAACCCCAAAGTATTGACAAAATTGATTTAATATGCATATTGTAAAAGGAAGAAAATGTAATTATTCTAGATGATTGAATTTATAATCTACCAGTTAATAATGAAGCAAGTGTAAATATGTAAGAATAAGATAATATTTAATAATGTAAGTTCATCATAGTTCAGCAAAAAAAAATGTGTAGGTAAAGGATATTGTGGTTTAGGCCCATATAATTAAAGGCTTTTTATTGTTCTGCACTCAAAGATAGGAAAAGATGCAGAACTTCAGTATGGCATACCCTGATTTGAGAATGTAATTGTACAATTTCACTATTTCTTTTTAGTATCTGTATTACAGAATCTGACCTGTATAGCTGTACAATAGATTTTTGCTCTTCTTGGTATTCATTGACTAGATACATTATAGAGGTGTAATTTTATCCTTGTGAGTTGCATGTTGCTTTGCATTGCAGTTTTGAGCACTGCCATTGAAAGGGCCTGGCAAAATTAGACCTGCATGTGCTCTGTGCCTTCAAAATAGTTAGTTAGTTTTATATTGTCTGTAATATGGTTTCTGTGGAGTGAAACTTGTGCACTGTGCTAGTATAACCACATCTTGGTACACGTTGTCATATGGCACCAAGATGAGATTTGTCTGTTTTGTATATTGCTTTTAGTTGCAAAAGAGTGAGCTTTTTTGAGCTGTCTTCACTGCCATAATGGTTGTGTTGCTCAGGAATGCTAAAGCTTAATAGATGCTTCCTTGCAAATGGGCAAAGTGAGTATGTTGACTTTTTTTTTTTTATGTCTCAGTTCACTAAGTCAATAAACAAAGAAGGTAAAAACAGTTCAAAGGTACACTCTCTCTGAAGATGATGGGAACTCTTGCATTTAACCAGCATAGCCATTTTTTGAAACTTCAAGGACAGATCTCTTTTGTTTGTGTTATGAAACGAAGCGTTTTGATACAAATAGAAATGAGTGCTTTACTTCCTTAGTTATTTGAACAACCATCTAGAAAATCCCACCATATAGAGCAGTCCTATTAATGGAAACATCACAGAAACTGCGACTATCTGTTGTCAGTTTATATTTTTCTGTTAACTAGAATCTTTCTGTATTTAGTGCAAGTACAAATTAATTCCCAGAAAATGTCCTCTACTTAATTCAGACAGACTCTCCAACAAATCCCTGTTGGGTTGAATTGAGTGGCTTCAATTGCCCTTTTATGAAAAAGTAAAATTATACTTTTGGATAGCACTCAATGCTTCTAAACATTAATTGAGAATTGAAATATGCTGTTAGAAAATACTGTAATCTGCATGTTATAATGAAATTAAGTTTTGTAGGAAATTAGGATTCTGAGAGACTTGCCACTATCACTGGTTTTGAGTTCACTGCATAATGATCCCTTTTTATAAAGTGTCCTGCTGCCTCATTTTGATGCATTTGCAGTAGATGTACGTATCTGCATCACTGATCTTTTAACTGCCTTTGTTCAACTGATTAATGAAGCTGTGTGACTGCAGATATTTCTGGACTCAAAATACAAGGCTTCATAAGAGTAAGTCTACGATGGAGGCCTTTATTTTAGACTTTGAGAGAACCAAATAATGGGTAAATGTATCAGCCATTTGAATCTGATGTTTTTTCAGTACTGCTATATATTTCACTAGAAATTTGGTGTTTGACAATAGATGGAGGGAGAGAAAAATATTATATGACATACACACCAGTTAATATGAAGTAAAAAAAAGGGAAACAAAATTTTACCTTATTTTATCAGCCTAATCCATTAGACAGTAGACAGTTGTACCTGATCTATGCAGTGTGACTTATGTTTTGATTTTTGAACTCCCAATTTTTGCCATCCGATAAAAAGCTTATTTGGGGCAGTCTGTAGACCCTCTGTCAGCTGTCCATGGCTGACTAAAAAGTGTTAGTAAATATATGCTAGTCTCAAGACTACTTGGTCACTGCACAAAGTACTTAGTGGAATAGTCTCACCTGGGTGTGAAATACATCCACCTCAGAAGTAGAAACAGATTATTGTTCAGCAGCCCTACAGCAAGATCACACAATGGTATAAGACAGGCAAAGAATAAACATCCAAATAAAAGTGCAGGAAGACCATGGGAATTGGAACGCACATTTTATTTTATGCAATTTGAGACCAGCATAGTAAGGAGTAGATGCTATGACTGACAAACTGTAGATGGCAAAACCACTTAAAGTAGTGAACTGTTTCCAGTCAAAAGATTCTTTCCCTAACCATTGTCAATTTGTTACCCACTGGTAACATTGGTCAAAGGCCCAGCACTCTTATTTATTTATGCTAGCCCATGGAAAAACAGGAGATGTGCTTGGCTAATTGCAGTGCATGAGTTAGCTTGAGTAGCTTTGGACAGTTTTGCTATTTGCTTTCAGCAGCTGCTGTTTGTGTCAGGCCTGCAAGTCAGCATATTTTTAGAAGTGCTGAAAATTCTAAAAATGAGCATCTTGCAGTAGAATGATGTCACTATCAGGCCAACATGGAGGTGCCTCAAATCTGCTTGTCTAATGAATAGTTGGTATTATGTCAGTTTTATACCCCTTGCAAGGTAGAACTCCGTCTGAGTGTCTGGGGTCCAAGGTCTTGGTTGGTTCATCTTTCCCTTCCTTCAAACGTTGGACATGTCCTGTTCATTTTTTCAGATCAATCTAAATTGAGAACTTGTCATTGCAAGAAAGCCTTGAAATATCCTAAGAATTTTAAGTGAGGACAGTGTGTGCATCTTCTAGAGTTAAACTGGAAATGACCATGTTGTATTAGATCAGTACTCCATCTACTCCACTCTGATAATATCTAATACCAGCTGCTGAAGAGGAAGGGCAAAAAACAAACAAAACTCGTGTGCGTTTTCTCACTAGGATAAGATACAATTGTTTACCTGCAACACCTGGGGCTGTTAGGTTTATTATAGACTTCATACTTAGAAATAAGGTTAATACCTACTACACCATCTAGCTTTTGTAAATGTAATATTATGCAGTATATCTTCTAAGATTTAAAAGTCTCGTTTTAACACTACCCAGAGATAGAAGTTTTGTGATTTCATTTAGGAGGCTATTTCACAAGTTAATAGCATTGTCTTTTAAGTGCGTGTTCCTGATGCTTAATCTTAATGTTCTCTTACTTTATTTTCTTATTAATTGTAATGTCACAAGTTTGTCTCCCTTTTTCATCCTTGTTAGACTAAGTGTATTCTAATGTTGTTGTTTTTTTTTTTTTTAAACAAATCCAACTCTGTCACTTGAACTTATTTTTTTTAAAATATTTTTTGGAACTTTTTCCTAATTGCCAAAAGTAATATAGTACCTGGGTTATAGAGAAGGGATTATCACTTCCAGTCTTCCTTATTTTATTTTTATTTTTTAAATAGGCAGCCCAACATTGCATTGATCCCTATCATGTTCTTGTAGTGTCTAGTGCTCTTGTGCTGAACAGGTATTGATGTTTAATTTACCACCCACCAATGCTGGGTCTTTCATAATTATAATTTCCACTTTTTCAATTGAGTACCTGCATTTTTTTAAATTAATTTTCCCTGTATGAATTAACGTTCACTTTTTCAAATTGATTCTCATTTTTTGCATCCAAATGTTCTATCTGTCTGAATCTTTCTAACTTCATTAGTGTTCACATTTTTTTCTAGTGTAGTATCATCCACAGACTTTGTTTGTGTGTTACTAATGATTTGGTCTTCATATCCTTAACAAAGATGTTAAATATCAGTGGACCTAACTCATTCCCTGCACCGCTTTGGACACTTCCCCAAATTTGATATATTACACGTTGATCTCTGTGAAGAGTTTTTGTGTCGTATGCTGTCTGTGCATATTCCTAGGCAAACCAAGAAATTAATTTTAAAATAAAATTTATGTGGTAGTGTATCAAATGCTTTGTTAAAGACCAAATATATTGCATCTGTTGTGCTCCCTAGTTACTTGCTTTGTAATTTGGTAATAAAAGCGGTCAAGTTTGTCTGGCAAGATTAATTCTTTAAAAGGCTGTAGTGCCTGTTCTTCATGGGTTGTCATTCACTGCGAAGTCGATTCAGTCCGCTTGCAGAAAGCCCAAGCAATCAAGCTGTATGAGGGTAAAATGTACATGTACCTCCCAATCTGTGGTCAATGTCAGCTCTGTTATAATTCTTAGTCTGAAACTGAGAACTTTCCTAAGTGCCTGAGATGGTAGAGGTGTCTTTTTATAGCCATGAACCTGCAGGCCAAACCTGCAGAGCTGTAGTGTGGCCTTGGGGGGCCTTATTTTCTTAAAAAACACACCTAAGGTTTTCATTAATCAGGTTTTATGCTTTTCAGTATTGGAGCATATCTCAAGCAGGGAGGCAAGGATATTTGCATACAGCTTTTTTTTTTATTCTCCATAATGTTCCTACCCACTTGTCCTCAAAAGCTTTAGCAATTTTTTTGTGTTCAGGGTTTTTCTTTCTTTCTTTTTTGTTGCCTTATGTAATGTCTTAGAAATTGTATGGCATTGTGCCTTTTTATTTTGAAAACCTGTGCACAGCAGGGCTAACACAGAAGGAAATGTGCTTTACAGCCTCCTTGTTTTGTTACAAAAATGAAGCAAGCAAATGAAACACTCGTTGGATGATATTCTTGATTTAAAGGTGAAGAAAATTGCAGTCTCTGAGATGAGACTTGTTTTGCTGGTGGGTGGCTTTGTTTTGTGTGCATGTGTGGTGGATGTAATTGACATGTAGCAATTGAGGCATGTACATTATTTTTAATGTGAATTTTTAAAACACATGAAAAGTATTGAGAGAAACTTTGCATGACATCTCTTCTGCTTTAAATGGTGCCTTATTAGTATTACAGTAAACGGCTTTTGGAAATTAGAGTTGATTTCTTGCTTTCAGAGCACACTCAAATGTAAGCATGGAGGTCTCTTCCCAAGTTGTTTTTTTTTATTATAATTTTATAACCACTAGTTTTCAAACCAGCTATCCTATGACTTGCTGACTTGCTTGTGAGTTACTGCTGGTATATTTATTCTAGGTTAGCAGCCGTGTTATTAATTTTCAACTAAAGCAGAATCCACTTCAGTGAATAGATTACAAAACCATGAAACTGTCACAAATGTAAATTCTGTGTTCCAGTTACTAGGAAAGTATTAAAATGTAAATGCATGCTGCAATGTGTTTAATAGCTTATGTAGTGTAATAAGTATTATATGTCCCACTCCTAGTTTAATTACGCTGCTGCTTTTCTCCTTCCTCATTGGGTCAGTTCACTTAAAGGGTGTATAACCTATTGGGTCTTGTGTCGGCATAGTAAAACAAAGCATCTGTTTGTATTTTATTCTGAACCTGAGAAGAACATTCAATTTCTCTTCTTTTCTTTGGCAGAATATCCTGTTTAAAACCAGTTTAACACTTTGCAAAAGAAAACTATTCCCTTTGCGTTTGCTTTGATTAGGGATAACTTTGAAGGTTATAAATGATTAAGCTTTAAGGATATGATGGATATGATGTGTGTTTCTGTGTTAATCACATCTGTGCCTGTAAATTTTGTGGTGGGTGGAAGAGTGTTTCTTGGCTACGAGTATTGGATTAAGCTGCAAGCATAAGTCTGCTCTTTAAGAGTAGCAATGAAAAAGAATGAGTGTTTGTTATTCATATGCAAGGCTTTAAAGTTCAGTCTGTTGTGATCCAAAAAATCTTTCCATGCTCTTTGGCAAATATGGTAGCTAATTTTCATTCTCTATGAGGAAAAAAAAATCTATTTTTATAGCCCCTTGCCCTGTTACAAAGGCAGCAAAGTGGGCTAAGTTCTAGCCTGCAGTTCCAGTGGGGAGTGCTTTGCAGGGATGAGTGTGGGCAGGGTTTCCTGTAAATAATAATTGTAAATTAGAGGTGCACTGATGCATTGATCCATATTGTATCGGCACCTATGAAAAGAAAATTGACAGTATTGGCAATTGGCTTTTTTTGGCCGATAAATTCTGGGTGAATGTGTGCAGCCACACCATGCACATGGCCGGGAATGCAACCTGGTAGCTTGGAGAGCGGTGTCCGGCCAGTAAGTCTGTGGGGGAGAAGGGGTGTGTGTGTGTGCGGGGGGGCAGATGGAAGCCCCCATGGTGAGGGAGAGAGTGGGGCAGGGGCAGGCACTGCCCTGCTGGGGCTGGGCAGTAGGGTATGGAGAGGTGGGAAGGGGAGCGGCTCCTGCCACTGCACGCACCCCAGGGGAGCCATGGGGGGCATGTGCCCCCCAAATCTGTGTGCAAGGTGAAGGCAACCTGCTTGCCGCATGCTTGGGGCTGGGGACTGTGCTGGGCTCTTCCTGGTGGTGGGGGCTGGGCCAGTGCTTTGCTCAGGGCAGGAGGGGAGGTATGGTGAATTTTGGGGTGGCTGTAGCCCACCCTGTAACCCCTGCTCCTAGCACTGCTGCTACCCACCCCAAGTGCAGCCCTTGCCCATAGGAGCTTTGTCTGATGCCCTACTCCACCCTGGCTGGGCAGTGCCTGCTCCATTCCCTCCCTCACTGTGGGGGCCTCAATCTGTCCCCCCCATACCCCTTCCTTCACCCGCGTCCTTTGTCCCCCACAGACCTACTGGCCGTATGCTGCTCTCCAAGCTGCCAGGTTGTGTGTCAGCAATCGGATTGGTATTGCCTGATATGGCTTGTTAATAATCGGTGATTGGTATTGGCTCAAAAATCTTTATTGGTGCGTTCCTATTGTAAATAGTTCCCTAAGTAGGACATCTATATGCCCTTTTCACCCCAGGGACAGATGGCAGTCTGGGCCTGGTAGCAGGGCCCAGACACTGTCTCCTTGATTGGTTCCTTATGACTAAATGTTTTACTGTATTGGGTGACTATTGTCTTAGGCTGGCCATTGGTCTTGTTTTATACTGGACCATTCTATTTTTAAACTCCTTGTCCCCTGTCCATTCCTAAATGAGGACCAGACTGCAAAAAGTCCTGTTTTCTCAGTTCATTGGTGAAAATGAATGTCAGTCATTAGTCCTTGTGATTCTGTTGGTTGTGCCTAGAAATAGGGTGGTGTGTAACCCAGGAGTAAGAGGGTTCTGAACCAGCTGGGGAAGGAGGGAGGGTGGTGGAAGGTCCCAGAGGCTGGTTCCTCCGCACCTGCAAGGAGCTGTGGCTGCAGTGCACGTGCAGGCACAGCGAGAGTCAAGGCACTGTTGCATGTCTGAGCTCCCTGACCCTGGGCTGCGTGTGTGTGGGTGGGCCTGGGTCCCAGGTGCTGCTGAGCTGCCAGGGCTGGGCAGTTGGTCTGCACCCCCCTCCCCCCTGCTGCACTGCCTCAGCACAAAGTAACGGCTTTGGGAGTAGATGGGTGAAGCGCTGCATTTGTATCTGCTGCAATGTCTGTGGGACTGAGAGGAGGCTCTTGTCACTATCTTCACACCCACAGAGCAGCCCAGTGAGACCCTGGGGTGTCCTGCTGCATGGGGAGGAGGAGCTTTGGGCACCAGGGCCTCTGGGCTCCTGGGTGGCTGAGCCAGCTCAGTAAGCCATTATTTCTCCTCTGGGGCAGGCAATCCTGTCCGTCTCCTGAGGAAAGAAGGGAAGGTCCTGCCAGGCAGCTGGCTGCACTGCTGCAGGTATCCAACACCGACTGACTCCACTCAGCCCAAGTCTGACCAGAATGTGGCCAGGGCAGATGACTGGGTGCCCAGTGTGTGCGCTGAATGCTGATGGGGGGTGGGGAGGAGGTCCCTGTGCAGTGTGTGTTCCTGGCTCCCAAGCATGGAGCTGGGCTGGAGTGAGACCAGATCCCAGCGTGTGCATGGGGGGTGGGGAGCCTAGCCTCACACCTGCTATGCCATGTTCTCTCAAGGCTGGTCTGTCTGCAGAGAAAGGCAGAGCCATGGGATGTGAAACCACGGTGCAGGGGGAGCAAGGTGAGGCTCTCTGCCGGCTGAACTGCGGAGGCTCACAATTTTGCTGCTGATCTTAGCACTTGCTCTCCCTCATTTCACAGGGTGCTGTGGGTTCATTGGCATAGGGTTCCTGGATGGAACAGCAGTCTTTTGTGTTGGCTCTGCCTCTTGCTGCTGATTGGCTATGGGTGCCAGTGGCCCCACCCCTCACCACTGATTGGCTGAGGGGACTGGTGGGTCCTACCCCTCACCCAGGGGATGTCTTGTATTCTGGGAATCCATCAGTGGCCACCCTGTATTGTCCCCAGGTTACGACTCTAATTTTATAATTGTTTGGGTACAAGAGTGGCTGGCTGAGCCTGAGGAGAGTGAGTGGAGCTCTGAGGGGGCGGGCAGAGAGAAGGTCCCATGGTGGGCAGAGTAAAGTCCAAGTGAGGACTGGGGGAACTGGAATGGCACAATACAGCCTGTTTTGAAGCTGTCTGCTGTACTGCTTGGGACATCAGCACTCTGATAATCCTCTTCTTTTAAAGAAGCAAACACCTTTCCTCCTTCGCAGGAGCTCCCAGAAGTGGCGGTGCTACAGATCTCTGGGGAAGCCAGGGACTGAGAAAAGCCAAGGTCTCAAAAGCCAGAGCTTGTCCCCTGTGAAGCCACACTAGGGCTGGATGCTGGGTGCTCTTAGGAGAGGGAGACCAAATAAAGCTGCTTTTTGGGGGAGCTGCAAAGAAGAGCTTTCCCCTTCCCCTCTGAAAGGGGCAGGTTGATGTATATATATTTCTGGTGACATCCCCTTTCCTCAGGAGAATCATAGAGTGGAAGGGACCTGCAAGATCATCTAGTCCAGTTTCCTGCCATAGGCATGAGGTTATTGGGCTCAAACAAGCTCAACAAGGCGCTTATCCATCCTCCTCTTGAGCACCTCTCAGGATGGTGACTGTACCACTTCTGCTGGGAGTGTTCCAGATTCTAGTTGCCCTTATGGAAAATAAGTTTTTCTCTATGTCTAGCCTAAACTTTCCCTCTTTTTTTTTTTTTTTTTAGCTTGTGCCCATTGGTCTTCATCTTCCTAAGGGGTGCCTTCCTGAAGAGTTGCTCCCCTAGATCTTGGTGCTTACCCTTGACATACTTGTAGGTAGCTATCAAGTTGCCTCTGTCTCCTTTTACTCAGACTGAACAGGCCCAGTACCCAGAGTCTCTCCTCATAGGGCCTATCTGCCAGGCCCCTAATCATATGGGTGGCCCTTTTCTCTACCGTCTCAATCTTATCTGCATCCTTCCTCAAGTGGACACAGTACTCCAGCTGTGGCCTCACCAATGCTGAATAGAGAGGGAGGAACACCTCCCTGGATCTATCGGCAACACATCGGCTGATGCACGCCAGAGTGCTGTTTGTCCTGCTGGTAACCTCATTGAACTGTTGGCTCGTGTTCATCTTCCGGTTGATTGTGACCCCCAGATCCCATTCAGATGCTGTGCCAGCCAGTGTACCACCACCCATTGTGTAGTTACAGGGATGCATCTTCCTACCCAGATGCAGAACCCAGCACTTTTATCTTTTAAACCTCATCTGATTCTGTTCAGCCCATAGAACCAGTCTGTCAAGTTTAATTCTGGATCCTTACCTTATCCTCTGATGTGTTTGCATTTCCCACAGCTTGGTATAATCTGCAAACTTAATCATTGAGCTTTCCACCCCCTCATCCAAGTCATTAATCAGTGTGTAAAAGAGCATGAGTCCAAGGACTGATCCCTGGGGAACACCACTGGAGATGGTCCTCCAGGATGAGGCCGTCCCATCGATTACAACTCTATGGGATTAGCCTCTAAACCAGTTGTCCATCTACCTCACTGTAGACTAGTCTAGGCCAGTACCCTCCAATTTAATTGACAGAATCTCATGGGGAAACAGAATCAAAGGGTTTACTGAAGTCTAAGTAAATGATATCAACCTCATGTCCCTTGTCCAGCTGGTTAGGTACCTGGTCATAAAAGGACACCAGGTTTATCAGGCATGATCTACGCTCAACAAAAGTTGTGCTGGTTGCTTCTTAATACCCCACCAGTTATGAGCTTGTAATTGACGGCATCCTTAACAACTTGTTCAAACATTTTCCCCAGGACCAAAGTCAGACTGTTGTTTGCAGGGTCATCCTTCTTCCCTTCCTTAAAAATAAGTACCATGTTGGTCCTCTTCCAGTCATCTGGAACCACTCCCAAGTTCCATGACTCTTTTGAACAGCTTCACCAGAGGCCCTGGTATAAGCTCAGCCAGTTCTTTTGGGACTCTCGGATGCAGGTCATCTGGCCCAGCAGATGTGAAAATGTCCAGGTGTTCTAAGAGTACCCTCACTTGTTTGGGACTCATTTCATGTGGTCTGTTGTCTTCCCCATATTCCCTGGGCCTTGAGACAGGGGAACAGCTCCCATTGGATTTCAGGAATACCGATGTGAAGTATGTATTTAGGAGCTCTGCATTTTCTTGGGAATCAACCGTGGCCTGCACTTCCATATTAAGTAAGGGTCCCACAGTGAAGCTTAATTTTTTTTCCCTTTTGCTCCCTATGTATCTATTGAAGGATTTTTTGTTGTCCTTTATTTTAGTTGCCAGCTTGATCTCCATGCCTGCCTTGGCTTTCTGTGTCTCATCTGCAGACTCTGATTATATACGTGTACTCCTCTCTGGTTGCTGAACAATTTTTCCTTTGATTATGTGCTTCTTTTTTTCTTTTTCAATAGTTACCTAATATCCCTTTTGAGCCAAGCGGGTCTGTTGGCTACTTTCCTGCTTTTTGACTGCGTGAGAATGGTCTCTTTTTGATCAGTAAGAATTGCCCCTTTGAAGAAGCAACACCATTTCTAAACTCCCAAGTTGTCCAGTTGCTGATCGCAGAGGGCCTCTCTAACTAGACTCCTGAGTTTGCCAAAGTCTGCCCTTTTGAAGTGTAGGACTTCAGTTCTACTAACTGAATTCCCAGCCTTTCAGTGGATGGTGAACCTAATTGGATCGTGATCACTGTCGTCCAGAGTACCTCCAATCCTCAGGTTGCCTACCATGTCTTCTCTCTCGGTCAACACTAAGTCCAGAGTGGCTTTACCCCTAGTCGGCTCTTACACAGCCTGTGTCAGGAACAGGTCGTCAGTAGCTCCCAACAAGTTGGCTGACCTGCTGGAACTGGCTGAATAGTCTTCCCCGCACATGTCAGGGCAGCTGAAGGCAGCCAAGACAATCGGGTCTTTGGTGCTGGCTGCCTCAGTCAGTTCCCTGGAGAGTGCCCCATCCCTCTCCTCTTCTTGGGAGGGAGGCCTGTAGGTAGACTCTCACCACCAGGTTTCCCTCTTCTGAACCCCCTTGTATCTTGACCCAGAGGATCTTCCTTACTTCAGTATTAGAAGCCATGCCTCTTTGAAAAGTAGTTATACCAGATACAGCAATCAGAGCTAAAGTGAAAGATCTCTCTCTAATGACACAGAATCTTAGGATAATTCTTCCCCACTGGGATACTGCTTGGATTTGTTGTTGTTTTTAAAAAAACTACATTGTGTGTTTGTGTGGTTGGAGTTGATCTTATGTACTTCAAGTATAAGCTAACATGTTTGCAGAATTGGAACAAGCATACTGCAAAGGCTGAAGAATGAAGGATTGAAATGTGAAAGTGGTTGTGACCAAGAGATGGGATAAAGCCAGGGAAAAGCCAGCTATTTGCAGCCAACACTTTTTAGCTGGGTTGCTGACAGGCATTTAGCTGTTTTGTATTCCCCCTCTCTGGCCTTGATTCTACCCTGTGACTTGTGGTTGGTGCAAGCAGAATGATAAAAGGCATGAGGCTTGCTGCTACCTTGAGTTGAGTGCAGCCCTCTCTGCCTTCTGCTGATTTGGTGAGAGAGAGGAGATTTAAGTCTTCCACTCCCTGGAAGAGGAGACCAATATGGGGTACAGCAGCCCCATCTGTTGGGGAACAGAAGAGGAAATATAAGTATTCAGTGTTGTGCCAGGGTATAGTGCATTGTGGAAAAAGGCATGTGTAATATTTAGCACTCTTTAAAATTGATATACCTGAGAAAGTTACCACAGAACAACTATGGGAAATGAGCTGAAAGAGGGAAAAATCTGCTCTTTATATCTGCCAATTTTATTTTCAGTAGACAAGTGCACTTGTGGCAAACTTCTGTGCGAGAGAAATGATTAGGTAAGCTCCTGTTACTTGATAATTGTTGCGTGTGTGTGTACAATTGTACATGCGTGCCCCGTGAGCCTAAATGGCTGAATGTTGGGCTTCTCTAGGTGATAAATTGGAATTCTTTTGGTCTGATACTGAAGGATTTCTACTGAATTATCTGATTATGCAAATCCTCACATTGTGCTTATCTGCACAAAGCTTGGTTTGCTTCATTTACAGTGATTATTTAGAGTTTAATAAGGGTTGTGTATCAAGATACTCTGATTAGCCAAGAGGTACCGTTTGCCAAGGTGCTGTTAAACTTCCATCTTCTCTTTGTAACTAGGGGAGATGGAAGAAGAGATGGAAAACCCAGAAATGGTTGATTTGCCAGAAAAACAGAAGCATCAGTTAAGGCACCGAGAACTCTTTCTCTCGCGACAGCTGGAATCTTTACCAGCCACACACATCAGGTAATTACTTCTTTTTATTCTTCTAGGATTCAAGAAACAGAATGTAATACTATACCCATATTCTTCTATGTGCAAAAACTTTTACACAAAAGTTAGAGCATTACTATCCAATATCTAGCATAAAACCTTAAATATATATTAATAAAAATTGATTTTTCTCTTTTAGAGGCAAATGCAGTGTTACTCTGTTAAATGAGACGGAATCCCTTAAATCATATCTGGAGCGAGAGGTATGAGCCCTTTTCTTTTAATTGAAAAAGTTTATCAGGTTATTTTGCTGCAGTTTAGTTGCAGAAATCTAGGTTTAGTGTAATTGGAGATTCTCCCTCCCATTTTTGATGGGTTTGGGGCATTGACAGAGTCACGAGAAAACATTAGGCTCACCATAGTTTTCAGGTTTTGCATTTTTTTGTCTTGCTAAAATTCTGTGACTAGCAGGTAAGGTTGTTACTTAGGTTCATGTGATACTCAGTCACCTCTTCTCCTATAAAGAGAACCCATTTTTTTGTCAGTGCACCATTCTGAAAGTTCAAAGATTAGAGCTAAAATTGATGACAAGGACTGAAATATATGATAGATATTGCTGGAAGAAGCAGATGCATAATTGACCATATTATTCATGTTGTATAATGGATATTGTGAAACAGGAGTTACTTAAATTATCTGAAATAACTTAAAAAAATAAAGGTTTAAAGATTCAACTTAAAATGCCCCATTTTTGGTGTCCTGTTTGATTCCCTTAAGGGGACCTGATTTATTTTATTTTATTTATTTATTTATTTATTTATTTTCTAGAAAACTCCCAGGTCCTTACCATCTGGAAATCTGGCCCCTTGGACTGGGCACTTAAAATTAATCAAACTAGTAATCACTATTAAAGATTTTAGTTCATGGGTCCTACTTTTTCTTCTATGTTTTGTGACTCTGAACTGTACAACTTTAATTTTGTACTGATACCTTTATGGGCATTTATAATTGTTGACATTTATGAGCTACATGCTGGTTTTGGTAATCTTGTTTGGCATTTGACCTGACACTTTAGGAGCCTTTTTCCTGCCCCCCCCCCCGAGATT
>NW_017728993.1:69948857-69976834 GCF_001723915.1 Gavialis gangeticus
CCCCCCCCCCGAGATTATTAGCAAGTTTTCTTTTAAATTTCATGTATATCAAGATGCAAATGAATTATAATGATTCAGTATCACTTAAATGTTACAGTATATGTGCATATACTATTCAGTGGATATATCAAACACATCCGCAAGGGTGATGTTTTCCTTTTGAGAAGACTTAAGTATTGTATAAGAGAAAAAGTTGACTTGTTTAAAAACAGTAGGGCAACCAACACTCCTTATCTTGTCTGAAAAATCAAAGGAGATCATTCTTGCAAACTGGAATCTGTTTAATCATCAGGCTTCCTTAAACATATTTCTGACTTTGTTAACAGCCTTGAGATTAAGATGAGCCTGGCATTCACATTTCAGGCATTTTAAACATGTCTTAATTATTAAATAGTCAAGTTTCTTTAAGTAATTAGAAATTTTCAGATGGCAGTGCGTCAGATGGGTTCTGTTGGTTTGAAGAAATGATCACCACCAAATGGCTTTGGAGAAAATTCTAACTAACAAAAGCTTAGTAAAACTAATTTTATTTCACAGTTTGTTAATGCCATACTCTTGCGTAGTGTTCCTCGTCAAAATATTTCACTTTGCAAAGGAAGAGGCATAATTATCCCCGTGTTATAGATGGGCACACTGAAACAGAAGGGTGAGTTGCTGCACAGCCTGAGGCAGGTCAGTTCAGCTGCAGATCTGGGAGATGAACCAAGGTGGTCCCTGGCAAGTAACTTTCTCCTTTCTCACTGGGATGTTGAGCCAAGTGCTTGGGCTTGTGGTATATTTGTGTCCTTCTTATATTTATCCAGACATTTTGGGGGAGAAACTGCAGTAAGGGAGAACATTTCCTGAGAGTGTTTTGTTGCTAAAAAAGGTCCTTTCTGCTTTGGTAAAAAAAACACCGATAAGCGTAGAGGATAAAGAAATGAGAAGGGAAGGTTTTAGAGTGTGTGTGCGTGTGTGTTGTAAGATCAAAGAGAGCGGAAAGAAAGGGAAAAGACTTCTGTACATTCATGGGAGTTCCCTGTATTTGTAGATCTACGTATCTTTCCTCCTTTCTTATTCTTTTCCTTTTCGCTACTCTTTAAATAGTGGCTTCTATGAATAAAGGAAAAAAGCAGTACTGGATATCTGGGATTGGGCATCTGCACGTAGTGCCCGTATGCAAGTTCAAACCCAAGGACCGTCTGTTCCATAGTGAATGAGTTTTGCAGGCTACAGTTCTGGGGAGAGAAATGTAACGTTTTTTTGTAAATAAAAACTGTTTGCTTATTTTACAAATGAGCATCTAAATTCTCTAGCCTATAAGTGCAGAACAGCTAGTTTATTGGCAGAAAGAAAGAAATGTAGAAAATATGTGAAGCAGGCTTGGGGCTTAGAATACAAGGTTCAAAGCCAAAGTTTAGGCTTCCATTTTTGGAAGTCTTGACCAAAGAACTTTTATAAATCCATAATTGGCGTCTGTTACAATTGTGACAGCAACACTAGACATGTGCCCTGCTTATGCCCACCTCATTGTATTTATGCCAGGGGAAGGGATTGGCTGGCAAAATGTCAGCAGAATTGGCTCTGCCAGCTAAGAGTTGCACTGGCATTGTTCTGCTTGCCATCTTGCCATCTCTGGCTGCTTTAAGTAATGAATTTGCAAATATGGGCCCCCTCCAAGTCTGCCATGTATTATAATATACTACAGTTCTTGTAGTTTTGCTGGACAGTTTGCCTGAAAATAATTACTGTTGCACTGGGTATACTGTGATACTAGAGATGGGTACTATGGCCTTGTAACACAAATAAAACACTCCCTGCATTTGTAACACTAATGTGCAAAGGAGAACCTCCTTTTACTTTTTTATTTATGTGAGAACACATAGTCTTAAATGTAGCATTTTATAACTGAAGAAATGGTGAGCCTATTTCCCGTGGACACTAAAGCTTCTTTATGCTGTTCTTGCATAAATTACTATTACACCCATTTTGAGTCTCCTTTATACTGACAGAGCCATGTAAAGAGACCTTCATGTCAACAGAAATGAAACCCAAAATTCTCAGAGAGATGTCATTCTTTCTGGGCCTGATCCAGTGCCCATTCAAGTCGATATGAAGGCTCCATTGGTTGTGAATCAGTGTTGGATGCAGGCCTTTGTTCAGCAACAGCAGTGTGTTATGTGGTGTGCAAGATGCAAAAGAAAGACTGCACCTGCCTTGGGGATTTTAAAAGTAGAAATAGGCTGCTTCTTTTGCAGTAGGAGATTGGGATTGAATCCCTGTCTTTAGGTGCAAGATGGATCTGGTTGCATGAGGCATTCTGACTGGCAAGCTGTCTCCATTTCACCAGTGTTGATTTTTTTTTCCTTAATCTAAAAAAAGGCACTTTGACAATGGAGGAAAAATGTAGTGCATCAATACTGTTGTGACTTAATGTTTTGGAATTTTGTATACCATTCGTAATAAAAATAGAGAGAAGGGATGAAACGTAATGTGAATTTTCTTGTCAGCCTTGGATGAGTGCATGCAACAAGTAGAGTCAGGGAAGCAGAAGCAACATATAGAGTTAAGTGTTAGGTTGCAATAGTTTTACCATGAGGCTTCAATCTGTGTTGCAAACTAACAATGGCTTTCTCCATTCCTTCTGCTTGTACAGTTTATCCTCTCAGTTGAGATCAAAGTTCTGTGTCACCATTCAGTGGCACTACCTTCTACTTCAAGCTTGAATCATGGAGACGGGGATTATCATTTACTCTTTTCTGCTGTCTGCACATGATACAAAGCAACAGAAGGGAGGAGAATGCAAGTTAAGCATATGTAAGGAAGGGCCTGAATGAGGTTGATACAGAGCCTGAAATGAGGTTGATACAGAATGGGGCAACATGTGGTGGGAAAAACTAGCAATCCTCTGCTTCCATTTAGAACCAATTCACTATTTGCTCATTGCTTGACTTGCTTCTGAGGGGTGGTGTTGGTGGGAGAGAGACCGCGGAAAATAGGTTCTTTAAGGTCTGTATCTGGCACTTTTCCTTCTCAAAACTGGAGAAGGTAGTGAACACTTAATAGCCAGGCATCTGTCCCAGTTATCCCAGCTTACTTTTGCTGAGCACACATGGCATTGTTGTCTTAGTCTAGGGGCAGGCAATTTATTTTTGCGCGAGGACTGCTTAGTAAGTTTTGGTGAGCTGTCAAGCTGCATGGGTAGCCCTGCCTCTTGACAGTTGCTCCACCCCTGGTTGCCATATTGCATGCAGCCCCCACTGCTGGCAGCAGCAGGTGGGGGCACTTGTGCTCTGTACTGGGGCCCTGTGGTGTGCAGCTCTGCACATGGGGACAAGGAGCACAGCCTGCCCAGCCCACCTCTATTGTGTGGGCTCCATATAATGTGCCTGCAGCTCCTGCACTCAGGGAACCACACTCAGCACTGAGAGAAGCCCAAGTGGGAGCTGGCTGCCTTCCCTGCCTCCTGCTGCACAGGTGCCAGGACTCCATGGGGAAGCAGGATCTGGTGCTCCCCTTCACTTCCAGCATAGTCCCGGGACCTGTGCGGGTGGGGGGAAAAGCAACTGGCTCCAGTGCGGGGATAGAGGCAGGCCAGCCAGCTGCGCTCTTTGCCCCCACGCACAGCGTTGTCTGGCACTGCGTGCTGGGCAGCAGCGCCTGCATGGGGCACAAGTGCCCCAAGCGTCCCCACCTGCTGCTGCTACTACCAGCAGCAGGGGCTGCACGCCATATAGGGGAATGGTAGGGGGAATCCCCACACTCCCCCACCCTCCCTCACACTCACACTCTGCCCAACTGAGCTCCATGCTCCCACCACACCCTGGGCTGCCTCCAATCCCAGACCCATGCTCTCTGCCCCTGTCCAGCTGCAGCTCCACCCCATTCCTGCCCCCACCACTTCCCTGCCTGCTGCCCAGAGCGAGCAGGACGTTGGGGAAGATGAGCAGGTGCCCCAGTGGCTGCAGCAGTGGCAGCAGCAGCCCTGCCCGGAAGCTGCTGCTGGCTGGGCCAAGCCCTTCCACCCATGAGGGTGGAAGCAAGGCACAATAGGGTATGTTGTGGGGTGTGTGTGTATATGTTTGCACCTCACTCCTACCCTTGTGGGTGGAAGGGCTGGGCAGGGTACAATTCGTTGGTTGGGTGTCCGTAGGCCAGATGAAAGTTGCCTGGTGGGTCAGATGCATCCTGCAGGCCATATTTTGCCCACCCTGTCTTAGTACAACTAAGAGCTGATCTACACAGAAAAGTTTTACCAGTTATATTAGCAGTGTTAAACAGATATAATTATTACTGGTATAATCCTGCACTCTTCTGGGGTGATGCACTTATTCCAGTATAAGAGTGACTTTTTTGCCACTTGTTTGAAGCACCTTCAAAATGATGCAAGCTTAACTGGGGTAGGGGGGAGGACCAGAAGTACAGTATGTCTATGGAGACTTATCTTTTTTATAACTCCATTAATTTAAATTCACACCTGTGTTAATGCAGCAAAATAGTCCCATGTAGATAAGTCATAGAGCTACTATAGCATCAGTAAGTCCCCTTCTCCACTCTCCTCCCAGCCCCTGATAAATGTAGGCAAATTGTGGAGCAGACATTAAGGGAGTAGGACAAGCTTGGAGAATGTGGGTAGGTACTAATGGACATGGCTGCCAGAATGCTTTTTGATCACCATCCAGTGTATTGTAAGGTACAGTATTATTTTTTTTAATTTGGTTCAGCCCTGCATATGATGTGATCTCCTAGGGAAGAAGGAGATTTCTCCAGTTTGCAGGAGGTTAAATTTGTCTTCCTTATTTGATGGTTCTGCTGGTTGGATGTCCTCATCCTGGAATGTTGCTCCTTGTAGTACTAGAGCCTCATTTAGAGGGAGTAGCTTACTTTAGCTGAAAGGTCTGTTGAAGGACTGTTTTACATTCCAGACAGAAGAAAGTTGTAACATTTCATTTTGGTTTCTAAAACTGGTGTTAGGTTCATAGTGCATCCACGTGACTTAAAAATATCCAGGTAGCAAAACAGAACCTATAGGTAAAAACTGGTGATTACGTACCAAGGATATTAATAATGCTGTTTGTTTTTTGCTTCTGTGTTTTATTTTTAGGATTTCTTCTTTTATTCATTAGTGTATGATCCGCAACAAAAGACTCTCTTGGCTGATAAAGGAGAAATTCGAGTTGGAAACAGATATCAGGCAGATATAACGGACTTATTAAAAGAGGGTAATTTTCACTATTTCTTTAGAATTACCTTGTTGAAAATGGTCTTTTTTGCATGTACATAGGTTGTATGTCTCATGGGAAGAGGAATGTTTCACTTCTGGATCACATGGGGACCTATGGCTGGGTTGGTTAATGACTAAAGTTATTGCCAGCTGGAGGCAATTAGTTGGATTTTAGTCCAGTCTTAAGTGGGCAGTTGTCCAGATCATAAAATCTTATGAAAAAAATGGATTGAATTAATTGGCTCTCTTAGAGCCTACTATTTTATAAAAGACACTTGTGAACTGCCAGGAGGACAGATCCCACTCTCCTTCCCCTCACCCTCTCCCCCCCTGCATGTAGAACCTTCTGTGTTATGAGGCAAGCCGCTCCTTCTGCCAAAGTCCACTAAAAACCTGTCTCCCATTAAATGCCTCTCATGAAGCTGCCCATAACTTATTGGGTACCCTCTCACTGTAGTTGCCTCATCACCCATCACTTTTGGCTGCTCCTTCAGGACCTTGGCCTGTGGAGTAGGAGGGATGGATTGCTGGTCCTCCAGTGGTATGTCTAAGGCAGGGGCGGGCAATTATTTTGGGCAGAGGGCCGCTTACCGAGTTTCAGCAAGTCATTGAGGGCTGCTCGACAGGCAGCCCAGGGCACATTAGTATTAATTTTCTAAATTTTTTAGGGGCCCTGTGGGCTGGATAGAATGGCCTGGCAGGCTGCATCCAACCCCCGGGCCACATTTTGCCCACCCCTGGTCTAAGGGACAGAGGTGCCATAGGAATGGTTATTCTTTTCCCCACAGCTGTAAGTAAAGGGAAGCTGGGCAGTAGTTGGTGCTATGGAGAGCTTCACTTTCTTATAGCTTGGGCTCAGAACAGGGAGACAGCCAGTGAGGGCAATGTGGGGATCATCTCTTCCTTTCTCCAGAAGAGGAGCGGTTCTGAATCAGTGCAAGGGACTTCACCAACCCCTTTCTTCTACACAGGCCACAGGTGTGAAATAACACTGATACTTAGTCACTTGTAGAACAGACGGATTTCAATTCCTTTTTGCTCTGCATGTGAAACTAATATTATTTCAGCGGCAGCTTGGCTAGCTTGTCAAGAGGAGGAAAAACAGCTAACCGTATAGGAGCTTCCTCTTTGCCCCTGGGAAGTTGGAAGTGAGGGCAAAAAAGAATCCTCAAAGCTTTTGAAGAGAGCATAGCATTCCCAGACTTCCTTATTGCTTCCTGACTCCTCTTATGTCCTCTGGATTGGGAAGAGAAGGAAACTGGAGGCAGGAGTGTCTGATAGCTGTGAAAGATTGTGCTATAATGCCTCCAACAGAGTACCTTCTGATCGATTTGGCGCTGCTGCTTGTGTGGGGAATGAGAAGGTTGAATCTGGAGGGCTGAAGAGAACTTGCAATGAGAGAAAGAAGGGAGAAGGAAGAAACAGATCAGGCAATATGGAGGGAGCTAGTTAAACAAGTGACATGAAAATTGGGCCTAAAGGACTACTTAAAAAAAAGAAAATAAAAACAGTAAAATGTGGCAAAGGTGAAAGTAAAAGGGAAATGAAAGAAGAATGACAATGAAGGCATGTATTTAAAAATCTGTTTTGTGGCTTGCTGAGTATAATAAGCAGTGCTATGTGAAAAGATCCCAAATTCTCAGCTTTTTGTTGCCAGGAACTGGTGTACAATAAACAATGACATGTTTCAGCTTTATGCTGCAGTGCACAGTATTACCAGAGGCTGCTTAGTTAGTTTTTAGATTGGAACATAAATGGGTTTTTTTCATAAGAAAACATGCACACACATAATATTAATATCAAATATGCAAATGCTTTCTGTATACTTAATACATCAAGCATATAAGTCAACATTTTCCTGTATGCTTCACTGAAAAAGTTGAACAAACTGGCAATTTCACTGCATTTTTATGCATGTTTCACATTGCTGATCAGATGAGCATGTTGCCTTAGAAAATAGTTTTCTGGCAGCTGTAGACAGTTAATAGTCTACCTCTCCAAGCATCATGTGCTGCTTCTTTATAGTGAAGCATTTCTAGACTCCCTAGGCCAGCCTGTAGGGACCTTTCACAGTATGAAAGTAACTGAGGAAATGCTTTATGAAGTAAGAACTCTGAAATAAATTGAAGCAGCAACTGCTCCAGAATAGGGTTGGTTGGCAATAGCTGACCTCTGTCTTTTGCATCTGATGATATAGAAAAATGTGAATAAGCACTGTTAAGAGGGGATGGATGTGAACAAGTTTAGAAAACTGTACCAGGCATCAAGAAGAGTAGCCTAAAATGACAGTAAGGGATATGGGCCCCAGTGTAGACCAGAGAGCACTGTGGTAGGAATTGGAATGTATTTTGCAGTGCCAGTGCTTGGGAATCTGACTGTGGGCCAGGCAGAGCAGGTAGCTGTACATCCAGTTGCCAGGCAGGGCTGAGTTTGCCAAAGACAAATGACTGAATGGAATTTGAAATTGCAGCCAGATAATGTACCTCTGACAAATGAAGCGTCTTGGGAGTTAAATAATTGTTTTGTGAGAGACAAAATCCAGAAGTAAAATACTTTTTATTCTTTTGAAATCTTCTATACCAAACATTTTTAACTTGCATTTCAACTAGGTGAGGATGATGGAAGAGATCAATCAAAACTTGAAACAAAAGTTTGGGAAGCATTTAACCCACTAGTAGACAAACAGATAGACCAGTTCTTGGTTGTAGCACGGTAAGAAAACTTGATCTTTTTCTCGGGAATAACTGAAAATACGAATCTGTTTTCAAAAACATTTATCCCTTTAACCTTCTTCTGTCTCTATCCCAGTGTTCATGTTCTGTGTGCTTGTCTGGTATGAGCTTTTAAATGAATCAAACAAATCAGTAACCAAAAAGTATGTGGCTTGCATGCTGTAGTGAGAGATGTTACTTGAGTTTTAAGAGTCTTATAAGTTCATACTCTACAATACCAGAAAAAGCAAATCAATTAAAAATCTGTATCGACACCTAATTTCTCTATATATTGACAAATCACAGTAGTTGACTATTTTAGCATTCAGTTTGAGTGTGATAAGGGTTTTCTTATATGTAATTTCCAGGAGGGCTGGTACAGTATTATGATGGTTTAGTTGCAGTTTAACTTTGGGCAAAACCTCTAAAGTCAGTGTGATTGCTGGATGCTAAAAATATTCATACCTCTTCCATTTTACACCATTATTTTTTTTTAATGTCCTTGGATTTCTTTGTCCTATAGGCTTATGCAAATATAGTAATTACCAAGGTGTCTTATAGTAGAAGTATTGGACTTGAATTCCAGCCTGTGAATGAAAAACTTTAAATGGTTAAATGGAAATAATGACAATGGAAATTCTTATGGTCTATTAGAGAAATTTATAGAACTGTTTTTGAAAGCCTAAAATCAATGGAAAATTGGTGGATTCATTGGCATCTGGGGAGAGGGGTGCAGTTAATCAGTGGAAGCAGGTGTTAATTGGAGAGAGGAGTGTAGGAAGTAGCGAACTGCTAGCAGAGATTTGTTTTTCTAGAATGTAGAAACTTCTCTGTATTGGGTATGGTAGTGGCTGGATCTCGATTCAGCAATTGTCCCTGTTCAGTGAAATGCTTAAGTACTTTAGGCAGACAAGGTTCTTTGGGTAGATGTGATATATTTTATTAGTCCAACTAAGTAGTTGCAGAAGTTGTTCTTTGGAAGTTTTTGGGTACAAACATCCTTCTTCAGGCACAGGAAGAGTTTGTTATTCTTTAAGAAGGCAGTGGGTACCCGAAAGCTTCTAAAGAATGATTTTTCCAACTATTTAGTTGGTCTAATAGAAGATATCACAGTTATCCAAAGACTCTTGTCTGCCTGTGTCCTAAGACCAACACAGCTACAACCAACAACCCCTTAAGTACTTTAGATGTTTTCCTAAATGAGGGTGGACTAATCTATGCCCTCTGGTGAAACGGAGCCATGGTTCTGTGAAAAGATTCTTTCTTAGGTAGTAGCGTTAAATCTTCACGGTGTTTAAATCCCTAGAGAATAGCATGCATTTGGAGCCAGGTCAGGAAAGCATCCATAATAAAGAAGGGGGCTTAAAAATAAGCTGAAGACCTGCTCTGAATTGGAGCCACTACTTAGTATAAACATGAAAGCTGATGGTCAGTACCACAGAGGCATGTTCAGTATTTACCAAATATCAGTGAACAAATTCAGAATGCTAAGGTGAGATATAATGTAGGACCTTGTAGGGAAGAAATGAATGAATAAAGTGAAGGAATCGGGTTAATTCTTCTGTACTTGCAAATATTTTTAAAAAGCAAGAGGAAGATTTTGACATTCAACTAAAAAAAGAGCAGAAAATGTTATTTCCCCCAGATTTTGTTTTTAGATCAAATGGGTCACTGAAGGAAACTTCAGCCAAACTTTTCAAAAACGGCTAGTCGATTTTGGATTTCCAGTTTGAACATCTAACTGAAAGCTCTTTGAAGACTCTCAGCCACAGTGTAGGCTGTGTAGGAGGGAGACAAAGGTGAAACATGATTGGCTAAACTGAGGCAAAAATGTTATTCTTGTTCTGTGTTGGAAAATATCATAGCTAGCTTGGGCTTAACTAATAATGCAGGCACTCCCTAGCTCCCCTGGAGTCATTTGTGTTGTGGCTACATCAAAAGGAGAGAACCACAGTGAAATTTACTGATGCTAGTAACTTTTCCATGTTGCTGATTACACAATATATTATTGTTCCCTTTGATTTGTGTAATCGCTAAAGCAAAAGTTTGCGTCTAGGCCACTGGCTTTGACACACCACTGGTTTCTTCTGGAACAGAAGAAAATAATAATAAAAATAAGGTAAGTGAGGAGTAAGGGGAAGTAGAGGAGAGAGGGTATGTCTGTGTGACATGTAGTGCTGTGCAGAGCTAGTTTGTATGGCAGGGGCAATATAGCTGTGTTAGCATGGCATTTGGCCCTGGTTAATTAGCTAAAAACAAAACATAGTAGCCAAGACAGAGTGCTGCACTAATGCCGCAGTGCCTCCTTTTTGTCCCCAATTAGCTTTCATATCATCCATGTATGTGTTGCCATAAGTATAACATTGATCAGTTCTGCTTCTGGTTGGAGTTTGATCATGCTGATTATATTTGAGAAACTTGGAAAGATATGACAAACTGGAACTGGATGTGGTGAAGGAGCATGGGGATGACATGAATTCTGGGACTGTAATCAGATAAGCTGGAAAGGCTGGTATCAAGAATAACCTGAGTAGTACTATTCCCAATACAGGCCTTTCTGTAAACATAGTTGCCATATTTTCTAACATACAACACACACCTGTTTCCCTGTCAAATCAGCCCCCTGAAATTGGGGTGCATGTTTTTTTTAGCAGGGAAACTGTTTTCTTTGCTGGAAAAGGAGCAGTTCTGGAGAAACTGTCCATCTTCCAAGATGGCTGCTGCTTGTGTCTGTTCAGCAAACTTTAAGGGGTAGAGTATTGTGTTAACCCTGTCACAGCCAGAGTTTTTTGGTTGATCACTGTTGTGCCTGATGTAGCAAGTAAGTTGCTGGTAGGATATTGATGAGGCTTTATGATGTGGAAACACCACTTCATTTGCAGGAACTTTATATATAAAAAAACTACTTTATGGTAAAGAAGTAATAGTCTTTTTACTGCTTCTTGCAAGAATCTGGGGCCTAACTTTGTGGGACATGGAGTAAGTCCTTCTGAGAGCACAGTGTCGAAGAAGTGTGGCATTGCAGGAAGTAGTCTGCCACAGAGATGCTACTCTTCCTGGACACTCTGTTTCCAGGAGGATTTATTCTGTTGCATAGTTGGGCGTGACTCTGGAAAAATCTTTTGTCTACATTCTTCCGTCTGAAAACAAGGTGTGTGTTTTATTTGGGAGCGTGTTGTATGTGAGTAAATATGGTATCTTGTGTTACAAAATATTTAATGGTTTAAATGTGAATAGGCTGAAATGTTTAGAGAAATTTAATTTGGATCACTGCTGTTCCTCCTTCCACCTGTTGTTTTGGCAGCTGCCTCTTCTCCTCTGTGCCTTCAGATAATTAAAATCTGTTCTCATCATTGTGAAAAGGATTTTGATGTTCCTGAAACTTGTTTTAGACCAAGTTTCCAGTGCAATGCTGATCCAGGAGCTGCTGTGAGAAGATAGAGGAGCATCTTTATCATTCCTGAGTGCCTCACTGTATCTCCTTTATATAAGCATAACTGGATAGTCATGTGAGCTAAACAGAATGAAACATTTGACATAACAAGCTACATCTGAGGAAAGTGATCTCTGTCGTAGAAGTAGAGCCAAAATATTTAGTCTTGATACCAAATAATGAAGCCTGCTAGCCTCCTCAGAAGTGCTGTTTAGACATTTTTACTGTATTCACTTTGCATGCAAGGTTAATGTTCTGTTTAATCCTTTTCAGCTCTGTTGGTACATTTGCCCGAGCTCTAGACTGCAGTAGTTCTGTCAGACAGCCAAGTTTGCACATGAGTGCTGCAGCAGCCTCCAGGGACATTACACTGGTAAGATTTTAAGAGGATTTGGGGAAGATTTTGACAGAAATGTAAAATACGTACCTTAGTTACATCGGTAAGAGAGGGGGTAGATGGATTGTGTAGTCTGTTAGGATCCGGCTATTGTTTTGCAAAGGATCTTTTTCTTTCCTTTTGTAATAAGTCTTTAAAGTTAAAGTTGTGCAATCATGGATCAGTTTGCAGCAAGATTAGAGAGTGCCACTTTGGAAATGTTAATGTTTTCTGCCCAGTTCTTTCTAGTCACATAAGGGATTGCATGCACTAAGTAGTTATGCTGAAAAACACAAAGACTATTTGGCTGTTGTGTATGGTGGGATAAATCTGGAATGCTATGTCTGATCAATTCCAAAAATTCAGGGCTATTCTAGGCAACATTGGACAAAAAAGACCACAATAGAAATTCTAATAATCTGATTGTTCTTCCCTAGTAATAAATGTTGCTTTTCACAACAGCCTGTTTTTTTCATTACTTTTATTTGTAAGTAATTTAAAAACAGAAGTAGTTATAGCATTTTCTAAATATAAATGATTGTGGATTTGAATAGTGAGATGAAAAGGAAAATTTAGGTTGAATATCAGGGTAAACATCCTGATGACAAGATGCATTTGTTTTGTTAGAGCGTTTCTGGAGAGAAGTGAAAGTCCCATTGTTGGAGCCATTAAAACTTTACCTAGAAAAAGCACTGTAGAATAAATTCATATGCACAAAACTTTAAAAATGATTAATAACCTTACTCATTAACAACATATAACATCTGACACAAAACTACAAAACTCAGAGAATGAGGCCAAGTCTTGACACTATTTATATTATGACATCATAAACACAACCATATGCCAGACCTAGTCAAAGAAAATGATCAGTTTTCAATTCCAGTAAACCTAAACTCTGCTGTCTGTGGAAGGATGATGCTCCTGGGGATGATTCCCTGCTAGCTGTGTGTTTTTGATGTGCGCTGCTTTCCCTTTAGGATGTTGACTGTTTTTTAAGTGTTTTGGGTTGCCCAGAAGGGGTATTTATGCTCTTAGATTTCTAGTTATAATTGCTATAGATGGTTAGATAAATAAAACGTACAACAAGTTTAAGTTTTGCATGTCTTGTCCTCTGAGCTTGTTCTGTTGTGGAAATTATGGCTACGTGGGATCACCTTTTCCCAAAAACACCATTATTAGTTAATATGATCCATTTCTTGTCTTAAAATGTTCATTCTGGGGTTGGAAAAATATTTACTCTCTTTAGGCAGAAGGCAGGACTTCAGACTAACATTGTTAACTACTTCTATCTGTTTTTGTTAAGTGGAAGTATGTGTTCTTCTTTGAATTCAGCACAAGATATATATCACCATCAGGTTCCTGTCATAGCTGCTTCATGTTTAAGTGTTTGTTTTCTCTGTGGTTGTACTTACAGTGTCTCTGTTTTTGTTTTTTGTTTTTTTTTTTAATCTGCTATTTAGTTCCATGCTATGGACACTTTGCACAAAAATGTCTATGACATTTCCAAGGCAATCTCTGCCCTTGTACCACAAGGTGGGCCGGTCTTGTGCAGGGATGAAATGGAGGAATGGTCTGCTTCGGAGGCAAATCTCTTTGAGGAAGCACTAGAAAAATATGGAAAAGATTTCACTGACATTCAGCAAGATTTTGTAAGTGAATAGTTATGGCTTTGAACTTGTGAACATCAACCAAGCTATGAGCAACTCTTTCCAGCTTCAAAATGCTACTGCCTAACAACAGACATGTATTTCAGTTGATACATAATCTAGTATCTTCTTTCTGTTCTGAAAAAGAGGAATCTCTAAGCATTTGTCAAACTATAAATTGGAAGACAAAGATTGTTGGGGGCAGGGAGGCTCCTGTATACTTTATGATAATTTTTAAAACACTGGGATTAAAAATGGACATTGCCTTTATTTGCCTTTGCAGCTGTAAAAAATTTTTTATGGTGGTGCAAAGGCAAAATAAGCAGACAGTCATATACCCCTTGTCATGCCACAAATGCCCACAATTCTTGGCCATGACAAAGGAGGTAATAGATTGTGCTGCTTTGTGGCAGACATTTGTTTGCTTGCTGGAGGGAGACCACTTTCCAGCTGCCCTGGGCAGGTACTCTGGAGACTTGAGGGGCTTGATCCTGTACACCTTGGGAATTTCTTGGGCAGGATCGGGTGCTACAAGCACCTGGAGCACTTGCCTGGCTTTCTCCTTTTACAGAGACGTGGACCAGGGAATCTTGGGATGCATCTCAGTAAGTGGGGAAAGCTGGAGTTTCTCCACTTATGGAGACAAAACCGCAAGGATCTTCCTGCTGTCCCTTCATAATCAGGGAAAGTCTGGGATTCTCTGCTTAGAGAGACACTCCTGGGAAATCTCGGGGGTGCATCTCCATAAGTGGGGGGAACTCCACACTCTCCCTGTTTAAAGGGATGCACCCTCATGATATGCAGGGAGGCACAGGAGCTGGGAAGTGTCTGGCACCCTGTGCCTCCATGCTGGGGAATCCCTAGCTCCTGCACCACACTGACCCATGCCTCCACATGAAGCACAGGTCCCAGCCTGGAGACATGGGGCACTGGGCTCCAGCTCCCATGCTGCCCCATTCCTCCTTGCCATGACCCCTGCAAATCTGTTTCACTTAGGACTGGTCAACCTGGGTCCCAGCAAGAAGGCACAGGGCAGCAAGAGGTAGGGAATGTCTTTAGCAAAGGAAACATGTCACCCCTTGTCCCACATTGGGTAGGAGTCCAGTGCAGGGCAAGGGGTGACACGTTTTGCTCAGTAAAGTGATTCAGTTATGGTGGATCATGTCAGCGATATTTGCTTCTACTGAACTGTAAATTGGGGGGGACAAATAGTGTGCGCTTGGGGTGGGGGGGGCAGAGCTTTTACTAAAGACGGCTGTATGCTCAATAATAATGTTTAACCTACAAATCATGATGATCTTTTCTTCAGTTCTTTTCTTTAGTTCTGTTAATTTAAAATTGTTTGGCTTACCACAATTGGATTCAGGATTTGGTGGAGTGTTGTAAAAGCCCAGGTATCCATTAAATTAATTTGTCTTGAGGAGTACAAGTACATGGACAAATCTTTTGAGATTTTTAGAGTGTTTATTCAAAAGCTATTTTAGAAACTCCTCTCTAAACGTTTATTTTAATTTTTTTTTTTTAAGTTGTCTTGGGACATTGCCCCTTGGACCTGGTGGGGCATACTGTCTGCACTAAAGTTCCTTGATAGGAACAAAACAGAAGTAGTATCCAAGTGACTTGGGTAGAGGGACTTGGAACCAGCCCAACATTGTTTTGCTGTGGCTCCATCTAAGGTTCTTGTGCTTCTGATCTAGCAAGTAGAGGTGCCAGAGCATTGTGGCTCCTCTATATGCTGTCTCCTGCTGGACAGAGCAAATTAAAATTGTGCCTATGCTCTGTGTCATTGCATGCCAGAGAGTCTGAGTCAGTGTGGCACTTACCACACTGGGTCTTTGCTCCTTGAATGGAGTGAAGTGGAGCCAACACAGAATGGTTTTACCTATGCTGTGCCCCAGTTCTAAAGTGAAGGCTTTGTACTTGAAAAGCATTTACATGGATCTTGAGTGCTTGGTGCCTGTAAGAAGTCCAGATAATGACTGGCTTCTTTATTAGGAAGATATATCATGTATCAAACACTTTGTGCTGTAAGACTTCTGTCAAAGGAATCATGACAATTTGTGAAGCGCTGTACTGGCTTCCTGTGATGACTGTGTTGCTTTTTCTTCATGTCCCTAGCTTCCATGGAAGTCCTTAACCAGCATAATAGAGTATTATTATATGTGGAAAACTACAGACAGATACGTTCAGCAGGTAAGAGAAATTAGCACGGCTCCTTTAATTCTAACAGGAGCTGTTCTTGCTGCCTTTAAAGGGGAGCATTGCTGCTTTGATCTCTCTTGCTTGCTTTCTCTTGGGGTTCAGTGTCTGCAATAAGTGGATTTCACTGGGCTCCAGACCATGGGAAGTGGCCCCCCATCACTAAATTCTTCAGCCTCCATGAAGAGGTAAACCTGCGGCATTCCCATTTGTGTTCCTTACACAACTGCTCCTTCTCTTATTGTCTGTTAGAAGAACTTTCAAAAGACTGCTGCAGAACATATTAGCTTATCTTAAGTTTGGGGATGGAAATAAAATGAATCCCCACATATTACAGTGTTCAAAGTCAGCACTTGCTTCAGCAGCAAACTTCCCATAGATTTCCATGGGGAGGAGGTGGATGCTGTATAAAACAGCCTCTCCATGGTTATGCCTTGTCTCTACCTGCTCATACCAGGACTACAGATTCAAATGCTTGCCCCTCCAGTGGAGGAACTTAGAGCATTCATAATAACATGCATCTTTTGGGGAGGGCAAGAGGGTGGAACGGGGGAGAGTAGTTGATGGGCTGTGATTCCCTAACTCAGTTGTGTTCAAAGCACAGCCTGTGGGTTGGATCTGGCCTGTGGAGCGCTCTCCAGGAAATTTGGCAGTGGTGGCACTATTGACTGCTGTAGCTCTGGGAACTCTTTGTCAAGTAATGCTGCCAGTGCTCCCCTGCCACTACGTTTTTGGAACTGTGGGAACGCCACAGGGCAGCATAACGTGGCCTCATGTTGGATCAGGTCCTTGCATTGCCTGGACCCAGCACACAGCTGCAGGATTGGGCCACACACCAGATGCAGCCCTTGGGCTGTCTGTGTCCCACTTACTCTTTCCCATGCACCAGAAAGATTGAGCAGCACTACCTGAGCCCATGCACGTACAAGCCAATTTGGGCTATTATTTGCTCCCGTTATATCTCATCAGTATTTAAACATGAGAATGATTTGGTCCTTTAAATAGTCAAAGTACAGTACCAGAAACATGGAAATCCAGTTACTGAAAACTAGCTGTAAGAGTTGGATGGGATAGTTCACAAAGAAGAGAGAGAGAAATCTCTGCCTAAGCATTTCTAATATAGCCAGCATCGTGTTATTAGATCTAATATACTTATAACAATTTATATTAGTGAGAAGAATACCTAGTGGGAAAAAAAAGTTAGCTTCCTTCATTGAACAGCAGGCTTTGAGATAAGCCTGTTTATAACTGTGAACCGCCCCACCAAACAGTGCTGTAAGCTTGGCGTGCCCCCACACTGCACAGTGCACGCCCAGAAGAAGCATCGCATTAGTTTGACCTGGTTTGCCCAACGTCTGTATAGATTGGGTGCTTCAGCAGGGCTTTTTGGTGCTTTTATCTAAAGCTGATTGAATCAGCTTTAGATAAAAGCACCAAAAAGCCCCACTGAAGCACTTGATCTATACAGAGTCTGGGGAGCTGGGTTGAACTAACGTACTACCTCATCCAGTAAAGCTCCATTTTCCTTCTCTCCCCTGGCAAACAGTCTGCCAGGTCCTAGATATCTAAAACATGTATTTTGTATTTGCCTAAGTTGTGAAATGAATGTGGAGCTCCCTGTCATGCCATTTACTTTTTTCATTTTCAGAGTAGAACTCCACTTTTAGTTGCATTGAGATATTGTGGATAGATTAGACTAATGAATGAGCATGTGTGTTTTGTATGTAGTATTGTTATTATTGACATCCTTATTACTGTCCTTACTATAAGCAAGACATACTCTCTCTTCTTTTTGAGAGAATTAAGCAATAGAAATGTGGGACATAAAAAGGAAGTGTGGTGGGGTGGAAAAATACTGAAAAGAAGCAAGCCTTCATTTTTCTCCTTTAAACTGTATGTACTGTTGACACAGTAATTGGCTTCTGCTCTTCTTGTGTGTGTGTGTGGCTATCATTGTTAAGAGGGCTAATGGAGAGGCATGCTCTCTCTGTGGTGCAAATAAAGCAGCTGCATGTAGGGAAGTCTTTCATGTCTCCCTGTTTTGTTAGTTAGTTCTTGATTGTGGAATGAAAATTCAACTCCTTGGGAGTGGGCTCAGGGTGGCTAACATTATGAGAAGTCATCTGGCTTACGAAAACTGGGCTGGTTGAAGTGTAGATTATCAGGGTCAGAACTGAACATCTGACCTCCTTCCTGGTGAAGCCAAGGAAGGAGGCTCTTCTTGTCTTGCAGTTGCTTTGATCTTTCCAGATGTGTACAGGACTATGACAGATTTAAATATTTTTCAAAGTTAAGACACTTTAAACTGCTGTTACTAAATTTCTGAAATATATATGTTTGTAGGTATTAAAAGCAGGCTTTTTGGCTTGCTGGCTAGACAGTCGCATGGATCTACAATGGGGCAGGCAATTATTTTGGGCAGAGGGCCGCTTACTGAGTTTTGGCAAGCCATCAAGGGCTTCATGGCAGGCAGCCCAGGGCAGATGAATATTAATTTTCTAAATTTTTTAGGGGCCCTGCGGGCTGGACAAAGGTGTGGTGGGCCACATCCAGCCTCCGGGCCACATTTTGCCCACCCCTGATCTACAAGGTCTTTCCTTTATGGGGCAAGGAAGGGGCTGGGGTGATATATGAAGCAGAAAATTAAGAGGTTCTTGCATTGTTGGTCTATTGTGACCTCTAACCAGCATGATTAGTGTTTACTGCTCTAAAGAGCTGTATCCAGTCCAGGGCTGCTGAGATATTGGGCAAGGGGAAAAACTGGGGCAGTTGTAAAACCCTTGTTTTTTGTATTCAGTACCTTTTAATTAAGAAATAGTAACTTGTTTCTTTTGCTGTTCCTTTTCCTCTTCATTTTGGTTCTGTAGACATGATAGTCCAAAATATTAATTGCATGAAAGGCTTTGTTACCTTCTTTGTTTTTGCAACAATTTAAAACACAGCAATTTCTAATGATCATGTTGGCACATGTACATAAAGAGTACCTTACAGTCATGAATATATCAGCCCATCTCTCCTATGCTGCTCAACAGTGTAGCTGAAAGCAGGAATTTGGGATAAAATTTAGAGTTGTACTTGTGACTTCTGGAGGTAATTTGTGGATTGAGTTAATTTAGTCAGAACTGAGCTAATTATCACATCTCAAATTCTCAAATATTGCAAGCAACTAGTAATAAATATCAAGGTTTTTTTTTGTTTTTTTTTTTAAACATCTAGGGCAGTGTCATTCCTGTGTGTGGTCATAAAACACCGTAGCTCAATGTGTTTGAAACAATTGCTTTTTAAAATTGCTATTCACTTAGTGAGGTGCCCCCCTATCCTGTTGGTACTCCTCCCCTCCTTCCAACTTCCCTTCCATAGTTAGGATTCACGGCTTGTGCTGCTGTGAGTAGGTGCAGGAACTAGAGAAACCAGAAGATCAGATGAGCCACCTCTCCAGCCTGGATCTGATATTTGACACCTGCCCCAGAGCATAGAATCATTTGTGTTTGAAAAATCTGGAAAAGTTCAAGTTGAACAGGGACCAGTGGGTGGAATGGGTTAGTACAGGGTCCCTTTGTCTTTAAGGGATTAGAATTATATGGTTGAGGTGGACACAGTTTATCTTGGGATACTTTAATTTGATAAGCTGTTTCAGTTTCTTTTGTGGTATAGGACTAGCATGCCACTAGTTTCTTGTGGTTTCCTGTCTGTAGTAATGTTTCTCTTTCTCAAATATTGCAGGCTTAATTCTGCCTACCTTTTAGTATGTAAGACTATAAGTTCACTAGCATAACTAAAGACTGAAACATCTGAGGAAAAAAAAAAGGGAGCAGATCTCCCAGGGTAAGTCTTTTGGGAGTAGAGTGCTCTCATTCTCCACAATTGAATTTAAGAGATTTTTTTCCTTTCTGGACCCCCATTGCTTGGTGTTCTAATGTTGGGGTAAATGGCCCTGTGATATGTACTGAACTTCTTGATACTGGTCTGTATAGCTGCAAGATTGTTTTTATGGGAGAAACCATTTCAGAATTGTCCTGAAAAAGGTTGAGCGAAACATCATCAGTCTACTGTTCCTTGCATCCCCTTGAATGAAATACTGCCGTCTTAAAATAGATTGGCCAAGTCTGTTCACTAGAGAGCACATCTCTGAATTGGAAATAGTTGGGGAGAGAGGACTATTGATATAACTTCTACTTGTTACCTTATCAACCTCTTCACTGGTGATTTGAAAACTTCTTTAAAAGAGAGGGGCTTGTATGGAACATTGTTATATTTTAATGTAAGAGAAGAAGGAGAGTTCTTTAATTTCTCAGCCCCAGGAGGATGATCCTTCTGAAGCAGGATGAACACATCCATGACACTTGGCAGACATGCAGTACAATGTCCTGAAGTACTCTTGGTTATAACAAGGCAAGTTACACAAGAAGAATGTTATAGTGATCCAGTAGCTCAGAAATAATTGTGCGTATGTGTGTTAACCCCCCCAAAAAACAAAACAAAACCCAACAACCCCATGAACCTGGGTTTGACTTGAGGTTGTCAAGTGGGATGTGTTAATATAATTGAGTTTTGTTGTCTCCAATGAGAGATGATATAATTAAGGTAAAACTAACTGCAAATATTAGTTGGGGCATTGCAAAGGGATGGCAAGGGTAAAAGATTGTGAGGCTGCTTGGGTTAGTGTTGTTGTGCGTCTTGAGAATTGCAGACTTCTCACTTATTTTTATCTTTTGCCCTTTCCCTGACATGCACACCCACAGCCTGTAACCTTGAGAAGATTAGGGCTTAAAGGACAGCAGCATGCAAGTGTGACTCATAAGGTCAGGAAGCAGGTGACAGGGGAAAGAGGCTGCAAAGCAAGATTTGGGAAGAGGAGTGGGAGGGAGAGACAGAGGTGAGCGAGATTATTTGGAGTTCTCCATGGACTGAAGAATGGGGAGCAGAAAAAGAGAAACAAAAGTAGATAAATTGAAGGGGCCTACATTTATATGGGATCTATGCTTTAGAGGATTTAGGGGATTGCTTAAATCCTGAGTTATGCTAATAACATCCTGATTAAGCGACAGTTATTTCCAGTTGCTGTCATTAAGCTTAAAAGGTTTTATGGGACTTCTGTGTTAAGTCTTCCCAAAATACCATCTCCCCCCAAAAAACTGAACATACTATAAAAGAAATATTTGTCACTTTTATATAGGGCCTTTCACCCTAAAGCTCTTTACATGTTATATGCAATGGAACTCATTACCACAGCAGGTTGTAGAGGCACATATTATAGCCAGGTTCAAAAAGAGACCAGGCAAAAGCATGAATTCTAGATCCATTAATAGGAATTGAAAAGAACAGTTGGGGATATATCTTCTGGCATCTCTAAACCAGTGATGGCAGATGCCAGGGTGGGTAACAAATAGGGGATAATCCATTGGTCTCATCCAGTACGGCACTCTATGTTCAGTGTCATGGAATAGTTGCAGTTTCAGCAACCAGATGACACACAGGATGCTACATAACTATGCAGAGAAATGTTGTTTTGAGGTTGACCACTTAGAAAGCTCTACTCTTAAATACATCATGGACTCAATAGCCTTCACCTAGAAGTAATAGCTTAAGTTTTATGGCATTTGAAAAATTAGTAAAGGCAAACAAGGTGGAATAAAGCATATAAGCCTAGAAAATGAAAGGAAGAAGGTTTTGAGATGCTTTCAAACTTCTATTAAAGTATCCTCTACATAGCTGACAATAAAATTTCCACTGTGTTTGTTTGTTTTTGGATTCCATTTCTCATTTTATTTTTAAAATTGCTTTTCTCTTTCAGAAAATGTTTCCATCAAAAATGCTATCCAATAGCATAGTAACAGTAATATTGTACATCTTTGAGACTCTCCCATCCTCCAGGCCCCATGGAAGTCAATAAACCCAGGAACGGATTTTTAAAAGACAGATGTTTTTGTTTATGCAAAACTTTTAATTTTTCAAGAACTATAGCAGCTCTGGTTAATGTAATCTATCTTATTTAGTTAGTCTATAAAGGTACATATCTACCCTATCTTCTGACTGAGTTCAAACTAACGTGGCTAACTATCTCCGTCTTTCCACCCCCCCTCCCCCGTAAAAAAGCTTAATTGGTAATATCCCAGATTTACAAATTTGGGAGGAAAGAGAAAAGGAAATACTTTGTTTCTACAATGTACAAATGAACCAGTAGAACTCACTGAGACAAAAATATGATTCAGGCCAAGAGCTTAATAGGATTAAGTAAGATTAGATATTTATATGGATGAGAACATTTACAGCTATGTTAGATAGCATTAAAATTTTAACACACATAAACCCTCATGCTTCAGGGCATAAACCAATTATTAACTGGCAGATGCTGGGGAGACACCTTTCTTATGGACAAATGATTTGGTGATTACGTGTTACTGGCTTTCTTGCACCTTTTGCTAAACTTTCACAAGGTAATAGCTGTTGTCAGAGATTGGATTACTGGCTTAATTTGGGATAGCGATTACTTAAGGCTGCAAGTAAAGAGCAACTCAGCCCCCATATCTGGGAAATATTTCCTTCCCCACTTGATTACAGTACTGTGTTAAGAGGGCCTGCATCATTCCCAATTCTGTTTGCCCAGCTATACAATACTCTTAATGACATTTACCTGATGAATATCAGTTGATAACTGACCAGTTAGGCAACTGATAGCCCACCAAATGAAAATATTAAACCAATAAGCATTAAGTTTTGTCTCCTTACCAGCTGTGGTGTGATCCAAATTGATATTTGTGTATTGGGTTATCTCAGTGGAACCTTCTGTTGTGTGGCAGGTATTAATCAATGCCCACTTTCTCCCAAATTTATTTATTAAGTAATTTAATAAATGTAACTGTTAATATCAATAAACAGCACAAATGGCCTTTATATGCATGGTATTAATTTGGCATTTTAATAAAAGAGAAAGGAGTATAAAAAGTACAAAGTAACTTTTTATTTTACTCAAACTACCTTCTCTTCTCCTGGCATTACAAAGTACAGTAGTAACTTTTTTACAATGGTATTTTCCTTTTTACCCCCAAAGTCTGTCTAAGGGTTTAATGTTTTGGGGAAATTTTTTAGGCAAATTCTGAACAGTTTGGAAAATGTTTTCTTCTGTAAATCAGTCCAAACCTGTTCTACTTCATTGGATCTTGGAAGGTGTTAATTAAAGATTTAAGATTTTAAGAAGTTGTTTTGAACTGAAAACAAGACTTCCTTATCTCTAGTATGTACCTAACTTTTACCATTCATCGGCTAGGGCTTTCTAACTAAAGTAGTCCCTACTGGCCCTTAAACTTGTTTTCTTTCTCTTCTAGCACAGTTTACACTAGCATGGCTTAAAAATTCATTAGCATTTCATTTTTATTTATGCCTTTATTACAAATGATAACAAAGGTTTTTTAAAAAGTTTGGCTAGGAAAGTGGTAGCATAATTGTACAACTAACAGTATAGTGAAACAAACTATATAGGGTTACACAACATTACATGTTGCCTGTATGAATAAATTAATTTCTATGCATGCTGTAGTTTGAGTCTAGAACAGGGGTTCTTGATCAGGGTGCTGTGATATCCAAAGATGGGCATAGAAAAATAGCTGCTGCAGCAGGTGATGCTGTCCCGTGTACTTTTCACGCTTATGTGATTCACAAGATAAACCCATTGAGTTGAAATAATAGGAATTCAAATTAGGTCAGAAACATTGGGTGCCTGTACATGTTCTGAGAGGCTGCTCTGATGTGCTGTAATTACAGTACATCGGAGCAGACTTGATTAATTGAGTCTGCTGGGCTGGAGCATGTTAATTATCATTCTCCAGCCAGGTTCTGCATCTCGTGTATTAGTGTCCCTGCACTTCAAAATGGTGGTGGGAGCACTGTAATAAAGCTTGTTTGAACTTTAGATAAAGTGCCTCCACTGCCATTTTGAAGTGTGAAGACACTGATGCATGAGCAGCTCTGGGCATTTTAATTAGAGCGGCTCACAGCGCGCTAAAGTGCCCGCTCCTGCACTCCTGGTGCACGTGTAAAAACACCCATTCTGACCTGTTGTGGTATAGTATTTCTGAATTTTTTTGGAAGAGAAGAATTACCCTATTTATTTTTTCTGTGGTCAAAAAACAAATGAAAGTAAGAGTTAATGTTTTTGGAGGGGTGCTTTGAGCCTAAAAAGGTTGAGAACCACTGGGTTGTCTACATATGCAGACAGGGCAGCTGTCATGTTACATTTCATTTCTGTGAATCTCAGAACATTGTACCAAGGTGGGAAGGCACTGTTTGCCCCAATTTAGAGATTAGATAATTAACTCAGAGCTAATATTAAGTATTTGACTAGCCATACTACAGAAAAAAATGATAACTTGTATGACTGTAACAGGAGAGCCTTGTCAAAATACATGTAGTATTTTATAGAATAGCAGTGCCTTTTTGTCGTTGCATTGTCCATTTTGAACAGTTCAGTGTAAATGTTAAGAATAGTGCATTACTTTCTGCTGAACTTCTCTGGTCGGATTCCTAGATACAGTTTCCACAGGCTTCTGTTGACCTTTGTTGCTGGATTATATCTATCATGGCATTTTTTGAAACCATAACATTTTTATAGGTCCTTCTTCCTTCCTCTGAATTCCAAATCGTACTTTGTTTTCCTGTTTTGGGACTGTTGGCAAGATCTTTCCTCTTTTGGAAGTGGTTTTCTTAGTGTGTTTATACAACCAGTGACAACTGATAGTTTTGTCTCTTTCACAGCACCAGTACACAATGTCTTTCTTCTGTTTAGTTTGTGTGATATAAAGGATAACTCATGTTTAGAATGTTCTCCATTATTTTAATAAGTACTATGTTTTCAATTACATGGTTAACTGAGAACTTATTAACTGGCTAAGAATTAAAGATGTGATAGAACAAAGGAAAACCAGAAAAACCCAAAAACTTGACAATGTCAAACATGATTGAAGGATTTTCTGCCTTTTCTGTTAATGGGAAGGAATTACGATCCTTCTATCCAGATTAGTGGAACCCTCCAGCAAAAAAAGGTTTCTTCAGTGTAGGCCAAAATGAAAAGACAATTTGGTAGGCTTCCTCAGCACTCCGTTTTGAAAGGCTACCCCTGTTATGCATTTCTTTTTAATATGTACTGAATCTTTTCTTTAATATTTCTTGAGGTGATGCCACCTATTGTTGTTTTCTTTCTTGGATCTGTCAAGCATATTTTAACAAACTACCTCCTGTCCCTGCAGTGGCAGGACATTGACAGTACCTTCATCCTGCTTTATCTCTGACTCTGTGTTTGATATTTCCACTGTTGTCCCTGGTAATTGTGCAAGAGGATTCTTTAATGCAATTAAGAGTAGGTTTAAAGGAACACTAGTATAGGATGGTATAGACACAGAGGACTTACTTTGTGATAGGGGTTGGACTAGATGACCTACTGAGGTCCCTTCCAGCCCTACTTTCCTATGAATCTGTTAGTAGCCTCCTATCTTTTGGAACACAATATCATTCTTTTTCTTCGCTTTTAATTCAAAAGGATTTATATCTTGTGATCATGGACTTTAGAAAGGAGTAAAAGTATAAACATTTAAAACTACCTTTAGTTGATATTTAGCTCCAAATGGCAAACTACTATGTAGTGAATGCCAGCACAAGGGAATTCAGTTCCTATTTTCATTGTACCCGGAACCCTTGGTCCTAGTCCTTTTGAATTAAAAGAACAAATAAGCAAAAATCCTAAAACCAACAAAAAGCAAATAAAAACCTTCTAGTGTTGCTTTCTTTTTCTTATTTGCATGATTTAAAATGGGGATTCTTGGCATGTTAGGCAGTGGGATTAAACATCTGTACTATAGAAATTTGGTTGGGGGAAGCTTTTGACAGTATATGCAAGAGAGAAAAATAACCTAGGGTTCTTTTCCTTTATTGGAAGCATATATAATGTATTTATCTAACTTAACTTAAACGAATTGAATTGGTTCATTTGATCAGAAGAGTAAGTAAATAAGATGCGTCCAGCTAGCATATATCTGAAATGGTACATGCTAACAAAGAGAATAAGTGCAGAAGAATATGTTTATCTTAGGAAGAAACTGGTTGGGAGCAATTGATGCATAAATTCCAGCTGAATAAAAGGGGCATGGATTAAAAGCTTGCCCATAGGAGAGATTATTTGACTGCCATTGTAGAATCTAGTTGACGTCATGGGAGATGGTATTGCTAACTCAATGAAAATTCTTTGGATTTCAGTGGATGTTTCCTTTTTAGAAGGGAGTGCTATAGCCACTAAATGCCAAGACATGAATGAATTTCATTTCTTTTCATTAGTATGAGCTGTAATTGTTCAGAGTTGAATCATCTGACTTTCAGGTACTGTAGATGCAAACATTCACCTGCTGTTCTGTTTTTACTCTGACCTTTTTTTCTTTCTTTGTTTCTCTCTTTTAAGAAACGATTGAAAGCAGCAGAAGCGGAAAGCAAGCTAAAACAAGTATATATACCCAACTAGTAAGTATCGCTTCTTGTTGGTGTGTTTCCTAACTTATTGCAATGGGGCTGTGTATTGGCAGTCTCTGTTGTTTGGAAGTATGATGCAGAGTTTTTCTTGTAAAAATAAAATAGAGCAGCCATAGTAGAACATGCATGACAGAAGGGTTAGCAATTAAGATAAATATGAGTAAGAAGATTATTCCAGTCTTTTAGAATGAGTTAGTGTTCATTTGAACTTGAGCATATATTTGTCATCTGTTATCTATAGCTAAGAACTCTGGTGTCTAATATGGATCAAGTGGGGAAAAATGGTCCCATCTTAGATCGGAAAATGCCCTATTACTATTCCTTACAGACTATTGTTCAGTGTTTTGTAGGCACATAGACATTTATAAAGGCAAGGATATCATTTATGAGTTGTGTTTTCTTACTAACTGCATTGGCAAAATGATAATGCTTAGGAGTGTGTGAAAGAAAGGAGAATGCCCTCTTGTACTTTTGGGTAAGGCTGGCTAAGAGCATGTAGTTATACTGTGTACACAGCAAGGGAACACTCTGGGGTTCTGAGTGCTTCAAATGGTGCCTACTGTCTTGGGCTTCCCAAATTATGGCTGCAGTGTAGTTTGAGGTGGCTCCTTGCTTTCTCTGCCCCTGCCATAACACTACCATGCAGGGCCATAACTAGAACCTAAAAATTTGGGGTCTTTTAAAAAATGCAGAACCTTTGAGTTGGTATTTTTATCTATGGAACATAGATTCATGACTTTGGTATGAATTAGGAGTATAATCAACAAAAAGGAATAGCTAATAGCTGATGAATAATAATAGATTGGTTTTAATTAATGTTAACTTATAGAGGATTGTTTACCATAATACATTTCCTTGCACCTTGTCTGTTCTAATTCTTACAGTTCAGTGCTGTGGAACATCTGCTTCTTCCTTTTAGACTCTCTTCTGCACTATAATATAACCTGCTGTCAGGCAGGTTTTTTTTATATAGAACTTGATTTTTTTTCCCTTAACTACTAGGGATAGTCCCTGGGGTACTACCCTAAATAATTCCTCTCCTTCCTTTTATGTTAACACCCTTCAAATATTTATGAACTCTTACCATGTGTCCTATTAGTCATAGCAAAGTCAAGATTTACATATGTAACAACTCAGTCCCTAAGCTTCTGATGATTCTTTTTTCCTCTCTTGAATTCCTTAAAATGGGTCAATATTTCTCCGATAGCAAGCCATCCAAAACAGAATGTAGTACTCGAGATGAAGTCAAAAGCATTTTTTTTGTAATCTTGTTGTTTAGCCGTAACGTTCTTCATGGAAGCTATTACTGTTTATGTGGCAGTGAGCATCAGGTTGCATACGGATCTACAGTGTTGATGGACTTTAGGTATAAATGTGTTACAAAGAAATGCTAATTTCCTATCTCCATTGCTCCAGTCACATAATGAAATATTTCTCAGTCTTGTGCTTGCTGTTTAACTGTTCCCTATTTCCCATACTTGGACTTTTTTGCAATACAGATTGAGGTCATACAGTTCAGTATACACAAAAATTTGCCCCAGAATTTTTACTGTAAAATCGTTGTGTGATGTATTGTTGAGCTCATTAGGTGCCTGAACTCATTAGCCAGTAAAAACTTGGAGAGACATTTCACCCATACCTTGTGCCTATTTATCCAAAATCTTAAGTTCAATGGAATTGCTTTCATAATTGTTTGGAAAATTGACAAACAATGGAAGAAGAATCCAGTTTGTAAAGTGGGTGCTGTCTGATGGTAAATCTACTGATTTGACGTGAGCCTGTCTGTCGCAGAGTGGGGCCTACGAGCGGCCGTGATCCTGCTAGCGCCCCCTTGCCGTGGCAGTTAGGAGATCAGCACCCTCTTATTCTCGCCCGCCACGTCTTTGATCTCATA
>NW_017728993.1:69977313-69977722 GCF_001723915.1 Gavialis gangeticus
GCTCCCTCCGAGCCTCTTGGCTCACTCTGAGTCTACGCGCCAGCCCTGTCTCGGGCTTTCACCGGCACTGGGCTCAGGTGGCATGCAGCTGTGCCTGGCCCCTGACCCTTCTCAGGGTCCCTAATGCCACGCGCCTCTTGGGCGCTTGCCCTCGCTGGGGCCTGCTCCGTGCGGCGTGCGCCCTTGGCTCCCTCCGAGCCTGCTCTGTGCTGCGCGCGCCCTTAGCTCCCTCCGAGCCTCCTGGCTCACTCTGAGCCTCCGCGCCAGCCCTGTCTCGGGCTTTTACCGGCGCTGGGGCTCAGGTGGCATGCAGCCATGCCTGGCCCCCGACCCTTCTCAGGGTCCTAGGCCCTCACTGGGCCGAATACTGCCCTCTCGGGCTGGGGTCTCAACCCCACACACCACACCA
>NW_017728993.1:69982722-69996377 GCF_001723915.1 Gavialis gangeticus
AGCTGCTGCGCCTTCCCGGCACTGCTCGGTGCCCGCACAGGGCACCCAGGAACCCCCAGACTACTGGGGAGCTCCTGTGAGGCCTCCTCACACCCCTACAGCCTCACCCGGTCCTCCGGATGATATACACAACTGAATCATGAGCCAACCGGCTGCAACCAAAATCATAAGCCTACCGGCTTCTACATCAAGTCCCGGCCGTCCTGGCTCTCGGGCCAAAGCCTTCTGGTCAGGCTTCTCTCCTCCTGCACCATAATGCAGCCCTCTATGTGCCAAGCGGCACTGCTCGGCCTAGCTCTCCCACAGCGCTCTTACACGCAGGCTGCCAGAAGGGAAGTCCCAGCCAGGCTCTGGCCTAGCTGTTTGTAAGAGCCCAGCCCTGCCCCCTTCCGGTCACATGGCCGAGCTGGTTACTCCTGCAACCCACAGCTGAGCTGCCCTGGTGATTGGCAGCTGCTCTAATCCTTACTCAGGAACGGGGCACCCAAGTGCCCCCGTGACACTGTCACATTAGAGCTTGACCTAAAATTGCATGCAAAAAAGTGATTATATCAGAAATAATAAGTTGTTATATACCAGCAATACTTTTTCCTTGTCTTTTTTTAAAAAACTAACACGTAAAGGTATATTGTTGTACTTTAGCCAGTCCACTTTTGAAAAGTATGATCTTAAAATAAATACTGTGTACTGTTAATGTCTTTCATTTGAGAATCTCAAAGCATTTTCACAGATATAAGATAAAATTTCTTGCAAGACACTTGTGAAGTAGGAGAGTATTCTTTTTTGCTGAAGAGGAGAATGAAGGCATAATCTAAAAAACTGGGTTGTGGTCACAGACAAGGGAGCCTATTGCATGGTTTGAAATAAAACCTTTATTGACTCATTTAATTTTTTTAGAGAACTATTTAAAGATCTGGTAGAAACCAGGGAATTTTCCATGCATAATTATATTCCGTCCCTCTCTTTTGCAGCTGCGCTAGTTAGGACACCACTCTTTCTAATGTTAGTGAAGAATTTATCTTTTCAATGTCTGAGAAATTTTAGCACTCATTAGCTGTTTTCAAAAGTGGACACAAAGTAGCTTTACTTAGATGCATGTTTTCAAATGCACAAGTCACGGGCTTGACAAAGTTGCACATGAATTAAATTTAGAAGTGCTGCTTTTTATCAAGATATTGCTCCAAATTCTTTATTCCTCATGGTGGGACCAGAGCATGTGCTGGAGGTACCTGGGTGACTGCAGCCATTTTTTTTCTGTAATCAGTAAAATGTATTTGGTCTCCAGAAAAGAGAAAGCAAGACACCAGTTCCTGCTTCCATTTTAATTTTGTATTATGAACTAAGTGTAATAGGATACACCAGTGGATATAATAGGTTGGGGAAACTTTAGCTACTTCATTTTATATTTGAACAATAGGAATGCCTGGTAATCCATTGGCAGAAGTATTTTTTAGTTCCTTTTTATTATGATGTCTTTGGGAAGAAATTACTGACCTTACCAAAATGTTTTATACTTGTAAGGAGGAGCAAGAGGTTTACCAGTTCCTCTGTATAAGCAAGTGTCTTGGAATGGTCCACACGAAGATATTGTTTGCAACCTGTTTCTAGGCCTTCGGACTGTCAACTACAGCAGTCCTTAAAAGCTCACTTGATTTAATCCTCATGTATTGACATCTGAGGTAGATCCGCAACTTATCTCTGTTTTTAAGTGCATCCACTGGTACTGATTCACCTCTGGGGACAAATAGTTGACTAATTTCAGGATGTCTCTGTCTACATGAGGCAATTTGAAGGCACCTTGTTACACAGTTTATGCCTTTAGGCAAATACAGCCTGGGGACACTCTTTTGTGTCAACCTTCTCAGACTTCAGAGGACACAGATTCGTTTTTGTTTCTTGTACAGTTGTTTCCAGTGAGAGTAACCGGGTAGGAGGAACTTTCTGATTTTGTAATGGTGGTCAAGCACTAGAACAGGCTACCTAGAGAAATTGTGGAATAGACAGACACTTGGCTGTCTTGGTTTAGTCAGGGATGATCCTGCCTTAAGCAGGGGACTGGACTAGATGACCCCTCTAGGTGATGTATTCTTAAAGCTGGCGCCAAGCTTTTTTTAAGGATCCTTTTTTCTAGCTTGATCACTTTTAAAGGGAGAGGGAGAAGAGGCCTTCTATATTTTTAGATATTTTTGGGTTCAGAAACAATAGAAATATGGCTATCTATCCTGTTTGATCATAGCATCTACTCCTAGTATCCTAAGGAAAAATTTGTGCTTCTATTTTTATAAAGGGAATATTCATTGGGGCTCTGTGTTTTTTGTCTCAAATTACCGGTTTTTGAATAAGACCAATATTTGTAATGGAAAACCTGCAAATGCAGCAATGTTCTGAGTGTCTCAGTGAAATCTCTCTTCTTGCATTCTCACCTATAATGAAAGTTTTACTGATCAAATTAGGTCTTCACACTTCTATAATACCTTGCTGCATCACTGTATGAGGAGAAATTCCTACATCTTGAACAAATAATGTAGACATTGCTTATAAGGAAGGGAACTGTATTCTTGACAGCGATTCCTCTGAAATAGATTTGGGTAAAGGTCATGATGGTGATAATGAACTCCCAGTGTGGTGCAGTCGCTAGAAGGCTAATACAGTTCAGATGTATAAATTGGGGGGACTATCAAGTAGCAGTTGAGAGGTGGTAGGACCCGTGTAAATCATTAGTGAGACCACTATAAAAAAGATGTTGACAGATTTCAAAGTTTTCAGAGAAAAGATGCAAGAATGATTTTTGTCTGGAAAATCTGCATTACAATGATATTAAAGAATGATCTATTTAGCTTTTCCAAGAAATGTTTGAAGTGACTAGGTTTATAGCCTGGAAATACTCCATAAAGAGGGAAACAGAGAGCTCTTTGATCTAGCCAACCACAGTGGAATAGGACCTAGTGGTTGGAAATGCAAACTAAATAAATCCAGGCTAGAAATAAAGTGCAGCTTTCTTTTTTCTCCAAGCAGTTAGGGTAAATAACCATTGAACATCTTATTTGTGGATGAGACGAATTCTGTACCATTTGAAACATTTAAATCAACATTGTCCTTTCTAAAGATGATACAACTCAACCAAGAATTCTGGACTTATGCAAGAAATTCTGTGGATTGCATTTATGAAGTGGGGTTTGGGTTATCGTTCCAGCTGGGCTTCATTTGTTTCTAGAGCTAACAAGCACATAGTGGAGTGATTATAGCACCTGCCATGTCCAGTTGCCTCGGACTCCCCAGCCTGAATAAGCAGCTGGGCTCACTGAGGACAGCCCTTGGCATTAGTCCAGAGCAGGGCTTTAACATGTATCTCTGGAACTGCAGCAAGATGCTTTTAACCACTCTGTCACTCCAGCCCACTGAGACAGACTAGGCCATTGTTTATAAGGCCAGAAGCGACTATTTACAATTGATAGAATGCAGATCACTTTCTTTTGGCTGTCTTCGCAGAGGGAAATTCAAAAAGGTATTTACATATAAATCTCTTTGAAGTGAGGTGATTTGATTCTGTATATTAAAATGACACTTTAAGGAAATGAAGTGCTGCTAGGTCTTTGCTTCCCTACAATTGTGTGTCCTCCAAATAGGATGGTAGCCTTTTACATTTGAGGAAATGACTCCCATTCTTCTACAGGATGCCTCTTGGAATATCTGTCTTACTATAGAAATAAAACTAGAAAGTCAAATTATACGCAGTAATAGTGTGTCTGAGCAGACACTGCTTTTCTGTCCCCGATGCTGCCTTTCATCAGCCAAGGTGATGGGGAGCTGTAAAAACCATGCTATCATCAGGTTGTGCTTTCCATGATGACTGTCTCTCCATCTTTCTGACATGGGATGAAATTACAATGTACTGATGTGTTCTCAGAACTCCTAGATCTGTAGTATTCACAGCTTCCTTCTCTATTCATCTTTTGAAGAGGTCTCCCATGTAAAGTCATTGTGGGAAAAAAGTTTCCTTCTTTCTAGAATTGAAGGCAATAAAGAGAACTTTTTTCTAGCTGATTATTTTTATGTACAAAAAATGCATTAAGTTTGCAAGGTGAAGTACTCAAAAGTCTGAAAGTACTGAAACTTGCCAGGTTGTAATGCTTAAGGCACCTTAACCATGCCTACTACAGCCTTTCTTAATATGGATATTTTGACTGGAATTCCATGCCATTTTAAAAGAAAAATAATGCAACAAAAACTTCTTAATGTGGAGCAACTTCAGTTCGCTAGAGATCATTAGAAGACACACAGACCAATGTTTTTAAAGGACCTAGAATTGTGCTTGGCTGTTTTGTACACTGGAGGAACATGCACAGAGATGAATAAAATATTGACTTTCTGTGGTGTTGCAAGTCGGGGTTACAAACTGGCAAGTAAGGGAAGGGAATGAAAGAAAAATCATGTAGTTCCTCATAAGACACAAATGCATCTATGTTTTGATTCTGTGAATTTTAAATTGTCTGGTTGCTTTTTCTCACTTTGGCTTTTTTCTGGGCAGGACTCAAATGTGGTGATTACAGGTAAATTGGTAGACTAGTTTGGGAGGACATAGTGAGGATAAGGGGTTGCATGCATAAAAGTTGAGTGATGCCTGAGGAGTGAGGACATGGAAGTATGGTCAAGGTCACATTTGTTGGAAGAACAGATAAGGCAAGAATCAGCTAAGGAGAGCCTGGCCAGAGATATAGGTGAAGCAGAACAAAGTAGGACCTTGACATGAAAAACAAGAAGTTTTAATTTGATTTCCAGATGTGAAGAACAACAACAGGTGGACATAAGAAATGTCCTTTAAGAACCTGAGCGACTGGGAAGAGCATTTTGATTTCTCAGAAGCATAGAAATTGCCACATAGTGTCTGATCCAGAGTCTGTTTAGTTCAGCAAGTCATAGTTTCATAGTTTCTAGGGTCGGAAGGGACTTGAACAGATCATCAAGCCCGCCCCGCTGCCCTGGGCAGGAACAAGTGCTGGGATCATAATACCCCAGCCAGATATCTATCTGACCACCTCTTGAAGACCCCCAAGGTAGGGGAGAGCACCACCTCCCTTGGAAGCCCATTCCAGATCCTGGAAGCCCTACCTGTAAAGTAATTCCTCCTGATATCAAGCCTGAACCTGCTCTCGATCAATTTGCGGCCGTTATTCCTTGTTATCCCAGGTGGTGCCCAGGGGAACAGAGCCTCACCTATTTTCCGCTGGTCCCCCCTGGTGAGTTTATAGACAGCCACCAGATCCCCTCTCAGCCTTCTGTTGTGGAGGCTGAATAGATTCAGGCCCTTTATTCCATCTTCGTAGGGCCTGGCCTGCTGCCCCCTGACCATGCGAGTGGCCCTCCTCTGGACCCTCTCAAGGTTAGCCACATCCCTCTTGAAGTGTGGCACCTGGTACTCCAACTACAGCCTGACCAGCACTGCATAGAGGGGAAGGATCACTTCCCTGGACCTGCTTGTGATGCATCTGTATATGTACAACAAGGTACAGTTAGCCTTGCTGACCACTTCCTTGCACTGGCGGCTCATGTCCATCCTGTGTTGTTGAGAAGGGAGTTCCCCAGCCTATAGGTGTGTTGCTGGTTCCTTCTCCCTAGATGCAGCACCTTGCACTTGTCTGCGTTGAATTCCATCCTATTCTCATCCGCCCACCTCTGTAACCTGTCTAGATCTAGTTGGATTCTCTCCCTCCCCTCCAACGTGCCCACTTCTCCCACATCTTTGTGTCATCAGCGACTTTGGACAGCATGCTTTCCACACCTGCCTCCAAGTCGCTGATAAAGATATTGAATAGCACAGGCCCAAAGACCGAGCCCTGGGGAACTCCACTGCCCACATCCCTCCAGACTGAAAATGACCCATCCACCACCACTCTCTGGGTGCGACCATTGAGGCAATTTGCCACCCATCTGACTGTGGGTATCAATGCTGCAGTCGCCTCATTTTTTTTATGAGAATGGGGTGAGAAACAGTGTCAAAGGCCTTCTTGAACTCCAGGTAGATGACATCTACCTCATCACCTGCATCCAAGGACTTTGTGACCTGGTCATAATAGGACATAAGGTTAGTTAGACAGGATCTGCCCTCAATGAACCTGTGTTGGTTGGCCCTGAGCATTACCTCCCATGCTGGGCCCCCACAGATGTGTTCCTTGATAATTTTCTCAAAGATCTTTCCAAGGACCAAGGTGAAACTAACTGGCCTATAGTTACCTGGGTCCTCCTTTCTCCCCTTCTTGTAAATGGGGAGCACATTGCCCTTTTCCAGTCCTCTGGGACCTGGCCAGAGCACCACGAGCTCTCATAGAGCCATGCCAGGGGCCCTGCTATGATCCTCGCCAATTCCCTTGGTACCCTTGGATGAAGAGCATCCAGACCTGTTAATTTATACACATTCCGCCCCTCCAAGAGTTCCTTAAGTAGATTGTCCCTGACCCTAGACAATTCCAGGTTCTTCAAAGGAGCAAAATGTACAACAGTAGAAAGTTAAAGGACAGTCTACTGCCAAGAACATCTTTTGTTCCTCTTAAGTAGATACTGGTTTAAGAAGTGAGGGTATCCCTTCCTGGAGTCTTGTTATCTATTATAACTGGAGTGAATTTTCAGGTTTTCTTTAGAAATGCCCAAATCAGTTTTGCTAAGCTTTTGCCTTTTGCAGAATCATATGGTTGTGAATTTCACAGTTATGTATTGCATGGTAGAGTGTTTTTTCATTAGTCTTGGATTTGCCACCTTTCAGTTTCCTTGAATGTCTCCCAGTTCTTTGCTGTCTATCAGCCTCCCTCATTCAATACTTAACTTCACATCCAGTGGAATGAGGTCAGGATTCTTCTGTTGTATGTACCAAGTTTTATTTAACTTTCTTTTTGTATGCAGGTTTTTGAATGAAAGGAAAATTGATGTTAAATGCTTTGAAAAAATCAGGTGGCAGTCTTCTACCTTCCTTGTAAACTATATTTATTAAGATCTGCAAAATAAATCTGATTCTCTATTTGGACCTGTAGTGCTTTAAAATGCATGCTTAAATCCCTGTTGATTGCATGGCTTAATGTTTCCCTTCACATCTTGCATAGGAAATTGCACAGCAAATGCATTGAAATCAGATGGTTGTTGGCACGAGTCCATTTGGGTTATCTAAGAGTTCAGTCTTCAACTTTCACTTGGCACAGTTCTTTAGTATTGGAGCTACAGTAGGTGCTTGTTCCAGGAGGGCAGACCTTAGGTCTTTGCTGAATTTTGCGGTTCTCAGGAGTATCCAAAGGGTGCCAAAGACAGAGGCTGTCTCCTGCAGAGGGGAGTTGTAAGAGAAATGTTTTGTTTTTTTTTAAGAAAGGAAGAAAGGAATTTCCTTTATAATTCTATGAATTATGTTATCCTGTGGGTTTGACCTCTCTCTCTGTTCCATCTCTCCTTTGGCAGCTTAAGGAGCATTTTGCTTAAGCTGAGAAGCACTGAGGGATATCTGTAGCCCTGGGCCTTTTGTCACCTAGGTTAGAATGTTTGGATCAGATTTTGAAGTGTACATGTGTTCTCAGTGACTAACTGCTTTTAAATGGGTCTGGGGTGTCTGGGAAATGATGTGCAACTAATACATAATCTGCAGAGAAAGTGTATTTGGGCAACTTGGCTTTACTGGTAAGTAACTTTTTGGAGGGGGGAAGGGAGGAGGGATAACAAAATTATGAATTATCTAGGTCTTCAGGGTCACACTTTTTTTAGAATATGCAAGACAATAGTATGTAACAATCAATTAACTTCTTTTTACTTGTATTTGCTTTGTGTTTTAAGTAACAAGCCAAACCCCAACCAGATCAATGTAAATAATGTCAAGCCAGGAGTGGTAAATGGTACGGGAGTGCAGGCACAGAACACGGGAGCAGGACGAGCCTGTGAAAGCTGCTATAGTAAGTGATTTGAAAATGTAGTTGCTGTCCAAGAACAGTATAAGTATTGTAGCATTAAGAGTAAAGTTAAGCTTTAGTATGTTAAGCGTGGAACTGGGTAGCATTTTACTTTACATAAATTCTTCTAAATTTTTAAAGATGTTGTCTTAGAGCTGGTGTTTCCTATGGAATAATACATGAGCTCTGGGTGAAGACAAGTGATAAATTCAGTGGAGAGGTCTGGGTGATTTCCCCTTTCCTCTTTCCCCACACTCCTCTGTCTTGAAGAGTCTACCTCAGGGGCGGGCAGTTATTTTGGGTGGCCGCTCATGAATTTTGGCAAGCCATCGAGGGCTGCATGACAGGCAGCCAGGGACAAACGAATATTAATTTTCTAAATTTTTTTTAGGCGTCCTGCAAGCCGAATAAAATGGCCTGGCGGGCCAGATTTGGCCTGCAGGCCGCATTTTGCCCACCCCTGGTCTACCTCCATACATTTTCTTTGGTGTTATCTGTTAATATGTTTAGGCCTAATGACTTTCTTTTCTTTATGGAGAACCAGAATGTGCCAGAATACAGGAATATATGAAGGGTCAAAATGATGGATACCTTTTCTATTTCTTGGTAATAAATTTGCCATATTGAGGAAGCTGGGGAGGGGGCTCATAGGGCAGAGAATAAATATTTTACAGTCTCCTTAATATGCATAGAGATATTTGCATTTCTCTGTTGCATTGTCAAGAAGTCTCCCTGTCCCTTATTCACATTATTTTTAAGTGATATAATAAAAGATAACAGCTAGTGTTGAAATCATTATAATTCAATGAAGATGGTGATTAAACTTTTAATTAACCTGGAGTTTTTGAATGCTGTCTAGTTTTATTTATAGTATGAAGCCAAGTGGTCTCTTTCTCCTTTGAAATGGTGAAGATCGTTATAAAGAGAATAAACTTGGAAGTGTTTCTGTTTAAGAATATATATAATTTCCACCTTTGTTATCCCTAGCCACACAGTCTTACCAGTGGTATTCTTGGGGTCCCCCTAACATGCAGTGTCGCCTCTGTGCATCCTGTTGGACATACTGGAAGAAATACGGTGGCTTGAAAATGCCAACACGATTAGATGGAGAAAGACCAGGACCAAATCGCAATAATATGGTAGGTAATCTCCAGTATAGATTGCTTAACACATGTGTTCATGCTCCAGCACAACTCAGTTCCCATTAACAGTAATAGGAAAAGCATTCTTTTAGTACTACTTACACCACGTAAAAATGCACTTACCTGTTTAAAACCTTAATGCAATGGAATGTTCATTATTGTCTAAAAATCAGGCCCCCTGCGGATGTGTTAAATTGGAGGCCCAGAAATCACTAGCCCTCTTTGAAAAATGTGGTTTGTTCCACAAGATATTTGAATCGAATATCAGTGGTGGATGTGACACTTCTGCTACAGTAAAGTCCTGATTATGCTTTTTATCTTGGTAGTAAATTTCAGTTTGATTTGTTTTTCTTAATCCTTTTACATACTTCAAACTGACGTTGGTTCTATTTTTTCCCTTTTTCTTGATTTGTCATTTACGATAAAGCCTTTCTGTAATAAGAGAAACTCAGACTTAAGTGCACCTTTGTAGAAAGAGAAGCAACATTTCAGATGGGGGGCGGGGGAGAATGCTTTATTAAGTTCTTAAATTGTTTAGCATCATCCCTACCAGTTTCTTGCTTCACACTGTTGCCTTTGCTTCAATCTCTGAACCCTTCTGTCAGTCTGTGCCATCTCCAAGCTCCTCTTTGTCCCAAGTTTCACTTTTTCATGCCTTTTGGTTTCTGAAAATCAGCCAGCTTCCCTTGTCCCATATTCTCTATGTTCTCCTAACTGAAAAATATCTATGGAGTGATATGTGGAGACCAGCTTCTCCTTGAACAAAAATTGGAGGGCAAGAATGGCATTTCCTACTTCTTATTCTGATAATGGGGCTGCCTGTGCTTTCTGGCCAATAAGAAAACACCTTCTTTTTCATTTTGCAAGTGCATAAATCATGACAATGAATGCTTACTGGAATGAAGTGTAGTGCTGATGTAAGCCATGAATAGTTGTACAAAGGCTTTAAGTTAGGGTAGACTTGTTGAGATCTGGTTTGTTTGGTTTTTTTTTATTTGAAAGATCTGAGTTGAGTGTTTCTTTGCAAATTCCAAAGCCTGCTGTGACAGATTCATATTTTGCCCTGTCTGATTTTACTGTGTAGTTTGTTGTAATCTAAATTCTGGCACACAATTTTAGATCAGTTTTTCACTGACTTCAGTGGGAGCTATGTTAGATCTCTTGTACAGAGTTAACTAACATACACAGGTCTGGATTCTTTGACTGTTGTCACAAGACTGCAACTGCACAGAAGCAAATAGTTTACTTTATGACTGGCCAGACTTTCCTTCCCTTCCCCTTTAAAAATATTTGGAAGATGGGGTCTTATAGGAAGACGTAGATGAGAATGAGTTGGAATAAGTTACGTGTCAGAAGTACTCATGTCTTCTGTTTGGGAATCAATATTTTAGAATGAATTTTTATGTGGAGTTTACTTCCTGACTTTCTAATTAAGATCAGTTATCAGAATAAGGAGATGCTCAGGCTTTTTCCATTTTCCTTCTTCTTAAGAGTCCTCATGGTGTGCCAGTGCGAAACAGTGGGAGCCCAAAGTTTGCCATGAAGACACGACAAGCGTTTTATCTACATACAACAAAACTGACAAGGATTGCCAGACGCTTATGTCGAGATATTTTGCGCCCTTGGCATGCAGCAAGACATCCCTATCTGCCTATCAACAGTGCAGCAATCAAAGCAGAGTGTGAGTATTTGCCTGACCTGACATCTGCTTACTTAAGAATGGGAGAAACCAGTACTTGAAATTATTTCCATATGAGAAAAAATGGAATTGTCTCATAGATTCATCGATGTTAGGGTTGGAAGGGACCTCAGTAGGTCATCGAAGATGAAAAGATACTACAGCGAAACACAGATGAACCTACTAAGTCTTTTTTTTTTTTTTTCCAGAACTATCCTAATTGATTACAGTATTTTCCAAATAGCTTTTAAAAATGATAGACTGCACTTTGTTTTAAAACATTGTACCCATACTGGGTATGTTCCTTTGCTTTGTGTTCCTTGCCTAAATGTGTACCTACTCCATAAACATTATTCTGTTTGAGAGAGCCCTCCAGCAGAGTTGATGTGTACTTAGCTGGGAATTACATTGATGTTGTAATATGAATGCTTTCCTCTTACCCTGATATATTCTTTGCAGGTACAGCACGCTTACCAGAAGCATCAGAAAATCCATTGTTGTTAAAGCAAGTTGTTCGAAAGCCTTTAGAAGCAGTACTGCGTTACTTAGGTAAAAATATTATTGGCAAATTTGTCTCGCTGTTTGCCTATATTCATCGTGCTTGGGCTGGAAAAATAAGATTTCTCTGAAAAAGCCTTATCATTCTGGAGAATACACAGTGTCAATATTCTGAAATAATTCAGTTAATAGGCAACTGTCATCTTCTGAAATGGGAAGATTCAAATGGTACCTGCACCCTCATTTTCTTTCTGTTCTCCCTGCTTCACACACATGTGGTAGCTTAACAATTTACTGCTACGTGTCTACTGCCTCATTGGAAACTTCTGTTTCTGGGGGGTTGTGATATAGCAGGGGTGGGCAAAATATGGCCTGGATCCGGCCCACAAGGCCATTCTATCGAGCCCGCAGGGCCCCTAATAAATGTAGAAAATTAATATTTCTCTGCCCTTGGTTCCTGTCAAAAATGAAAGGACCCAGGGGAAGCCCACCAGGCTCCAACAATAGTGGGGCCTGCCTGGCCCCACCCCCCCAGCTGGAAGCCCCTACCGGGGCTTCTGGTTTGGGAGCGCGTGGCTGCCCCGTGCCCGAACTGCAGGTAAGGAGTAGGGAAGGGTGGGACCCCGGGCAGGGAAGGAGCAGGGGGGCAGGGAAGGGCCCCTTCCCCACCCTGTGGCTGGTGCCATGTGCTGCAGCTCTTCACAGCCAACATGGGGCTGCCTGTGCCTGCTCTGGACAACCCTGTGTGGGCTGCGAGCAGCTGCAGCAGGGGGCAGCGGCCATGAAGCCAGGAAGGGGCCGCTTTTCCCTGGGCTCCTTCCCTGCACGAAGAAAAGCGGCCCCTCGCCCCCCCCGTGGCCAGGAGTCCCTGCTGCAGCCGCTCGCAGCCCACGCGGGGATGTCTGGAGCAGGCACAGGTAGCCCCAAGCTGGCTGTGAGCAGCTGCAGTGTGGGGCACTGGGATTGGGGCAGGTGAGGGGCTGCTTCCCGCCCTCCCCCCTTGCGCTCAGCACCACCTTGTAACCCAGCCCCACTGCCAAGCTCCAGACATCCCTGCGTGGGCTGCAAGCAGCTGTAGCAGGGAGCACCGGCCATGGGGTGGGCGAGGGGCTGCTTTTCCCCACTGGCAAGCAGGGGGTTGGGGCTGCGCACTGCCCCCATCCTGTACCACGGGGCTGGGGGGCACTGAGTGTGAGTGGGCGGGGAGCCAGTGGGAGCATGGGGCCTGCACCGGTGCCCCAGGGCCAGCACCAGTGGGGTCCAGAGAAGGCCGGCAGGGGTATAGGGTCCCAGCTGGCCAGGGCTCTACGGAGCTTAGCCAGCTTCCCCCTCTCCCTGCTGGTGCAGCCCAGCCTGGCTCCACAGACCCCTGCCAGCCTGCATCCTGCTTTGGGCCCCACCAGTGCTGTCCCTGGGACATTGGTCCCAAGATGGTGACCAGGAGGTGGGGCACCTGTCAAGGGGTGGGGCTACCCATGTGGCCCTCCACAGCCTGCCAAAACTGGGTCAGTGGCCCTCCACCTGAAATAATTGCCCGCCTCTGTGATATAGTCTCCTTTCTGTTTTGCCTTTGGTGTCTGGATTGGTGATTTGATATGCAAGTGAAACCTTCTGTGAATGACTGGTTTGGTTTACAATACAGTCCCACCCTAGTTTTAACCAGATGTAATTCCGAGAGAGAGAGAGAGTGATCCCCTCCCTAGCCCCATCCTTTCCCCTCCCCACAATCTACCTGTCTTAGTTGTGAATAGCCCCAATATACAGGGCTTCTTCTGTGAAGATAGAGCAGTGCTACTATCACTACTATCCCAAAGCCGTATCTGCAGCTTGCATTCATGGTCTCTCTTCATCTTAGTCTTGGCTTTCAGCACCTCTTCTGTCTAAGAGTTGGACCTCCCTTTAGATTATCCATATCGCAGAATCGCTGTATAGTGGGGCAAATAACTGATCAATATGTCACCAGGGCTTACTAGACAATGAACTGGGGCTTGTTTTCTTGAGGACATAAGCCTCTGAGAGTAAACTTTTTGTAGTGGAAAAATGGTTGAGGCATAGGAATCAAGTGGGAGACTGATTAGTACTTGGGTACAAGAACTTGAGGTAAGATCTAGGCATTGGCAGTGACTCAGCAGGTGGTTCTCTCCTATCTGGACATAAGTATGCTCCATGTGCAACCATGGAATTAGTCTGTATTAATACTGCAAGTCATAGCAAATGTGCATCATAAGTTTTATTTAAAGGAGAGAATCCCTTGAGAGGGGTTGTCAAATAACAGTATTGGTACAAGATGTAGTTGGTAGTACATTATTGGCAGTTGAATGTGTTTTGGGAGATGAGTAACTTAACTGGTATGTAGCCTGGCATCAGACTATAACTCTTTAACTGCATATTAATTAAAAAAAAAAAAAAAAAAAAAAA
>NW_017728993.1:69996484-70018287 GCF_001723915.1 Gavialis gangeticus
TAAAAAAAAAAAAAAAAAAAAGAAATTTAATGCCTTGTGTCCTTCTACTATGACATAGGATAAGAGAAATAGCAGAGAAGGCTGCATTAAACTTTGTCACAATTAGCAGGGATCTTTAAGTTGATTTATTTAACCTCCTTTATTTTGTTACCTTTAAAAATAGAAATAAGGGAACCTGAACTCCTCGATTACTCTGCCCTCTGTACAGATGAGCTGTCTCTCAGCAGTAGTTTGTGGCCAGACAACCACTGTCAACTCAATTGCTGCTGAAGCTGAAAGTTAACGACTCTAATACTTTGATTAAATAGCAAGTGAGTTTAAATTGACTAATGGCAACAAAACTGCTCCTGCAGGACAGCCAAGCACCAAAGAATGTTGTCGCTTGTCGTCGTTGTCATCATCTCCTTAGCTGACTCTAGCCTGCATCCTGTACACTTGCCAAGTTAGGGTAAATACTGCACTGGGGACCTTTAACAGCTCCCAGCTTAGCAGTCTTAAAGCTAATGCAACCTGGCCACTTTTCTAGATTGCTGAGTGTTGTGTGTGTGGGGTTGACAGTTTCCCTACAGGCTTTGGCTTTAGCGCCTAAAGTGCTGTTCAGGTTGCTTTTAGATCGTAGAAGGCTGACCTGGGGTCTGCTTAAAGGAACCCAGTTCAGCAGTGAAGCTAATTGCGGTGAGTCTGACAAGAAGCATTGAAATTAGTTTGTTCCTTTGAGCCTTTTTTTTAATAAGGTACCATAAACTTCAGTTTGTATTGCATATTGCATTTATTGAAACAACTTGCTGCTGCTATATTAGTACTAAGCATTTAATCAAAACCCTCTGTAAAAGTGAAGAGATTGAAAAACTTCCTAAGCTCTGTGTATGCAGTACAATCAAATGCAGCCACTAAAAGGATCTATGGAAGCTTATGCCTTTCTGAATCTGTCTTTAAGGCAATGTCACCTTGCCCTGTCTTCTTCCTGACTGAAAGGAGCTGAAGCTTTGCCCTTGGATCCTAGACAAATCCCTACTCCATGTGAAATAAGAAGCATCTGATCTCCAGTGCCCACAGGGAACCTGACCTTTAGTTTTTGTAGGCCTTATCTGAAAATAAAAGCTTCAGTAGTGTAATGAAGAGAGGTTTCCAATTTAGCTATTAGTCTGGAAATTAACAGTGGGTAGATTAACTGACAAGCTGGGGAAGAGTGTCAGGGCCCAGTAGCTTTTGTAATAAAATCTTCAGAGCTCTCATGGTCCTTTTTGCTACTTTAGTTAGAGCTGTGAGTCCATTGTTAGGGCAGAGAGCAATCCTCACTTTTAACCCCCCCGTTTGCAGTTGCCGGCAACTTTCTCAAAAGCTTTTCCTTTGGGTTGCCTCTGATTGCTTTCTCCCTCTGTCAAAAGGTTAGATTTAAACTCTGTGCATGTTCTTTTTAGTTTTATTTTCTGAATCTTCATTGGCTTGGCCAGTTTAGCACTTCTGTTTGTACAGTAGTGATGAAACTGGTAAAGTTGTCACATTCTGGCATCCTGTGGGTATTGCATGACTGCTCAACGATCTTATATAGAACACAGAAATTAGCCTGGAATACAGAGCTTTAGAAAAAGATATATAAGGCTCCTTTCTGCTGACTTTTGTTTTAGGACAGCTGTATTAAATGCATATTGTGGCACAGGTTAAACATCCTTAATGGAGCTGAATTCCCAAGTATATTTACACTGCTTTGTACAGCCAGCAAATCTCTTGGAGTTATGACCAAAATCAGAAGGTGATTTGTATTTGGCCCCTTTATACTGACTCTATATTTCTTTACATATCTGAGTAGGTGTAAATAAATGTAAAGCATTTAGTATTTATGAGTTTGCTAGTGGTAAAAGGGGCGCATCATCCACCCTCTCTGAGATTTGCTCTTTGTTTGGATTTATAATTGCCATTTATCTACTAACAAAGATAATACATTACTGTTTTACAACAGAGTCACATCCATGTCCTCCAAAACCAGACCCTGTAAAGAGTTTATCCAGTTCTCTTAACAATCTGACTCCTGCCAAGTTCACACCTGTCATTAACAATGGATCTCCAACTATTCTGGGAAAAAGAAGCTATGAGCAACACAATGGGATGGATGGTAAATATTTTCTGGTATATGTATATTGTCGTCCATGTAGAAGATTTCTTTTATTATCACACATAGCACTCTTGTTAATAGTCTGTTGTGAGGTTTTACCAGTAACCAGTATCTATCCACATATAATTGAGAAGGGATAGCTTTTTATTTTAAAAAATTAGTGATTTCAAACACAAAGACAGGTTTTCCAGTGTTAGCGTTTCTGTGGAGAGAGAAATTATATATGTATATCTATATATGTATATAAATATAAACAAACTTGTATGGGAAAGTGTGCTATCTAGGTAGTACATATGTATAGTTACCTTGCAAATGGAACTCTGACTGCATCTTGAGGTCAGGTTAAAGCAGGCGATCTCAGCACTGCAAAGATAAAAACAACCCTCTTTTCTTAAGATTAAGATAGCAATTACTACAGGATGTTTCCCAAGCTATGCCTCTCTTTTATATTTAAAATTTTACTGCCTTTCAGCCATAGGAAGATGCTCAAATTATAGGTAGTTATCAGGGGATCGCCTGCATTTAGCTGAAGCTGTCAAGGGCTGCTTTGCTAGGGAGGATGGCAGGCCCATAAGTTAGTAGAAGCAGGAGAGCCTTGCCTTGCTCTCTCTTACCCAAAGCCAGACCTCTCCTTTTCCTGTTGTCTCTCCTTTTGAGGGTCTCCTCTTACTGTTGATGCATCCTGTCTCTTCAGCAGCATGGGGAAGGCAGCATATGCTTGCACAGGAGATGAAAGTGGGCCATTCCTGACATGGAGTCCAGAGTGCTGGCCCGAATAGCTAGCTATTAGCTGAAAACAGTGTCCAGGAAAGTGAAGCCAGCTGCTTAGATGAGGATGAGAAGGCATATTCAGATGGCTTTAACAAGAATAAGAAAGCAGAGTATGGCTTGCCTTAGAGAGGTATAGCTGCAAGTTGACTTACCAGTGCCTGGGACAGGGCAGAGATAAAAATGTAATGGCTTCTGATTTTTTCCCCAGTAGTGAACGAAACTATCTTATCAGTTCTTTGCCTATCTGTCCAGCCTCCATAAACTCCCTGTGCTGTATTAAAGCGATTTATCCTTGTATTGCAATATAGCCGAACAGAATCCTTCCCTTCTTTGTGTTTTTATTTTTTACTTGAGTTAGTATTTGTATTTTAAGACAAACTACAAATAGCACCTGATATTTTACTGTTTACAGTCTTAATATTGAAGCTTGTAAAAATACTATTGTTCAGTTTGCTGATGTGGTGTTTTTTCTCTTTTCTGTTCACTTGTGCTCTGTCAGGCAACATGAAGAAGCGACTATTGATGCCTAGCAGGGGTAAGACCTTGAAGCTGCGCTCAGCTTATGCTAGGAGAGTGATTTTAATTTCATCTGTTGGCTTCTTTAGTTTGCTTGTCTGTGCTTTTGGCTACTAATGCTATGCATACATTTTGTGTTGGTGTCTAAATGTTTTTGGGGTAAGCCACCTGTACCTGTGGGCTACATTGATTGTTTTCCAGTCTTTTACATGCACAAGACTACTTAGTTGTTCCACCTCATTTATTGCATGGAAACAATAACAGAAGAAAATACTCACTTTCAGTTATTACATCCCAAATCATCATGTTGTATTTCAATATCTTTTACAAAGCTACTAGAAAGTTTTTAAGCAAGTTAAGGGTGGCTTGAATGAGTGTTTTGTTTCACTATTTCATTTTAAGAAATCCTAAACTCTGCATGTTCTAAGTAAACTTTAAATATCAAAAACATACCAGCCAAGAAAAGAAGATAGTGTAGCAGTTTATACTACAGGGGTGTAGGTTGTAGCTGTGTTGGTCTAAGGACATAGGCAGACAAGGTTCTTTGAGTTAATCTGATGTCTTTTATTAGACCAACTTAAATAGTTCGAGAACAATTTTTAAGCAAGCTTTCGGGTTCAAAAACCCTTCATCAGGCTAAGGAAGTTTCAGCAGTTGGTGTGCGCTCTTCCTGGATGGAATGAAAAGTAAGGAAGCCAGAGGCTGTGCTGGTATGCGTTCAAGACAGGTAGTCAGTGAAAATGTAGTTTGAGGAGTCAATGGGTGAGAAGCAGGCTGGGTGGGGGGTGGGGAGAGAAAGGGAATGAATAGTGGAGAAGTACCTGGGAAGTCAGTTGTTAGGCAGTTCTGTACTATAATTTTCAGTCACAATCTTTCATAATGCTGGAGATATTGCTAGCTCAGTGATTTTCAGCCAAGACAAGATCCCTTTAATGGCACAATATTATCAGTGTTAGGTGTGCCAAACACCTACACATGAGTCACAAGATAAACCTGGACATTTCAAATAGGAATCCATAATTTTAAAAACATTTAGACCTATTGTGGTTTTTCTGAGTTCTTTGAAGCTGGGATCCTATGATCCCTGCTGACTTCCTGCCCCTGTGGCAGGGGGCTGGACTGAAATGATATTCTGAGGTACCTAATGTCTATGAAATCTATGAAATAGAAAAAAATCTTAATTTTTCCATGGTCAAAAACGAGTTAAAATGAAAGCTTGCATTTTCCAAGAGGTGCCTTAAGTCTAAAAAGGTTGAGAACCAGTGCTGGCTGATAAACCAGTGCTAGTATTCATTGAGGAAGCAGGCAACTGTAACTTCAATGCCTTGCTTTTAAGTAGCACTTTTTAAAATCCATAGGTTTCAAAGTGCTTTACACAGTTAGTAAGCATGATTATCCCCATTTAGAAATGATAAATTGAGCCAAATTGGTGTTAAGTGATTTGCTCAGAACAGGAGCCAGTTACCCTAAGTCCTTACCCAGTGTCCTCTCTGTTATATTTTGTCTTGGTAGACAACAGAATATTCTATTGTGCTTGTTCAGAACGTAATTTTTTAAGGATTTTGACTTTGTTAAATAGGGAAAAAATATTCCCACTAAACAAAGGCACTGCTGTTCTAAAGTCTGTCCCTGCCAAGTCTCAAGTTTCAAACTTCTTTTTTTGCCAAAGGAGGTTTGTTTTTTTTTACAGTGGGATTTAAAAATTTTTTTTCCAACTGATAGGAGGGAGACATGATTTTTCTCTCACTTTCAAGGCTGGAGGATGTTGGAGAACCTCCTCTCATGAGAATAGCTGTGGAAAACCTCAGTTTTGAATGATTTGGAAAGTCACATATAGTAGATATGACTGGTGTTTGCCATAGGTGCACGCAATGAAACAACTGTTGAATACATCCCAAAGCTTGCATTAATTAAAAGACCAGGTTGGCGGCGCAGTAATCAAGTTTTGAACAGTAATATTAACTTACCAATATTGCTCATTCCCTGTATATTAAGGTTGCCTTTAAACACTTGGTTAATAGGTGAAGCTGAACTTAGCATGAGAACAATCGCTCTTACATTCTCTGATTCTTTTATAAATTAATAACCCTACTGTTGCACTACAGGTGTTCTCAGCATCAGTTTTAACATCCCTGTTAAAATGCCATGTGCCTCCTTTAACCACTGACCCTAGAAATGGGGGTTCCCAAGGCAGTTTCAGCTGCTGAATAGCTCATTGACTTTCTGCAGCTCAGAATGATCATAAGGTTGTGGTTATGACTTCCATTTCCTGCATAACAGCTGATCATCAGTGAAGGAATTTCTGGGTCATTCACTTAGCAGGTGAAGAACTTGTGAGGTCTTGACAGGTAATCTGGTTCAAGTGACAGAAATGGAAGGAGGAGGATGAAATCTTTCTCTGACTCTGCAACTGCCCCCATGAGATGCTGCATCTGGGAATCAGGCAGGTCCTAGTTATTACAGGTAGAAAATCCAGGATTAGTGTTGTAACAGGTGTGTTTTGTTTTGTTTTTTAATGCCTGAGTGCTGATATGAAAGCTTGCTGGGATGTAGTTAAATGACATTTAAAAATCCCTTCTGCAAAGTGCCCTACCAGCAATCAAGTGCCTGGTCAGAATACATACTGTTTCTTTTCCTTTTTTTCCCCCTGACCTATGTATGATGGCTCTCGTTGGGTATGTGTAAAACTTAACCAAACACTTACTCTTTATGCCCATAATCCAGCATCTAATGGTTTACAGCTTTTGTTTTTCTTCCAGCTCCCAGGAAGAATGGTTTATTATCCGGCCATGTCCCTTTCCTGCACTGTTGACTTACCTGCTCTTGTGCATAATTTAAATTTTTGGTTAAAACTTGGTTTTTAGGGAAAGTATTTGAGGCTTGCCAATTTCATGAACACAAATGTTTTCGGACTTCTTGGGTAACTGGAATCCTTACCAAGGTGGCAATCCCCTATGAGAATACAGGGTGTAAAAATACCTCAGGCCAGATCTGTACTGAGATCTGCTTGGCAATGAGAAGTATATGATGAGGGCATATGGAGCTGGCTGTCTCCATGATTTTATAGTATGATATGTGCTAACCCAGTAGAACTTGGAGCAACCTAAAGGACTGAGATTGGCTAAGGTTTCCAAAAGTAATTGCTTCTCAACTGGAGTAGCCCAAAAAGGGCAACAGTGGAAAAGGTGGCATGAAAGTGAAAATAGGGCTCACAAAGTCTTGCATTGACAGAAGCACAGTCTTCCCTTGTAATTAATATACGTACAGGGGACCTGTGAGCTATTATTTATTATCTTTTTTAATAGGCCATTTTAGCAGGTTGCCGTTGATTCAGATTTCTATGTTGGGGGGTCATGGGTCTCTGCTAGAAAGAGGCACAAAAAAATCTATAGTCTTTTGAATAAGTAATTGCAGCACTGCTGCAGGGATAGTATGACTAACATTTTTCTCTTTACAAGTATAAGTTAGTTTTCAAGTTGCGTGTACTATATCTTCTTATATACAACACACCTTTCCCCACTAAAATTGGGGTGCACGTATTAAGCAGGTAGCTGTTTTCTTTGCTGGAAAAGAAGCACAGTTGCCAGGATGGTTGGCCCTTGGTACTGGCTTAGGCTAATGTGATAGAGTCCTCTGTTGACCTTCTCACAGCCATAGTTGTTGGCTGAGCACTCGCAGCTTGTGTCTGAAAAGCAAGTGAGCTGTTGGCTGCATCCTGATGAAGCTTGTGGTGTGGTAGCAACACTTTATATACATAAATTCATTTAGCAACTGCCTAGAGTAAAGAAGTAACAGTCTTGCTTCTGGCCTTGCAAGGGTCTGGGGCCTAACCTTGTATGACTGTTTCTGGAAGGACTGTGTGTGTTCAGGAAGTGTAGAATCCCAAGAGGCAATCTGCAACACCAGGATGTTCCTGTTGCCTTCCCTGCAGTGTCTCTTGGGATACCACGCTTCATGGACACTGTCACACAGTTGGCCATAACTCTGGAAGAATATTTTTTTTTCTATGTTCTGTTGTCCCAAAACAAGGCGTGTGGGGTTTTTTTTTTTGAGGAGTGGGTCATATGCGAGAAAATGTGGTACTATGTTTGTCTGCCCGCGGGTAAATTTCAGCGAGATATGTTGGCTTTCATTTAATGGCTGTGACAACTGACCCATTAAGATGATTCCATCTTTTCCTTACAAGCATACTTTCTATTTAGGAGCTATTTATGCAATATGCTTGTATCTGCATGTAGACTGAAAACACTGATCCAGTAGTTTTCTGTTGTGTAATACCTTAAAATGAAGCTGGCCTTCAAACTCCAACTCTGGGACATGTTTCACTACAAGTGCCTTTACTGAGACTCATTGCTAAGAGCACTTTGCTACTGGACTTCTACCTCCAAGATCATGGGAAATAGTTTCTGAGCTGACTGCTTTAGAGAGTCAGCTAGACAGATGTGCATAAAGCGAGGAGGTATGGTTACAGGCAAGATCTACACTTAATCTGAGCCTTTAAGAGTTAGTATGAAAGACAGATGCATCTTTGTCTGGAATAAGGTCCATGTCTTTTTAATTTTTTTGCCTAAAGCAAGCACCTGTATAACTTGTTTGATGCCCAGAAATGCTCAATGCTTATTTATTTCATTTCAAAATGAGGCAGTTTGGAACCTCTCCAAATAAAGCCACTTATATGGCATCTCAATATTGAATGAAATAATTTATTTTACATACCAGTGTTAGAAGATTTGACTTTGGGATTTTACCAGCCATTAATAAAGATGGTTGGTGTTCGGAAATATGTGGCAAGACCCATCATGAATCATAAGGCAGTAATGGACTATCTTAAATATCATCTGTTTCTACAGCAGGTAACTTCATGTAGAAATATTGGCATGTTGTCTGCCATTCCTTTTGAAATTACAAACCTTGTGTCCCTCTTTGTTTTAATAAAGTGATGGTGTTAATTTATATCTTTCTATATTGTGAAAGATATGGGCAAACTGCTACTGTTTTGTAACAAAGTAGCACATTGCAACAAAGTAATTAGAATCTAGCCATATGTAAAATGGTTTGGTGCCTTCAGGTAAATCTACATTACCCTCAATTTATACTATTCTCCTGGCATGGGGGTAATTTATAACACTTGGTAAGTTTTCAAGATCAAAAACCTTTCAATATATTGATTGGAAGTTGGGAGTTCTATATTTAATTATATGGTAATTAATAGTAAATATATGGTAATTAATGGGAAAATTGTGATTTCTGTATCCACAATTTTTTACTTGTATTTGCATTAAATTGATACTTTTATCCCAGTCCAGAAATCAGAGGGGAGAATTCAACTACGGATATTAAAGGATTAGACATTCAGGCTTTGGAAGAGTTAATTCAGGAACAGATCCAGTTCATATTCTTTTGAGAAATGCCTTGAGCATTATCGAGTAAACCAGAATGCTTTGAAATTGTCCTTTTGAGTATTTTAATCTCCTGGCACTGCCATCATGTCTAATGAACCAAAAAATAGACCAAAACAAAAAAACCCACTTTTCCGTCTCTGCATTAGAGCTGTCTAGTTAGCATCTATCTTGCTGTGATACAGACAGACTTTGTGAATTTTGGAATTTGGGTTGGTTAGCTTACACATCCAAAATTTAATTTGCTACACAAATTTTAGTATTGTGTTTAGGGTGCTGTATCTAGGGGAGTCCTGAGATTTGTTCAAGCAATAGCTCCAATTCCTGCTGCTTTTTGAACACTCCAAGGGAATCTTAGGACTGTTCAAGGGGCAGCAGGAATCCCTTCCTCCAGCCCCCCACCTCCACCCCTGCCCATTCTGCTGGCCGAGGAGAGGGCAGGCTGTCAATTCCTGGGCTCTTGTTGGGCAGGAGGATCCAAGGAGCAGCTCCCTATTACCCCCTGGCTGAAGAGCTCATCTTTGAGGCAGTTTTGCAGCTCCCCTGCCAGGGGCTGTGAAATACCTGTATGCCCACCTTCTTGACATATTTTCCTGTGGTGTATTAACAAGTGTATGACTTGTTTTAATAGGTGTGGGATTTTTGTTGTTGTTTTAAAGCAAATAGTCTGCCTGCTAATAACGTACCCCTCTGATGCCTCGCTGCTTTGAAGACATGTCATGATGGTTATCCAGCAGATCTCTGTGATATTCACTCTAAAGAGATTTCATTGAATTGCCTCCTTCAGGAATGCATTTGTTAGAAACAAAGCAATCAGGACTTGTAGTAGAGAGATCATCTTTTATTAGAACAACAAGATTTTTGCAAAAATTATTTAATTGCAAGCTTTCAGGCACAAACACCATTCATCAGGCATTGGAGAAAAAACTGTAAAAGTTCTCTTGGGTAGAAATAAAAGTTCATATTAAATATGATTTTACAGAGAAGTTAATAGATGGAAAACTCCTCTGAGAGTTTGTTAGAGACAGTATCGGGAAAACACATCACAGGAAATCCAGTTCTTCCTGGCAAAAGAGCCATCCAACCCAAGACAGCCTTGTGAAAAAAGATTGGGCTTTATTTTTGATATCCCAGGAGTAGAAGAAGGCTGTTTTCCTTTCTGGATCTCTGAGAACTTGGATTTCTGGGAACAATCCTGTACTTCCTACAGGAAGAGAATTCAGTGCTATCATTCTGCCCTGGGGGTAGTTTCATAGTTTCATGAGCATATGCAATGAATGGTTGGTGCCTCCCAGCACCACTTTCAGTTACACCTGTGCTTTGGTGGAGTTAGGCCTTTAATTTTTCCAGGTGACTTGCTTCTGTGCATGCACAGAAACTGTGAGGTAGACACCTAGGGAGCTTTGCAGTCCAAAATGGAGACACCTAGTGACCTCAGTTGCCTACTAATTTTTGTGGATTCTCCTGCATGGGCAATTTGAACTGCTCTTTAGGAATGCAGGTAGTAAACCCCACTTAGGTGCCTAAGGAACCAAAATGAATCTGTTCTTGATGTTTCTGATAGTGTATCAATACTAATAAATCCCAATAATTACCCTGGAGAGCTAACCAAAAAAAAAATCTCTGGGGTTCATAGTGGATAATTGGTTCAGTTGAACACCCAGTATGACACTAGAATTAATGTGATCCCTGTATGTATAGACAGAGGGGGTATGGCCAAACATTTATGAAGTGGTTTGAAAAGGGAAAGAGGAAACTGATGCGGTTACATGAACTTGTATCTGTAAAAGAGTAGTGAAACCACTCTAGCTTTAACCCTGCTTCATCCAGGGTTAAACCTGGGCCTGTTTCGCTCTTTTACTGAATCTCATGCACATGGATCCGTTAGGGCATAACAGATGCTGTACTTTCTTGACAAGCAGCATCTTCTCCTCCCTTTTTGAAGCTGCTGCAAGTATACATTTGTCTATTCCCAGGAGAGTGCAGAGAAAGGAGAATGGAGATTATTGTTACCTCTGCATTTGGTACTAGTCTGGTCACTACTGAAATACTGCATCCAGTTTTGTTTCTACACTTCGAAAAGGATGTTGAGACATTGGGGAGGGGTTCAGAGAAGAGCCAAAAGAACAATTAAAGGATTGAAAAACATTCCTAATCTTGAAAGGCTCAAGGAATGATATCTAGATAGCTTATCAAGGAGAAAGTTACTTGATCATGTTCCAGAAGTACCTGGATGTGGGGAATAGAAACTGGTAACAATTCTTGTCAATTTCTCAGAAAGTATATAACAAGGTTCAAAGTCTGGAATTTGAAGTAGATAAGATTCAAACTAGAAGTAAGGTGTGGACTTCTAAGTCAAGAAATATAACTATTGGAACAACTTAGCAGGGGCCCCCACTGCAAACTTTTAAAGAGGATTGGATGTTGATGTAATAGATATGCTCTAGCCAAACAGCTTCTGTTGGGTGTAAGGTGGAATTAATTCAGGGAGGTCTTAAAGCATCTGTTTATCAGGAGATCAGCATAGATCTCAGGAGTCCCTAATAGCTTTAAAAATCTATGAACCTTTTTGAGCTGGCTTTTTTGCCACATCTTATGGAGAGTTAGGTTGCGGCCTTGTAACTCTGCTAAGCTACGGATCCAGATACATGTAGAGGGGCAGTCAGTGCTGCTGTTGGTTTGCAAAAGTTGTCATTCAAGAACAGTTATCTGCACAGTATTGTTTAAATCCATCCTGCTCTGAGACAGGTTCCTGGATGTTGTTTTTTTTCCAAAGTTAGCATGTATCTTAATACAGATATTGTTCTTGTTGGTATACCCTTTGTGTGTTTGTTGTGACATGCTTCCACCTTCAGGAGGTCTGAGTTGTAAGTGGTCTCACACTAGACATACAAGTGGAAAAGTAGTTGGACATTGGGCAGGAAAAGGAGATGGTAGGTCTCAGAAGCATAGTGAGAAGTAAAAAAAAAAAAAAAAAAAAAAATCATTAAAAAGACCTCTGGATCTTTGATCAAAGTCCTGATCTCAAATCTCAGTGGAAGTGACTCAAGGCCTTTGACACTTTAAATAAATAAATAAATAAATAAATAAATAAAATCAGCACCCTCCCCCCCTTGGGCTAAATAATATTTCTGGCAAATGACATGAGTTATATGGGAAACATCATTTAGGTTTGACTTCCTTGAAAATGAAGATCCAAAGAGATTGCAGTAACTAAAAAAGAGATATGAGGATGGGGGAGGCTTACAGATGTTGAGGAAAGAAATGTAAGAAGTAATTGCTCACTGAAGACAGAGGAGGTAAGCTTCCTATTCTGTTTTTTGAAAGTGATAGCTAGACCTAATCTCTGTAAATGGGAGGATTGGGCTCACTGAATGCTAATAAAGAGCAGCCTCAGGCAGTGATTATGCATCTGCATAATTCTGTAGATAAATTTAAGACCTTGGAAACCCTGCAAACATGCAGTACTGGCAAAAATTTGCAAGGCAAAATATGAGGTTGGAAAATTAGTTGTGGGGTGTGGGGACTTTTGGAATGGAAGGGGCTTTTGAATAATCTGAAAAGGTTATGTGAATGAGCAGTAAAGTGTAGTAAGAACTAATAAAAAGACTTCAGCTGTATGGAGCACAGCTTGAAATTAAGGGGGGGAGAGACTAATTTAAAAGTATAAAGTAAGTCAGCATTCTGAGTTCCCCTCATGCACCCTCTCTCCATTGCATTTCAGTCAATGAAGATCAGCAAACTGCATTTACAGACCAAGGCTGAGTTGCAACAAAGATAAGTAAAAGGAAGGGCCCTTGACCAAACATGGTCAAGGATAAGTATAGGATAAGGAGGATAAGTATAGAAATAAATCAGATGTTGAATAGAACAGGACATTGTTCTTAGGGCAACTTTCCCCAACTTGGAAAATAAACTACTCGGCAATTCTTGCTATTTAGATAGCAGCAGGAAACACGTAGTCCCTGACATTGGATTCCACTGGCAATTCTGTCTTCTCATTTGCAGTCCTGAGCTGAAGGAAATCTTTCAAAATGTAACTTTTCAGTAATACGTTGGTGACACGGACTAACTTAGTCACGCCTGGATTGTATGAACCTGTATGAAGCTGCTTGAAGCAGCATGTGCATGAAGGGTCTGGCTAGCTAACTGGTAAGGCTGAGTGAATGATGGATGTTTTGCCTCTGTGGCTAAACAAAAAGAAATTGTGAAATACTTTTTTCAGGACAGGCTGAAATGTATGTTTTTATTTATTTTTAGTTTGGGGTCTGGGACACAGGGAGGAAGAAAATAAAATAAAACTATTTTGGGTCAACCTGACATTTAAATCAACCCCAAACAGAATAGATTTTTTTTTTTTTTTTGGATTGGGTAATCCTTTCTAAAACCTTCCCCAGCCCCCTAAGCTTTAGACTTTTTCTTTTTAAATCAAAGATGCCACTTTTGAAAGGAAAAGTCACATTTTGAAACAGAATGTTTTGACACTTAAAAAAATTTTTTGCCCCCATTTCCTTGGGTATAACTGTTTGCATGATTTTGCCTGAGTTTGCAAATAGTTTCAGTCCTTTTGAAACTCCTTTTTTCAGTGGATTTGCTATTAATTAAAACAATGCCGGACTCTAGTGCTGTGGCTGGTAAAATATCAAATTATGAAATTAGTTTGTGATTGGTCCTAAAATCATTTGATAAATCTCATGTATTTATTTCCTAGCTATGTTTTAAATGAACTCGGTTGGCTTCTATACCTGAAGTAGAATTTACACGGGACTCATGGAGGGCTAGATTTTTATCTTGCTCTTAGGTAGGCCATGCAAAGGCAGAGGAGAGAATGGGGAACAATGCAGTAGCAGACCAAGTGCTTGTGGGAATTCAGGGACTTCATCCCAGATCATTCTCTGCTCAGTTGTTCCTTGTGAGAAAACGTTAGAACTACGATATTGCCTCATTTACCTATACGTGAGCCAGTGGAGCTGGCTGGCTTCATGAGAGGAAGTTCTATACCCTTTTTTAAATGGCTGTAATAAATTATTGTTACTACCAGCACAATTGGAGAAATCTATGATGAGGCACTGTTTACAATTCCTTCCACTGCCTCCCATGATAATAAGGCTGCACATTATCTTTGCTTATGAGCTGCATGCTTAGAAACACAATTTCTCTCTCTGAGGTCTATTCTGTTTGCTAAGTTAACCAGAGTCTTTTGAGCTGAAGCAAAAGAAATGAGATAGAGATAATCCAAATTTATACAGTTTGTAGAGTACATGTCAAGAGAAACTTTTCCACTTAACCTTGCTTTTATGATTTTGCGATTTTGTCGGTCTCTTTTATTGACTGCGTGACAAGTGGGTCTGGAAAAGAGATTTGGATGAGCAGAAGATGGCAGTCCCATGGGTCAGTTCAGGAAGAACACCCCAGATATTAGCAAAGCACAGAGGTTTGTTTGAAGAGAAGACAAGTGGATGCCCAGGCTGGTATTGGCAAAAGCAGGACAGGCAGATTGGATGCTGTAAGATGAGCGAATGAGTAGAGGGGTGCAGCTGCGAGTGGCCTTGAAGATGAGAACGAGAAGCATAAACTTGTATGTGGCGTGTGCAGTTCTATTCACAAGTTTGCTTTTCCCAGTTTGGAGTAGCAAGTTGCTTTCAGCTTCTGTAATTCAGTAAAGTGAATTTCTCTCACTGCTCAGCAGAATTCCAGGATGCCATTTAAGGGATAAAGGTGAATATATTACTGAACCGCTGTGAATATTTCTCATCACAGACAGCCTGAGTATGACATCTTTTACTCGTGTACAATAATATCTTACTTCACAAAGAAACCCACTGGGGGCAGTGCATCTATTTGTAGAGCAGGGTGCTGCTTAGCATGAGAGAGAGCAGCAGTTGGTAATCAGCCCTTGGAGTCATTTGATTTGGCCTGCAGACACAGAGGTTCAGCAGCATTTGGTGGCTGTGGGCTTTGGCAGCAGTTGTTTTCCCCGGGGGTGGAGGGGAAGTGGTGAGTGTGGGCACTCTCCTCATGATGTCATGGGGGCAGGAAGAAGGCCCTACCTGCCTCTGACCCAAACTGGGTTACTGTGACCTGCAGCCTAAAAAGATAAAAAAGATTGATGACCACTGAGTTAAGGTAGCAGAACATTGCTCTAAAGCAGGGGTAGCCAACCTGTGGCACACATAGCTTGTGTGTAGCATGTAGCAGAATGGGGAGGGGGCAGGCACCACAGTGGCAGGTGTGGCAGAGAGGAGAAAGCAGATCAACGGATCGGGCAGGGAGCAGAAAGCAGAGCAGCAAATCGGGTAGGGGAAGGGGATCAGAATGTATTTGTGGAGGGTTCTGGGCTAATTTGTGCCATACCTGCTAAAAAGGCTGGCTGCTACTGCTCTAAAGTATGCTGTGAAGCAAATTGGTGTAGTGTAAATATCTCCAGAAAAGAGCACTTTGAAAGCTACCTTTAGAAAAGCAAGGGGTGGCCAAGGGAAGTGAGCAACTTTCTTATGTGTAGGTAATCCAGTCTGTTCTATTTTTGATCTCCTGTTTGAAGAAAATGACTGTCCATTTAGTGTTGCCATAATCAGTCTAATATCAAAGATTTGTTAGAGACTTTATTGCTTTTCTCTGCTGCTATCAAAAACTGGTTTGGTTTTGGTTTTTTGCTTTTATTGCATGGTGCTGGGCTGTTGTGTTCTGAATCACGTTATTCTTTCCTTTTTTAACTTTAAATCTTTTTTTTCTCCCTTTTCCTTTGCCAATCTTGGTAGGAACTTATTTAGGTAAGTAAATTGCAATTTTAACATTGTTTTATGCACTACAGAATTCTGAGAAAACGTTAGTCCAGCCTAGGTGCTGTTCAATGTAAGTTTACACCCTCTTCTACTAGATGCACTTTCTGGATACCTGCACTCCTGCAGATTCACGCTCTCCAGTTTTAAGATGGTGACATCTGACAGCCTGCTCAGTTACAACAACAAGGTCTTGGCAGCTTAAAAAAAGGACATGGATATAACTTTCATTATGTATGAAAAGTGGTTGTGCATTCTCTCTCTGTCTCTCCCTCTCTCTCTGTCTCATTCACTCAAGTGAACTTGAAATTCAGTCATTTGGAAGTACAGTTTGTTTCTTTGCTGAAATTCTTACTCTTCCTTTTGCATGCTGGTTTGTTATGGCTTGCTCAGAAGTGTACTGTTGCTGAGATTTGAAGGGGCAGTTGTTTTCAGAGCAGGGGTGGAAACAAATGTAAGATTACACAGACTTAAAAGACAAGTATGCATTTTAAAATGTAGTTTAGATTTTAAATCTACTAGCCATGACTGTATATTTTAGCTTTCTAGGTACATTACAATTAAATGCATTGCATGTGTTTACATAATACAATAAAGTGAAGTTTAAAAAAAACTGTATATAATTGCTTGTTACCTTGATTTGTTATAAAAATGATTTAGGCTTACACAAGACAAATGTGTACTTCAAGGAATCATTTTTTGTGCACTGTGGATATGTAAAGGGGAGCAGGGATTAAAAGTTTACACCATCCCAAGGCTTTCCCAGAGTTAGGTGTCAGACTGTGGTGCTCATTGGTATTGTGTCAGAGGTTGCTTGAGGGGAGTTCTAAGAGCTTCTCCAAGAAAATGCAGGTGAAGGTGTACAGCTAAGGTAAACTTGATCCAAAGAAAAGATCAGAAGGGAGGTACAGAAGTGAATTCCAGATTTCTATTTAAAATAGCAAAGTAGCTGACAGCCGCTTCCTGATATTTGCCATAGTCATTTGCTGGTAGATTCCCTTATTCCTTCTAGATGTGACTGGGTATATCAGAGACGGAAGGGGGAGGCTGGCTTTCCCACAGCGCTGCGTTTTGTGGAGATGGTAAGGAATAAGATCACACTTCAGTAGTGAGAGTAGGTAGTGTAGGGGACAGCTGTGGTGCTACCACTAAAGTTTGAGGGTGGACCTACTGAAATCCTTACAAGTAGGAATTTTGTCAGATAGCATGTGCATAGGGCTTTTCTCCAGTTCCTGTAGGAACGGATTATATTACCAGTTTTTTTTTTTTGTTACGTACAGGAAGCTAGATTCTCACTCTGCAGTCTTAAATGCCAGCTGTTCCTTTAGGCCCAACAGCAAGCTGCTTGCACTCCACTTTTAATTCCTATATGAACTCTCAGCTGCAGTACAGTGGAGGAGAGATCCAGGTTTGTGTGTCCCTTGAATCCCTTGGTCCTCTGTAGAAGGGGCACTGTGAATGCATGTGTGCTTGTTAATCCAGATATCCAATCGAAGCTTTGTCTCTTTGGAACAAATTGAAGAGAAATGTACTTTGGCTGCATGTAGTAGGAGCTCCTTTCTGTCCCATTTCTGCTACCAGCTACAGTTCCCCCACTGATCATCTTGGGAGAGAGTATGTTTTTCTGCAGCTCTGATACTATAAGAATGTTTAAGCATCAGATCATTATAACTTGATATGGCTATTCCCTGTAAAGCGAGTTCTTTTCCATAAAGGGTCTTGTGCTAAGGACTGAAAATTCGAAGGCCTTTCCAAAATTTAGGAGCTCAGATGTACTTTGCAGTCCTTTATGCAACATCTCTAATATGGCTACTTGATCTGTAGCCATTTCTGTGAGCCTTCAATGTTCTGGTAAAATCTATATTTACAATGGTACAATCGTAAGTTCTGGATGTAACATAACCTTTGAAGCTCCTGCCTTAGAGATATCTCTAACTAGAAGACTTTAGGGAAAACTAATTGACAACAGACCCTTCTCTAAGGCTATGGTTTTTCCTAGTGTTCTGAGGAAAGAAATCCTAATCTTTTGAGATTTCAGAACGTATCCTGGTTTCTGCAGCTCTTAGCTTTCATGAATGAAAAGTGAAGATCTGGTTAGTCAGAGAAGATTTGTCATCAGAGGCCTTCTTCCCCTCCCTCAGATTCATCCTTAACTATTCCTTTAAAGCACTACTCTTGGAGGTGATGTATAGGAACAGTCAGCCTCTTGTTTTCAGATTGATTGTAATGTCAGTCAGCTGGGTTTTTAGAGATCATCCAAAGCGTTGTTCACTCTCCCTTCTGTAGATCTCACCAGGGAATCCTTTGAGACAGCATTAGAGGAAAAAGTCCCCATCTAATGTAGTGGTTGCAAAAGAGAAGACAGGGCCTGTTAGGGTTTTTATTCCTAGTATTTACGTAGACACTTCCTTACACTTTTGGTCTATGTGGATGGGGAGGGTTTGGGAGATAAGCTTATTTCATTCTGTTTTCAGTACATGAAAAATTGAACAACCAACTCGGGAGGGATCAAGTGTCACACGGTGGTGTCTCCAAGTTAATATCATTCCTTACTCGGGTCTCTGGATGGTTCAGGACTCAGAATACTTGTGATGTGTACTTTTACCATGTTAAGGAGAAATTCCTAGTAAGAGGTCACAGGTTCAAGCTAGGTATCTGTCACTTTTAGGACCGAGTACAGCAGATCTGACTGTAGACTTGGAATAGGATATAGATGTGGTGCTATATTTCTCGTACTGTCAGATGAATTAGTGTTAAATATTGTTATGAGTTTATTTTTTAACAACAGCCATTGTTTCTGAGAAATTATATCAAATATAATGATTTTCTACCGCAATGTAAAACTAATTTTTTAAGTGGTTACTTTTTGTATTCTCTTTTCCCTCCTACTTTTCAGGTGTATAAATATGTGTAAAGGGAACCATCTGAAATAGTTAGGATTAATGTATTGCCCACTGTAGATAAGACCTTGTGTTATAGCAAGAATATAAAATGGCTTTGAAAAATGTCATCCAATTATGTAGTGCTGATAGCTGTATCAGAGGAACAAGGAAGTGAATCATTTTCTCCTAGAAGGAGCAGCTTACTGATAAATCATGTTGGACAATTAGTAATTTCTTTGCTGTTCACAGGAACAAGGTGTCAGACCAGTAGTGGTTCTGGTTTGACCTTCACCTCAGCCTTTGTGCCAGTCTCATTATCTGGCATTCATCCCCTCTCAATACAGACTATCTAAATTTAATATTCATTTGGGAACTGTGAATAACTTCGCTAATGCCTATTTCCATCCAACATTCATAGTGCCAGTACCCATCTCTTCTGAATCTGGAATCTCCTTGGGCACTGTCTGCTCCTGTGAACCTGTCATCTTTTATTCTCAGCACAGTGAATGTTGCAGGGGTAAATTTAGAGCGTATCTGTGCCTTCCCTCTCAGAATCTTGGGCTGTTTCACAACATTAAATATTTATAGTGCTCAGTAACCTGGTGAGGAAAAAGAAGGTACCATCCTCATTTTACAGATGGTGAAACAGAAGTTTGGGGTGATTAAATGACTTTGCCCACTGATAGACAATGGATAAAATTACAGTTCAATGACTAAAACATCAGTCTCCTAAGTTTCTATCCTAGGTCCATCCCTAATGAATGGGTAGCCTCCCAACATGTGTTCAATTCTGTTCACACCACGTGGCTGTTCCTGCTACTGTCTTTTTTGAATGGGACAGCTGCTCCTACATTAAAACTTGTAGGTTCATTATCTTGAGATTTACATTGCCTAATCAGTTCCACTACCTAGCTTCCTTTAACTTTGAGTGCGTCAATTCCGTAGGGACTGACATCTCCCTCTTTCTGGTGATTGCTTTTGTCTAGCTCTGTGCATATTTGAGCATTAAAACATCAGAAAATTTAAGCTGTTCATATTTATCTTCCTATGTTGGGTACCCACTTATTATATCTGTCCTTCTGTAGAAAGGTTATCACATATGATGCAAACTGCTGGCTTTAAAGCAGTATTATAGTTGAGCACTCAAAATTAGTATTTTCTTCCATTGGAACATTAACTTGCCCTCATTCTGCAAGTTTTATAACATACTTTGAGTATGTTAGAGTTTGTATTTACCAAGGAGAGTTTTAACTTAAGCCCTTTTTTTTTCTTGCACGCTCTTTTTTTGAAAAGTGTGGATAGAATCTTCTAGCATAGAAACTGTGGGGGCAGGAAGGGTCTTGAGGGTTCACTTTTTTTTTTTAACTGAATTTTCTTTAAAACCCCCCCCCAAAAAACAGAGATTTTGCTCACTTTCTTTTTAAAATCAATTCATCCTTGGCCAGAGACCAAACACGGGGAAAACAGGCCAAAGGGATAAATGTTAAGGTGTTAAAAATGTGTGAAAGCAGGGATATATTGACTTTCTGCAGCCAATCCCAATGGTGGTGAATGCCCGCTATAGTAAACTTCCACTGTGTTAGTACTAGTACAAGTCAGTTCTGGGCCAGGAAGGGCCTTGTGACACTCTAAGGCACTGAAATTTCTAAAACACAATTTGAAATGTTGGGGCAGATTAACAGACCTACATGCATAAGAGCAAAATAACATAAGAACTGCCATTTACTGGGTCAGACCATAGGACCATCTTGCTCAGTGTCCTGTGTCATGCAGTGGCAGAGCGGATACTGAGCAGGGTTTTGTCCAGTGTTCCTCTGCCACTGGCAGCCACCAGCATTTAGGGTCTAAGAAGTTCTGATTTGGAGGCTATACCTATAACTACTGATTTCCCTTTCCTCAAAGAATTTGTCCAATTTGACAGATTGGACCTGGATAATAAATGAAAACAACTGAAGAAAACATGGTGATGGAAAAAGTTTGAGTTCTCCAGTTCATTCCTGCCATATCTTTGTAGCTTTAGAACAGAACTTCATTCTCTTGCATATAAAAACTGCATCTTTGCCATTTATTTAAATGCCAGGTTTAGTTTATAGACTTGCTCTGCACCTAAAACATGGACCTTTTGCAATATGGTGAGGTATCTAATATAGTAAATGGTAGTCTAGGAATGTCAGGTCACTGTGTGTGTTGCTTTCCAGTACTGCTTGTGTTAACGTAGCATCCACTTTGTGTGATGGGTAGATATGCTGTGCACTGTGATTGTCAGTGCTAAGTTCTTGGAAGTCTTTACTTGTGGCAGGTTCTCATGTACTGAGTAGTTTGGTAGATACAATCCAATTGTGCATCCAGTAGCTAACATCCAAACTGATTAGTTGTCTGAAAATCTCAGGATGATAGTAAAGGGTTTTTTTTTTGTTTGTTTTGTTTTTTGCTTTCTTGGCCATGTAATGCCCTTCTTTTTAATTGAACTAAATCTACCAAAATGTGAAAATCAGGATTTTACCTAGCATTGGAGAAAAAGGTCTTTACATCTGAAAGAGGGGATATTATGTGGTTGTAGTTTCCCATAACTGGTCAGAAAGTTATAAGTAAATGGAGCATGTTTAATTTTTTTGGCTCTGCATATTGTTCATATGACTTTGATCATATTGCTAAGGAAGCTGTCTTCTCAGGTATCCCTTAGGATGGGAGAGATTAGGTAGAAAACCTTCTGTTTTAGAAAACCAACCCAGTTGCAACCATAGGTGTGTGTGTTTTGATTTTTGTATTTTTTCTTTCTGTCTTGGAAAAGCAATGGTCTTACCAGCTCTATTCTCTTTCCTGTTTGTTAGGTCTGCCTAACCACGGACAAACCAGACAAATGGTAAGAGAATGTTCCTTTAAACCAAAAACAGGGAAGAAAGAAAAACCTTAACTTTCTCTAGATAGAAGACCCCTTTAAAACCTAGTTACTTCACTTCTACCTTTGCTGTTCACAGCTATTCGTGCTTCTTCATAATTTTTTTTCAATGAATTGCAATTATTCTTTCATATGTCTCTGAGTATGAAAGAGATCCAGGTATTTACCTGAAAAAAGACAGAATTCAATCAATATAAATTAAATTCTGTTTTGAATGGAACATTTGTATCCACTCATACAGAAATGAGAGTGGCTGTTTATAGCAAAGCCCTGAAATGTGTTTCTAGGTGGAATGTGTTTCACTGAAAGAGGAAGGGCTTACATGACGGAAGGGCTTTTGTTTGGAAAATGGTTTCTCATATTGAGGAAGTTGGTGTGTAAGCTGTCTGCTGAGCATGCATGTTTGCTTGCTTGTTTGTTTTTTTTTTTTTTTTTTAAGTTTAA
>NW_017728993.1:70018442-70026617 GCF_001723915.1 Gavialis gangeticus
TTTTTTTTTTTTTTTTTTAAGTTTAAAAACTCCTAGCCTTTCGTCCATTATGCTGAGAGCTTCAGCAGAGGACAGAAGCAAATAGCCAGTCTGATAGGTGGGCTAGTGGCAAAGTGTTTCCCATGAAGTGCTCCTGAGATGAAATTTGACCTCCTGTGCAGAGGACCAGCCCAAGGGCTTTGCCTTGTTGAAGGTACAAAGCACATTGCAGTGCTGGGCAGGGGATACCAAGCTGCTGAGTGAAGTGAAACTTGCTTAGTTAGAGCTGGCTTGGGTCATTCTGCACAGCAGTGCCCCATGCCATGTAGACATGTCCAGGGTTTGAATTACAGGGGAGTCCTGGTGGGCTGAGCTCCACATAAGAGATGAGAGCCCCCTCATAAGAAACTAAGAAGGTTAAGACGGCCGTGGCAGCTCCTTCCAGCTTCTGGCTGCCACCGCTGCAGACCCCCCCTCAAGAGTCGGAGTGTAATTTGAACCCTGGGCATACCTGTCCAGCCCATGTTGGTGGCTTGTGTCCCCGTGTCTTGTGATGGGTCTCTTCACAAGGGGACATTTCACCATTAAGAACTTCACCTGCTTCTTGTATTGATATAGTGGAATTTGCCCCATAGGGTAAATTGTCATAATGTATTGGTATAAATAAAGGCACGTGGGCTTGGGTAAATCTGCAGTGGGTATTAATAATGGCTGTTGAATAATTATCATCCAATCTAATGCTCCTGTCTTGGGTAGGGTATATCTCACAGCCAGGATATTTATGCTAGTGTAGTTGTAATAAGGAAGCAATAATTTTGTCTGTCATTTCTTGGCATCTGATACAACATGGTAAATTTGTATTTCTAATTTGAATTCAGTTTCACCTCTTATTACTGAGGAGACTGGCTACTTGTTTGTGTCTGCTGTATAAAAAAAACTCAGTGTAGTGGGAGAAACCAGAGGGAATGATTTAACTACTTTCAGCGAAAAGGGTGGGAACTCTGAACTCTCTCACTACTCTGGTTGCTCGAAACAATGTTCTGGAAATGAAAGGTCCACGTTTCAGGATGTACCCATTGAAGCGAGTGATCTGTTGGTTAGACCAATGCAAAATCCAAGCATGTTAGCTGCTTTCTTCCAAGCATTTCCAAGTACTTTCACTATAGCTGTTCTACTGACAAATTAAATGCTGGGAGAAAAATAACGTTCTCAATGCAAATGAAAAGACCTTCTCTGCAGAAGTCTGGCAAAACCTTGATCCAAACTTTGTTGATAAACCTCAACATTAAAGGCTAAATATCTGGAAGAGTTTTAATGGTTTGCTTTGCTGAAATGGTCTTGCATACCAAGGAGCCAGAAAGTTGAAAGAAAAAAGAAATGGTTTCTTCCACGTGTGTTATAATTGTGGGAGCTCTCTCCAGTGTCAAGGAATTAGGATGGAAAAAGTTTCAGCTCTTCTTGTAGACCCTTATTTTCTGGAAGAGGGGCAAAGGTATCCAAACATGAAGTCACCAGTGGCATTTACTGACTAGGGATGGTCAGAAATGTTATTCCCAATGTCGTGTTTATTATTTTTTTTAATGGAAAATTTTGGCTTTTCAGCTAAACTAGATTTCACAGAAAAGCATCTGATTTCCGTGGAAAATATTTTTGTCAAGAAAAAGCACCCCTCCCCCCAGTTTATATATTTTAATTTGGATGTGCTGATGCAGAATCCAATGGGAAATATACATGGAGCGCTTCAAGCTCCCTTTCTCTTCCATAGGCTTGGCTCTGTGGCCAAGCATCATTTCCTAATGATGCATCTCTTACCATCTTCAAGAGGAATTCCTAGGAAATAGTCTAACCGTGGCAACTACATTCTCCTTGCCTGAACTACAAACCCTTTGGGCGGGGCTTCCAAAATTCAGATTTTTTTTTTGGAATCCAGTTTTTTGCTGAATTCTCAGTAGTCCATGGAAAACCTTGAACTTGTTTTCTTTTTATTGAAATCTCTCCTGTCCCTACCCTCCTCCCTCCTGACGGTTCTACGTCTGACCAGTTCTAATTTACACATGATCAAACTTCGGGGCCTGATCCTGCAACCTTTTCATGTTTAATGCTGTTGATTTCAATGGGATTATTCTAAGTACTGCTTCTCATGAATTTGGGTGGCAGAATTGGGCCCTATATGATCAAGGACAGCCAAATTGGACTACTTTAACCATTTTGCATGTCTACTCCATTATAGAAATAAACTCCTAATTTTTGAGAATGGAAAGGGGTAATGTGTAGATCTGTAGAAACCATGGACATGTTGCTTCTTAAAGCAAGTTTGATAATTCAGGGGGCATCTGAAAAGTTCAGTCCCACAGTAACACTTTCTGATGGACACTTTAAAACATGTAGTTATAGGGAGAATGCTTTTGGAAAACCAATGTACTACCCTTATGCATTTTTTAAAAACAAGTCATCCTTAAAGCACAAATGATGTGGGTGAATTTGTGAGAACCAGAAATAATCTTAGAGCACGTAAAAATCTGACTCTCGTTGTAAATCTACACTTGTTTCTCTGAAATGAATAGAGTTCCTCCAGATTTACAGTAGTGCCTGAGATGAAACCGAGTGCTCAGTCTTCCAAACTTGATGCAATCCTTTTAATCATGAAGGTTTACTGACAGGGCCTCCTAATGATCCTATCCCTGTTCGTTGGAGTACTGCTGCCCTATTGTATATGTGAGAGGGCCTCAGTAGTTAGTGCTAGGGGGTTGCTTCTTGTTCATTAATTTTATGTTCTCTCACAGGCTGGAGGGGAGAAAATTTGTCAAGAACTTAATGTCTGATTCACAAATTTTAATTCTTCTCTCCTCTTGTTTGGGTGTTTGTCATATGCTACCTTATATTTGACACAGTCTGTAATTTTAATTTTTTTTCCTATATTATGTCAGGGACCAAGTCGAAACTTGCTGCTCAATGGGAAATCATACCCAACAAAAGTTCGATTAATTCGTGGTGGATCCATGCCTCCAGTGAAAAGGAGGAGGATGAACTGGATTGATGCTCCAGATGATGTGTTTTACATGGCCACTGAAGAAACCAGGTAGGAAAGAGGCTTCATTCAAGTGGCATTAATAAGGGGTAGCTGCCTCCATTCAACACTTTTTCGTTTCTATTTTGCATTTACCACCAATAGTGCTTTTCATGCATGCTGAAAGCATGTTTCATCATTTAGGCTGACTCTTCACCAGCCTGATGTTGTTTATTAAGAACCTGGGTGCACATTATAATTACAGTGAAATTAAGGTGTTAACCGTGCTGTAAACAGTAACACTTCTACTCATGCAGCCAATTTATGGCTCTATAAGGTGACAGACTAGCCACAAAGATATTCCACAAAATATATGGAAGATCTTTATGGCTCTTGTTATGGTGCTGTAAATTGAATGGGTAGCACCACTAGATCCAGGGCTGTCTTGGGGCTGAAGCCAACAATCAGCTAATTGTTGGTCCCAGCCCCAGGACAGCCATGGGTCTCCAACTGGATCTAGGGCTGTCAGTCAGCTAATTGTCAGTCCTGGCCCCGGGACTGCTAGTAGTCTTGATCTGGACCTGGGGCCCCTACTCAGCTGATTGTTGGCCCTGTTCTTGGACTGCCTCAGGTCTGGAACTGTTTAAGGGCTGGCGGCAGCCCCGGGTCTGGGACCAATCCGCACCCTGCCTGATCCACCGTGACACAATTGGGATCGGGGGTATTTTTGCATGGCTGGCATGGCAGGAGATGCAGTGTTTGGGATGGGGCCTAAAATTCCTCCAGTCCCAATCATGACATTTGCCAAGGCCTACAACTTGGACAGCTGCATTAGATGTTTGGATGATGTGGGCCTGTGGCTGACTGTATACTGTCCCATGGAGCTAGAGGAAGATTCCCCCTTTTGTTCTCCTGAGCCATGTTTTAGAACATAGGAAATGCCCCAGGGAAGGCTAAAACTTGGAATCCATCCATCCCAATCCCCAGGTCTATAGAAGTTTATGAAGTTTTATCTCTGCTCTCCAAGATCCTAGCCACCCAGCAATGTCCTGGCATGTGAGTACAGAGAGTATCATGTTTGCACTTGGGGGAGCAAAGCATATAAGGCTGCGATAGACCCCTCTTAGCTCTAGGGTAGTGCTTTGCCTTGCACTTGGTGCTACTCAGTATATCTGTCCCAGATGTGTACCACTGAAACCTTCATACTTTGGCATCCAAAATTACAATATAAGAACAGGAGCTGAATAACGAAGTTGAGTACAGAAGCTAGTGTGCATTGCACTCTTCGTGCATCTGCATTCAGTACACATGCTCAAACTCTTTTGACATTGTGTCCTTCTGAAGCTGCATTTGTTCTCTGAATGCTTTTGTGTCCCTGGTCTGAGAGCACAGAGGGACAGCTGGGCCTACGCTGCTCTTAATTCCTTCTTGCTCTTGAGACCAGTGAGAATGAAGTCCTGCAGTGTCTGCCTGCTTCTCTATATACTTCCCTAGTTAGCCTTCCTCATTTTTGTTATTGCCCACTGGCAAAAAATAGTAATAAAGTCTCAGTGTAGGCTATATCCCTCACCCCATACAGGGGCACCAGCAATATGATAGAAGCTAGACCTCTGGGCTAAGTACAGACATTTGGGGGCATTAGGGGGAGGTTACATTGGTTCAAAATGGTCTCCCAATATCAGGGAAGTTGGAATTGGAGGGGCAGGGGCTAACAGGGGAATTGTGGTGGGGGCAAGTAGGCTGGGGGAATCGGGTGCACCGGGGGAATGGGGGAGGGGCAGGCACAACCAGTGGGTGTGGGGGATAGTCATGACCTGCAAGGGGTGGGGGGTGAAGTAGGAGTGACCTGTGGGAGCGATCAGAATGAGGGGGCAGGTGTGATCCGTGGGGTGTTGCTGGGGTCTGGGAGAGTCTGGTGGAATCAGAAGGGTTTACAGCGTCCGTGGCGGGGTTTGGGGAAGACCAGGGGCTATTTTTAGCCTCCCCTGACTCCCTGCCCCCCTTCCTCCAGCAAATCTACACCCCCATCCCTCCTGCCCCTCTCCTCGCATCTTGCAGGATGGGTGTTGTGGGGGCTGTTTGGTCCAGTGGGGGACAAGGAGTTGGGGAGCAAAAAATAGGCTGGGGTAGGGCATGAGGGTGGGGTAGTGAAAAGCACAGTCCTGGGGCTGGTGGCTGGGTTTTCCCAGCCCTGGGGCTGTGCAGAGAAAGCATATAGAAGTTTCATGCACCTTTTTTGACCTAAATTGGGTACATTTTGATACTACATCAGTCCAGGTTTATCTTAAACAGTTCTGCAATTTTTAGACTGGTTTGTGTGCATGAGACTTCTGTACAGTTACACCTTTAGGTTGATTTCTGGTCACTGAAACCGGGTCTGTAAATATAAGGACAGCACTAGGATGAGCTAAGTTTAAATCAGGCAGCCATTTTGAACCCAGTTAAGCTCTCTGAATGTCTGTACTTAGCCCTGGGATTCAGTACCTAGCCTTCATGTGAAGCTCCGACATCTGTCAATGACGGGGACTCCTGGTGCCTCCTAAGTCTTGGAGACCAGTACATCCCTGAGCAATGCTCCATATGTAGCTGCTCCTCTACACATACTCAGAAAGCTTAGAGGAGCTGGGTTAGGCTGTTCCATCTTGAGAGCTTGATGCTTGAGAGCTTGACCTTGGATTAGAGAAGGTTGGAACTAAATCATAGTCCTCTGAGCAGTCTGGCAATGAGCCACTTATTCTACCCTGACTTCTCAGCCCACTTATCAGTCCCTGGTTGTTGCCACCATCTGTCATCAATGTCCATTGACAGGCAGAAGAGGACACTGCTTTAGTGAAAAGGCAGGGTGGAAGTACTTTTTCAGGTGTCTTTGGTACAGGCTGGCATGTTGGACAGAACAGAACCAGATGAGGTTCAGTGTAGAGAAATGCAAAGTGTTGCATCTGGGAAGGAAGAACCCCCAGCACACCTACAGGCTGGGCATCGTTAACCGGACCAGCACTACAAATGAAAGGGATCTGGGGGTAACAATAAACCCCAGCATGAATATGAGCCAGCAATGAGGTGCAGTAGCCCCTAGGGCCAATAAAACTCTGGCATGCATCAATCAATGCATCTCCAGTAAATCCAAAGAAGCGATTCTTCTACCACTTTACTCAACATTGGTGTGGCGCAGCTGGTGTATTGCATCTAGTTCTGGGCACCACACTTCAACAAAGATGTGCTAAAGCTTGAGAGGGTACAGAGAAGGGCCACCCGTATGATCAGGGACTTGCATGGCAAGCCATACAAGGAGAGGCAGAGGGATCTCAGACTCTTCAGCCTAAATACAAGAAGGCTGAGAGGGGACCTGATTGTGGCTTACCGCTATATCAGAGGCGTACATCAGGGGCTCAGTGAACAACTGTTCACCAGGGCGCCCAGGGGGAAAACTAGAAACAATGGCCACAAACTCCTGGAAGATAGTTTCAGGCTGAACATTGTGAAAAACTTCTTCACAACTAGGGTGTCCAGACTATGGAACAAGCTCCCCACAGAGGTGGTGCAGTCATGTACCCTAGAGAAGACCTGGATGGTCACCTGGCTGGGGTCACCTGACCCCAGATGACCCCTGGTCATGCAGGGGGCTGGACCTGATGATCCTTTGGCGTCCCTTCCAGCCCTTGTATTCTATTGTACCTATTAAATCTAGGACTGCTTTGGCACCAAGTGCCTTGGTACCTGGAGCCCTGGTATCTCCCACTGGTCATCTTGAAACCATGCTCAATTCGCAAACCATATGGCACTAGAAGGCTTAAATAGGGACAGCTTTTCCCTAGAGAGGTTGAGGGTGGGTAGTACTCGAGTTCCTAGTCAGTGACCGCATCTACGCAAGACACTACTGACCAGTCATTTAGTACTTGTATAAATGAGTACTAAATGACTGCACAGAAACCAGAATTACTGTGTAGTAGCATTGCGAAACAGCTTTTGGGTGATGTTGACTACACAGGAGTGCTCTGCTACTGCATAGTAGCATCACATCATGCTTCTTGCCACGTGATGCTACTGCACGGTAGTAACGAACTACTGAACAATCAGCATCTTGTGTAGATGTGTCCACTGATCCAGTAATAAATAGGTTAAGGAAATACCTCTGATACCTATCTCTCCCTCAGACTGTGCATTAACTATAGAATAGCCACTCCCCTGGAGGTGGTGTACTCCTGTGTCTTCCCCTTCTTAACACAGCACCTACCTACTCCTCCTTTGGGTAGCACAGTGGAAGTGAGGGAGAGCTGTATGAAAGAGAGCAGGAAAAAAAAGATGTCAAAGAGAACTATGTTTTTGACCCATGTGTCTTCCCTGTTCATACTTGCATCCAGTACTAACCATGGCCTTAGTGGTTATCCTGAGTACACAACTGTGTTCAATCAAATCTACCTGTAATATCTCTAGAGCTAGATCTTTCTTCCCAGGGAGACAATGTAGTCCATCCAGCTGGACCAGCTAGTGTACCCGTAGACTCTGAAAAGGCAGGAGGAAAAGACAGTAAACTTCAGCTGCAAGACCTATTCTTCCAGCAACAGGTCCCAAGTGTGATGATCTCCTTGTTTTCTGCTGATGGGATGGCCCTCCAGCCGAACTGAATGATTTTAAGGCATTCCACAACTCCATCAAATGCATGGCAGGGATGAGAGAGACCTCTCAAAGTGGTGCAAGAGAAATCTCATATTCCTGGACATCTTGCCCCTTTCCACACTTGGCTGGCTTGCTATGCCTAGGTGTGTGGAGTATTGGAACCCGCAGAAGACCTAAATAGTGCTTGGTATGGTTCATGATGCGTGCTGGAATCCATTCCAACCCCGTCCAAGTGAGCAGACAGCAAGTACAGGTCTACTTCACCGAATTTGAATTCTTCTGTTTTCACCCAGTACCAGATTGAATTGTGGCAGCTGCTGTCCAGAAAGGGTCCAAGCAATATTAAAATATTTTCCAGCTCTAAAATAATTTGGACTTTGTGCCAGCTTCATAAGAATCCACCCAGCAGCAGTATCTGCTTTTCTGTTCAGAGCCATGCCATGTAATTCCTATTCTACAGCTATAATGTTCCTCAAGGGCTGTGTTCATGCTTTCCCTCTGTATCCAGCATTAGAGAGATGGTTTTTGGAAAATTCTGTCTAATGGGGGGGGGGGGGGGGGGGGGAAAAAAA
>NW_017728993.1:70026697-70042362 GCF_001723915.1 Gavialis gangeticus
GGGGGGGGGGGGGGGGATGGTAAAAAAGTTTAAAGATGGAAAAGGAAGAGTGAAAAGACTTGGAAAATTTGTCATGCAAACCTGCCTATAATCTATTTGGGTTATTCAAGAGAAGGCTAAAAATGATTCAGTCACAACCGATAACCACCCATATGGGGTGAAGTCTGATAGCAGAGGTGTTTTACGTATAGCCCATGAACATTGTAACGAGGTCTAATAATTACAGACTTAATGCTAGAAGAATTTAGGCTAGAGATAAGGATCTGAAATTGAATAATGTCCAGGGTTATTCCTTTTTTTCTTTTCCCACTCTGTCTCTTCCAGTGTTTTCCAAAGTTGGAGAAATTTGGAAGGACCAAAACAAAAAGAGAGAGAAGGAGAGGGGAAATGGTTAAAATTCATTCTGTTGCATACAGTAGTCAGAAATATATAGAGAGGAAAATTGGAAATTTAAATTTGAGGCTTTGAAAAAGCAGATTATGTTAGCAGATGCAAAATGAGAATTTCTATTTGAATCCTTTTGAAATTTTGTTGAGGACATTTACAGTTTTGTGGGAAGAAAATTAATACAATAGAGCAAGGTAGAGAAGAGGGGCTGGCCCCAGGCTGACCTGTTCCCTTAGGCTAAAATTCTTGTGCACAATCCTGGCCCCACTGAAGTCAGTGAGCAAACAACCATTGGAGTCGGTCAGGTTTTCGCCACTTGTTTCTAGTCCATGTGGCTTGCAAGGTATTGGACAGAAGGGCAGTGCCATTTTGATATCTAGGGAAGCTGTTACAAATGCAAGACTGAATCTTAATGGTCCTTTATTTTGGCCCGTTAATTTTAAGGGAGAAATTTCCCATTTTGATGGGAAATTGGTCTCTTTATCAGCAGCTGCTTGAACCTGCTCAGAGGCTTGCAAAGCTGGAATGATTCTTATGGGGATGGATTTGTGGTCTGGGGAAGGAAATGAAGATTTATTTATAATGTGGCTTTGCACCTTATAATATAGCTATCGCAGCTGTAGGTAGAATATACATAATGAACCTGATCCGTTGCCTAAGTATTTCAGGCATTCCCTACATCTGCTACAGTCTTGGCTCTGAACCTGCTACCTACAGACATTTCATTTTATGAATAGACCAATTGAAGTTGCAGTAATATACCTTGGGCTCTTTGGAGGAGAGAGGTTGTATAAATAGCAGTCCCCTTCTCATTCTAATTTTCTTGGTTTGTTTGTTAAAAGACTCAGGAGAAAACTTGGTTAGAATAAATAGCATGGTCTGTTTGAGTGCACAGTAGGTGTGGTCTTGAACAATAAGGAGGAAAAATCTTAGATGCTAGAATTGTTTGCTTTTGTCCCCAATTCCTCTCTTTCCCATTGTTTGTAGGAAAATCCGCAAGCTGCTTTCATCTTCTGAAGCTAAGCGAGCCGCCAGACGCCCTTACAAACCAATTATCATCCGGCCAATCCAGGCAGTGCCGTTACGCCAGCCCATGAACGATGAACCCATAATCATTGAGGATTAATACAAACTGAGTGGCCCTTGGAACGATGGTGGATCTGCTTGAAAGAATCTCTCCTTGATGTATACTTGAGTTTTTATTGGCTACAGCATTGAACTAACTGCTGAAGAGAGGGAACCTTTGAGGAACTGTTTTGCATCTTTTAAACACTTAAAAGGAACTCAGTCCTGCTCTGAGCCTTGATGACCACAGACTGCTCTCTCTCTTTCTTTCTCTTTTGCGCGCGCTCTGTCTTCTCTTCCTTTTTTTATTTTTGGTAGCCTATTTTTCCCCCTTTGCTTCTACCCCTTTTGTAGACAGGTGGGAGGGAAAGTAAGTTTAACTTATTAAGAAAATGTGGAATAGTAATTTTTAGCTTTCTGTTTCCTCTTCTGATGTATGAAGAGCTAGAATCCTTCATTTTGTGACTGAGCTCTCGTTGCTAAGCCGTTTTTATAAGGCTGTGTTGTAAGATTTTTTTTTTTATTTTGTGGACAGTGCCATTTTTTATTTCATTTATATTATTTCTTTTGTAGATAAATTTCCAATCTGTAACTCTGATATTTGGAAATAGGATCTGAAAGCCAGCCACAGGTTCAGCTAGTTTTCTTGGTCCTGTCCCTTGTGTTTTTTGGATAATTTTGCACGGCCAATTCCACTTGTGCTCAAGCACAAGTCAGAAACAACTCAGGCTGAGGAAGGAGCGAGCTAAGGACTGAAGAATCTTGCAGAACATTACACTAACATTGAGCAGCTGAAGCCAGGCTACTGGAATGAGCTGTTTTCTTTTGTTTTTTATCCCAGTCAGTCCCAGCGGGGTCTGGCTCGTGGCATTTCTCTCAATAACCAGCAGTTTGTGTGCTGCCTTCTGTCTGACATCTGGAAACCTACGTGCTGTTATATCTACCAGGACCAGCAGTAGGCCCTCCAGTTCAGCAAGTGTAATGAATTGCTTTGCTCTGGCTCCAAGAGTCAAGTACACCAATGCCCAGGGACATTTTGCTTAGAATACTGAACCTGTTTGTGCATCAGTGTTTTTTGGACACATCTCTCCAGGGTGAACCTGGTTTCTGTTAAACTGCATTACTGTACATTTCCCATTTTGAAGGGAATTTCAAGTTAAATTACAGCTGGGTTTTCATTTGAACACACTGTGTTTGAAATTAAGTGTTTTCCCTTTGACATTTCTTGTGTTTTTGAGGGGTTGGTTTTTTTTGCATCTCCTGAACTTATTATGTATTTGCAAGTCTGTATAACTTTCTTTTTCACATGTCTTCTCATTGCAGTGCATTTGCAGAGTGCCCTGCTTTGTTTTGAAAGGATGTAAACTATAATTTGCGACTTGTGCTGATCTGTACATGTACCTGCCTCAAGCAGACACAGCATGTAAAACCCCCAAGTCATTCCATATGTGTCAGCAGTGAGATGAGCCAAAGTTGTATTTGGGTTATCACAGTCCAGCCGTGATTCTGTGCAACACTGCTAGCCCAGCAGGGTAGGCAGAAAGGAATCCCCACAAAATGAAATCAATTCAGTTAACTTTACTTAATAAACCTAGAAACTGAGCTTTTTGTGAAACCTGCTTTTTGTGTCTGTTCTGAAATCGAGAACTTTGCCTTTGCCAAGGCGCCATCCAGCTGTAAGATGTGGAGTTGTACCTGCTTCCTAGAAACTGATTTGACTTGACAAGTATTTGGATAATGGTGCTGATATGGAGGGAGAGAGATGCCAATTTCTTCACTTTTATTCTGCCTCTTAGCTTGCCATGTGGGGCAAGACTAATTCCTAATTTTGATCCCACCAGCATGCTACGTAGAAACTTCTAATTTATCAATATCTCAGTTTGACTCCAAAAGTGCTGTCCTTGCTAAAAATTGAGACTCGAGCCTGTTGCACGTGGTGACTCATACATCTCCCTGATCAGAGGCATGAGCCTGACACGTGGCAAAACAGAATCCCAGAGGGTTAACATTTGAATATGTTGACATTTAAATACTTCACTTTCACATTAATTCATTCCTAGATTAAGCAAAGTTAATTCAAGTGCAGAGCTGATTGGCTTTTCAATAGCAACACAATCCCAGTAGCTTGTAAAGTTTGTGTTGCTACCAAATACTTAAGATGTATCCTCCACTCCTTATATGTCTATGCTTCTGTACCTATTGCTTCCAAACAAGGGGCTGAAGGAAAAACTAGATTTGAAAGATAGGCATGCCTGATAACCCGGTATTCCTGCAGCCCTTTAAATGTGTTCCTGCCCCAGTGCTAAAGAACAAATTCTTGCACTAGCAGGAGCCTTGCTTTTGCCTTCCATCCGCAGATGGAATAACCAGAATGCTCTTCAAGTGATGTGATGTCAGGCTGCTAACTAAGGAAAGGTCTTACAGGATTTGATTTTTTCCCTTTATAATGAGATCAGCAGCCTGAAGTGATATATTCTAGGAACAGCGAAATCAAGTCCTCATCAACCATTTTGAAGAAGTACCTTAGTGTCTGTCTCATGCTGTAAGTAAGGATTATGGCTGCTGCCACTATTGTGCCTGAGTACTATACTGTGCCACATCTACTCTAACATCAGCCTGTGTTCAGAGACTTCAGGAAAGGTCGCAAAATTTGGAAGAGATTTTGGTTTTCAGTGGACAAACTACATGTAATAGCTTAAAGTGACCACTTGAGGGTGCCAAGTCTGCAACTTCAGTGATTTGAGCACCTTCCAAAGCTATCTTAGCTTTAGATGCTACTCTGATGGTTGGAATTTGGATCAGGCAAATCACTGGAGACTATCCCAGATGATAGACCTCTAAGGAACACACAGTGTCACTTAACATGACTTCCCTTGCCTTTTGCTATTTTGTGGTAGATTGTACTTAGCTTGTGGCTTGGGGCTTATAACAGTGTGGGGTGAGGTAGGGTGGGGTGATGCTTTCTCTCAAGAAATGAACTATACTGAGAGTCATGAGCAACAGCCAGATACCAGAAGAGGCTGCCTTTTCATTTTTATGCTCTAATGCAGGGGGTTTCAACTGGGGGTACGCATACCCCTCGGGGTACTTTGGAAGGCCCCAAGGGGTACGCGACAGTGGCGCGGAGAAGCCAGCGGCACTTCCGGTTTCGCTTGTCAACTGGCCGTGGGGGGTACTCTGACCAAAAAAGTTTGGAAACGCCTGCTTTAATGCTTCCAACAAGCAAGCCACTGTTGTTATGGGTAACCTTGGCAGGCCAGCTGCCACAGTGAACCCAGTCTACTTCCCTACTCTTTCCAATGGTCTGTCCTCCCTCTAAAGGGGCTTTGAAAACCTCATGCTGTTGTTTAGGCCATGAAAAGAGGTGTACAAGGCAGAAGCAACTCATCTCTGGAGTTTCCAGTAAGCCCAACTGCCATCACTGAGATGATATTCTTGGCTTTCAAGTCTTCCTAAGCTGGGTGCCAGGGAGCAACTCTTCAGGTAATCTGAGGATACTTTCAATTACATGAAATGAATCTGTTGGCCTTGCCCATTAAGAGATGATGCTGGTGATTTCACGTGCATGTGGCCCTCTTAAGTCGAACTTGTGTGCCAAGGAAATGAAGAAATGGAGAGGGAACAAAAGGCCAATGCGACTGGAGTGACTTGGATGCTTTTCTTCCTGTGTTTCTCACTAGGCCCTGTTACTTAAATTGCATCATTTTAAGATTAGCTTTGGGGCAAGGGAATGCCTGCATGTGTGTGCGTGCGCACACACATGTATACATGCATGCACACAAGGTAAAATGCAACTTATTGCTGCCAAGTGCTACTATGTAGTCATCAAATGTTTGCTTCAGTCAGTCACAAGCTAGCAGTTAGGTGAGCACTCTTATGTGCCCAAAGGAGATTTTTCTTTAATCGTGCATCTGTGGCATACCTGTTCTTTGCTCAGTCCATTCCTGTTGCTTTGCAAAATGAAAAGTAATTGTTCTGAAACTTCTCCCAGTGTGTAGGGTTATACCTCCATCCTAGCTTTGTCCACCGGTGATGGCGTACACAGCCATGAGGGTTACTGCAGACTTGCAAGCTTGAGGGGTCCTGGGACTTGCAAGCTCAAAAGTAGTAGCTATTTAGAAGTTTGGTCTGAAAACTGGGGTTTTTTTCTGTAATGAAAATTGATTTTTGCTGCAATTGCAGCATCGTTTCAAGTCCTTTAAAGAGAGAGTTATATCAGCAGCATAACTGAGGGGTGAGCCATCAGCCATGGGCACCAACTTAAAGGGGCTGTCAGTATGACCTCTTCTCCCAGCAGTCTTTGCTATGGCAGCCACACCCCTGTTCAACTTGGGTGTAGGAGCCGGACAGGTACAGGCCTGTGCCTAGTCATGTAGCTGGGAGAAGGGTGGAATAGTGCCACTCCTCCCCCAGGAGGCTTTGCTACGGGAGAGACATGGCGTGGGGGGTGCAAACAAGGCACCAGAAGCAGCCCATGAGAACCCACTCCACAGCTTCTCCCCCAGCAGCAGGAGTCTGAGCATGTGCTGCTACAGCCACTGCTGAGGCAGTAGCAGCTGCTGCCCAAGTGATGAGACCTGGATCAGGTAAGACTCTTCTCCCCATTGTGTCTCCCCTAATTCTCCCTTGCTTTCCAGTGGTCACCATAATCTCTTCTTCCCTCCACCTTTCCCACCTCTGCCCTGGGCACTGAAAAAGCTTTGAGTTGCACAAACATGTTTTTAGACTAAAACAAGTTTTGGAATTTTGCATCTAGAATTACTCCAGAATTTCGTGCTGGCTGCTATGTGTTCCCCTGCTTTACCTGTGGTGGGTTAGGGTGTTATGTCTTGTGTTGAGTCCTGGTTGACTGTAGTTTTACGAAGAGGTTAGACAATGGACTTGTACAGTATGGTTTGAATAGGAACGATCCTGCCTCAGGTTGAATTGGATGACCTCCCAATATCCCTCTTTTCCAGCCTGCCTTCTCTACGGTTCTGTGCTAAAATACACATATCATTTAATAAAGTGGCTAATTTAAAACCAGGTTAGACTTGTGGAGGAAGAAAATTCCCTTACCTGTTTAAGAGACAGTACAGGAAAGCACTGGAGAGAGATGCTAGGCTCTATCTTATTCTACCTGTTGGGCATCTAAGCAAGATTTAAGCTTCTAATTTCAATATTGCATAACACCGTGAGGTGAGGGAAGGAGTCCTGAGAGCAGAACTAAAATGATCCATATCTATTGCATTTGTAAAACCAGAGGTGAAATTTGAAAGAGTAGAAAAATGAATAGAGACAAACCTGGGGAGGAGGGGAAAATGAAAGAGACTAAGCAAGAGTTGAAAAGATTCAACCCAGTGTATTGAGACAAAAAATCACCAAAGGATGTGAGAGTAGCAACAGATCAGGAAGGCAGAAGGAAAACTCCATCCTCCCCGTCTCCTGGCTGGGGTAACTGGAGATGGATAGTGTCACACCTGTGTCTCCCTTCCAACCCATCCTTACAACATGGAGGCAGCAGCAAGGTTACCATAGATACAGAAGGATAATACAGTAAGCAAACAACATGTATCTGTGAATTTAGTGACAGGTGGCCGCAAGGGCCTACAGCTTCACTGTGCAGATGCTGAGACACAACCTATATCCAGTCGGTAGAGAGAACATGGTGTTAACTGTCAGCCCTGCAGACTCAGCCTTGGGCTGTGAGTTGAGCTGCCTTTTCTATTGGTGTCCCACCTCTATTAAAGGCCTACAGACCAAATTCTGCATTGCACAGCACCCCAGCAATCCCGCCTTTTAACTTCATTGTCATCCATTTCCAGTGGTGTTCAGTGGAGTTCTTGGATCCAAATGAATCCCTCTGATCCATTCTTATGACAATGCATGCCAGGAAAGTTCAGGCATCTCTTCCATACCAGTGATGACACTACAGCCAGAATACTAGTAAAATACCAGCTAAATCATCTCTGGGCTAAATCTGATATTTGGGAGAAAGAGCCTCCTGCAATTCTACCTTGTTCACTTTCAAAGGAAAACGTACTTTCATGTGACAAACACTTCAACTGGTGCTACCTTAGTACATCCAGCAGCTTTCAGTAGGGCAGACTTCTGAGTGACGGTAAATGTAAATTGACTGTTTCCGTTGCACTAACTTTTTAAAGCAGGCATTTCAGAAAGGTGTCAGTGTTATTCTGGGGCATGTCTGTTTCTGTATATAAGCTGTATTACACACAGTCTAGTTTGTGTGCATGCCTGTGCTCTGGGGGTTGCATACCTTGAAAGACTTGTTGGATGTTTGACTTAGCATGTTTTTTTCCCTACCCCAAAGCTCCATTCTGAATTTTTGAGGGCAGATTCCAGGCAATATCCATGACCTCCCCACCCCACTCCACCACCACACTTACGCAGTTTTCTTTCTTTCTTCTGGGTGATTCACATAGACTTCATTGTATGCACTATTCAGTATTTCTCACTCTCATTTTCTCTCCTGCTGTGACAGCCATATCAGCCTTTTCTGAAATGCCTCCATGTCTCCCAGACTAGCATCACTGATTCTGTATTGCATTATAGGTGGCTTGTTTTGTACATTTGACTGCAACAGGCGATTTGCTAGCATGAAGCTTCCAGGCAGGAATCTCTCTCTTTAGACTGCTACATTCTTCAGTGTGGAGGCTGAATGTCATCTTTCTAGGGTTAAGCCTGGTGCCTTGGCACTCATTTTGAATGGGGTTATTTGTATGTGTTTCCAGATGTTGCTGCTGGAAAAATGTAGCTATGTGGGAGTAGAATATGTGATAAAGCAGAGTTCTGTTTTACTGTAGTTCATGGGGTGCTTTGTGGCAGACAGACTATATATTTTGATCAAGGTGATGTACTGCTAGTCTCTGGCTTTTTGTTGTTGTTATATATTGCTTTAGAGATGGAGAGACATGCTCCTTTGCTTTGCAGCCAGGCATGGCAGGGAGCTTGAGCTTACCGAGTATCAAAGTACTGTGATCAGCAAGAGGCATAACCTATAAACACTTTCCTTCCTGTGAATGTGCAGGGCAGTGACCATCCTCAAGAGATCCTGCTTAAGGGCTCACATTAAATGGAGTTATGATGAAACTCCATCTAAATCAAGGTGAAAGGGGTTGGCACAGCTGTTCAGTCAGAAAAGAGGAGCAAGGAGAACTAAGTACTTGCACAGTCCCTGCTGCAAGTCCTGAATGTCAAATCCTTGGAGGAGCAGGCTGTTTGCTTGCCATCTATTGCTGCAAATTTGCTCATGTGAAACGCTTTTGTGGAGCAATTAAGAGGAGGGCATGACCCACTTGTAGACGAACCATCTGGTGGCAACTAAAAACATGAAGGCCATATCTTCAGCAGGGGTAAGTCAGTTTTGTAGCTAACTTCAGAGTAAATGCACTGACTTACAGCACGCAATGATCTGGCCTTGAATTTTCTGAGATGGGTTGGGAATTACGTATTGCATTTGTTTCCAAAAGCTCAGGTTCAGGGATCTCAGGGAGGTTTTGTTCTGTTCCCCTAGCGAATTTTGCTCATCTGTGAGCTCAGCCCTGCATACTGGCCTTGTTCAGGACTGTCTCAGCATTGCTACACCATCTCATCCCAGAGTCGCTGGGCCAGATCCTGGCATGGTTCTTACACCCTCCTTCCTACAAGTACAGGTTTGTTGAAAGCTCTCATGAGACTTAACAAGTGGTAGCTTCTTAAAAGGCAAATAAAATGCCTTGTCCTCCGTCTGCAGCAGCTGCAAAGCTTCTGATGTAGGATACCAATTTTTACAGCAACACTTGCTGGTGTCTAGCCTGCATGCCGGCAGCAGGCTCCATAGCATGAAATCTGAGCGTGCAAACAGACCTTCCATGTTATGTGGGCTTTGGCCATCTAGAGTGGAGGGAAACGTGGAAGTGTCCGTACCAGACAGTTGGCAAAGTGCACAAGAGCCTGTGCTGGCTCCAAAGGAATGCAGCTGAGGGGGTTTGGGAGTGAGCTTCAGCTCCAGAAGGCTCTCCCTTTTTTTAATGCCTACGACACATGTCTGCAGAGGCAATTGGCATTTCCTCTGGGCAGATGCTTAGCATTTTTGCATGCATTTATTTTGGGGCTTGGAAGCCTCAGCTTACGTTGTCCACATGGATCCATTCTTCAGCCATTTCCAAAGTGATCTCCAAGTCAAAATGAACTTGGCCTCTGGGTTGGATGTAGGCATCTGCTTTGTGGAGGTGGGTTTTGTTCTTCCTGTTCTCACTGAATCCAGAGAGCAAACTCAGAGCAATTTCCCCACCAGGTTTGGGTTTTGTTTCTTCCAGGGCCAAGATTTTTTTCATAGATGTCATAGACATTAGGGCTAGAAGGGACCTGGGAAAATCAAGTGCAGCCCTCCGCCCCAGGGCAGGAAGTCAGCTGGGGTCACAGGATCCCAGCAAGATAAGCATCCAATTGGCTCTCAAAGGAGTCCAGAATAGGTGCTTGCACCACGTCTGCCAGCAGTCGGTTCCAGACCTTGGGGGCTCAGACTGTAAAGAAGTTCTTCCTTATGTCCAGGCTAAAACGGTCTTGGAGAAGTTTGTGACCGTTTGACCTTGTCATCCCATGGGGCACTCTGGTGAACAAGACCTTTTCAAGACTAATATTTAAATGCCAGTCTTGAGAGCCTTAGCCTGAAGTGAGGCACTGAAATAAAGACCTCAGTCCTCAAAGGCACCAAACACCTGGCAGCTCCTCCACCATAGACACGCATGTTATCAGTTCAGACCTATCTCTCCCCTTGCTCCCTAGAGGGGGTTGTACTCATCTCTAGGGTGGTTGGCCATGCTAGGGTTATTGTCCTCATAAGCTCTTCTATGCCCCACAGTCCTCTGCTTCCCTCTGATTGCTGGGTGCTAGTGAGGGCGTCTCCCCCTGTGTACTCAGCTGAGCAAAAACGCCAAACACCTTTGACTCCACTGTGGGTGGGCTCAGCAGAGCAGCAGCTGCTGGTGATGCTGGACAAGAGCCAGGCATCCCTTCCACTGATCTAGGAAGTCAAGTAAGGACAGAGTCGAGATCCAGCTGGTAACCTTGGCTCAGCGGGGTCAGTTGTCCAGGTTCCCGCAACACATGTTGGTGCCACGAGCCTGGCTTCAGAGTCTTCGCCATGTCTCTCACCTCCCACTTAGCATAAGATCCCTCGCCTCAGTCCAAAGTTATTCTGGGTGGGGACGGCATCTGACCGGACAAATCCTGCTGAAGATCTACAGGCCTGCTTGAGAAAATTGGGGAATTTCAACCAGGCTGAGCTGCTCAGTTACCTGGAAGAGATTTTCTCTCAGCACCTCCAAGGGGTTCCTCCAGTGCCTTTATCTTGGACCTTTAAAGTCATCTTGTTACCAGGGTCCAGCTGTGATTATCCAATGTTACTGGCTGCTCAGTCTTCTACCCTCTGACACGTAGGTCAATAGTCTTGTCTTGTAGTCGCTGAGTTTATGAAAGGCTTGTTGCATAATTCCCTCTAGTCTGAGTCACTCCTAAGAGACCATCGTCTTGTTCCTGGCAAGCTTGTAATACCACTAGATGGCCCTTTGTTTGATTGTTCTCTAGACACTCTTTGTAAAACACAGTTCCAGATAGCACTCCTTTTACTGTGCGCTTGTACAGCGCTTAGTGTAAGGAACTGACGGTAAGAGACCCTGTAGCAGGATCCAAAATTACTGCATTCACTATAAACTCAAATTTGAAACATTATCCCCATCTGAGGATGGCCATGGGGCACTCAGAAATCTGAAGACAGATTTAAAAACTAGTTATTAACCTTTAAGGAACGATAATTTTGGTGTGTGTGTGTGTGGGGGGGGTCTCTTCCCAGGTTTGGCCAAGCCAGGCAGTAAATGCAGCTCCCAGGTCCCTGAAGTACCTGCCTATAGCATCTGATGACCCTGCTCAGTGTAAGTAGGTGCTAGTGCTCCTTTAAAGAAACAGTTAGGGGGAACATATGGGCAAAACATTTATTTACATGGAACAACACTTCTTTGTTAGTGAAACTGGTTCAGAGCAAGCATGGAAAACCTGCTGTGAGTGGTTATGGTCAGTTGAAATGATAAATAGGGGTGCCAAACCTATCCTACCCTGTGGGCTGGCTGTGTAGCCTGGGGCTGGTCCATGGGCTGGACAGGACCCACAGACTGGCCCCTCATTCCAGATCCAGTGTGTGCCTAGGAGTGGCCAGAGTGGACACTGCATGCAGCTGTGTCCTGCTCCAGCCGCTCCAGAGCTGTGCCGCACGGCCCCAGAGCTGCCACCACCGTGGGCTTTCCTGGAAGGCCTGAATCTGCCGCCACTGCAGGACTGCACTGCACGGTCCTGGAATGGCTGATGCTGCTCTGGGATATGAGCTGGAGCAGGCACCATGCATGGTGCACAGGGCCATCCAGCACACCCTGTAGGCTGTCTGTGGGTTGCCCTGAGAGACAGCACCAGGGGCTGGGTGATACAGCTCCACAGGCTGGATCCAGCTCACAAGCTGCATCTCTGACAGACCTGATAACCAAGTGAAACCAAAGGATTATTTATAAATAGAAAGCACAAGACTTAACAGTAGTAGGCTTTGCTAGCAGATCTGCTTGTAACATAGCCAGAAATTATGTACAGGAAGAAAGACTGAATTTGAAGAAAGTTCAAGCTTCAGGATCAAGCACTCAAAGTGCAAAATTATAGGTGTCTGTACAACCTTAACTCAGCCCCTGAGGAAATGCCCTATGATAGTCTCAAACATGATCACGCATTTCCCCCACTGGCAGGCCTCATTTGGGGCATAGGAGAGAAGAGTGCTCTGGGCCCAGCAAATGGGTATTTATTTAACTTCTTTTGATCCTCACCCTTCAGTTTGTTGTACAAAGCCTCGCAAGCCATCCAAACCCTCTGCAGCTGTCTGTTTCCTGCTGCTCTCCTAGGCATGTGCACGCCAGAGATGCTTATGGACCTACCCCTGAAGGGTATGGTGGTGCTTTCCCCACCTCAAGCTGTGAAGAAACCAAAGCCAAAATTGTCAGGTGTTTCCTGGGATTGGGTGAGGCACCAAAGGTCTGATTTTTTTTTCAGTGTACCCAGCTCTACATAGCACCGTATTATGTTCAAGGCACAATCTCAGCTGGCTTCTGTTGTCGCTATGGGCACGCGGTGCTTCTGCAAACCCAGCCCAGCGTGCCAAGTCAGGCACTCGGGCCCTGAGATGCCCCCTGTGAAAAGTCAGGGGGTTAGTGGAGCACCCTGGGAAAAAGCTGGATTTATATAGCATGGGTCACATCGCTTAAGAATCAGATGGTCTTCACAATGAGGGCATCCTTCCTTCTGCAGCTTCCTGCCTCAGTTACCACACACCTTCCGGCTTTGGCAGTGGATGGGGCAGGGTCACTACAGACAACAGCTTCCTTGTGCCCCATAACCTTGATTTTTTCCTGGGCAATGAAGGATGCAATAGCCCTGGGAAGCTTGTGTGGAAATGTGATTATTTATCTGAAGCCTAACTCTGTGCTTATTCTGTGGCTTCCTTTGCTTTTGAGACCTTAACTTTGCAACCTAAAAAGTGTTCTTTTGGCATAAGTTTCTTTGTATGTCACTTCATAGTTTTTAAAGCAGAAGGCAATAAACCATCTTGCTATGGGCAGCCCCACCCCAGCTTTAATAATGTAATCAAAGACTTGCATAGTGCACGAGGCAGCACGTTGTATGGTCACATGTGATTATAGCGTTTCCTAACTTTTGAGGAGGTGGCTTAGCAACCTTCATGTTCTCAACTGGTTTTTGATGAAGTATCCCTGGGGGTTTGTTTTTCTAAAACAAACTATTAAAAACAAATCCACATCTCATGTGAAACCATATTGACCCCATATGGGAAACTTTAGATCAGTGAGTCTCAGCCCTGTCACTCGTGGCAGCTGTTAGCTTTCACTCATTTCTTGAATAAGGAAAAATAATAGAATGATTCTTCTATTGCAAAAAGCTCGGGAAGATCGCGGTACTCAGAACCTTTCTGATCCTGGGGATTCCTCTCTGAAACCTCTGGGTTGATGTCGTGAATTGTGTGCAGGTGTTTGCATACCTAATATTCCACAGCACCCTTAAAAGTCTCTCATGCACCTCAGGGTGCCATGTAACCACGCTTGAGAATCATTGCTTTAGATTCACAGCACAGACATCTCCCATTTGATCTAACAGAGGCTAATAATGTGATTATGTGGCAGTGAACAGCATACCCAATAGCAGGGTAACCCCCTGTTCCTGACCAACATCGAGTCTCAGCCCTAAAGCGTGAGCTGTACAATGGAACAGCTGAGAAAATTTAGCATGGGTGACTAAATGCTTTCCCTAATTTCATTTATGGAAACAGCTGAACCAGTTTAGCTAAAACTTTTTTTTTTTATGACACCTTATGGCAGAAAACCAGCATGGAAACCTTCAGCTCAAGTGGTTACAGTTGTGAGCAACTGAAACCTGGGCCTTTATCATGCAAAGCTTTAGAAAACCATAACTGCAGGAGTTGCTACCAGGTCCACCCATAATTATTGTAACAGTGATTTGGAAGGAAAATGCATAGATTTGAAAATAGATTGCTACAATAGTAGTTGCATACAAAACAATCTGCTGCTAATGCAGTATTGAGGTTCCACTGATAAGCATGCAAAAGGAAAATAAATGCCACTGTTAAAAGTGTGAATGCGTGAGCTGACGTTCATTTGTGTCATTACTCAGACTTTACCTACCGTGCCTTTGGTGTACATGTGGAACCTATTATTATTTGTCAGCCTGGCATATACTAGCAATCTTTAGTGACCCAGAACGCAAATTTGTGACGGTGGTGTGTGAGGATATCAGCCAACGCTGATAATCTTTTATATACTTTTCTGGGTAAATAGCTGCCTGAGCATGTAGGAGACTGGACTTGATGGTCCTTCTAGTCCTGTGCTGCTATGCTCCGAGACCTTTGTGGCCTTTGGATAGAGCCCTTGGACTTAATAGGAAGGTGTCTGTTTTCTATTATAGTTGTATTTCAGTTTGGGCCAGTACACAGCTGTTACACATATCAGTGTGGTTTCCCCTCCCTTTGGATACAGATACTCATCTGAGCACTATTTTACTAATTGGTGTAGTGATTCACTCCCTTTTCAGACTTCTGCTCAGGGATCAGTGGTCCCTAGCTGTTACTCAGAGATGTAAGCATGGAGCTAGTTTAACTCAGAGGGGAGCTATGTGGCATCTGCCTTGAAGCTGCATAGAAGAATCAGGCAAAAATGAGAGACAAACCAGGTCTATAAAGCTGCATGAGTAGGATGGGTATATAGTGTGGGCTTATGGGAATATCAGATGGGTATATAGTGTGGCAGACCCTTAGCAGGTGTAAATAAGCATTGCTTCCACACTCTGGCTTATACTAGCAAAGGGCTAAGTAGTGTAGATAGATACAGGATATTCTTCTCACGTGCTGCGTAGGAGTTGGGGAAAGTTCAATGTTACTTCCAAGGGATCCTGGGATGTACATAGACTAGGATACATGTTTATGTTTCATAACACTTGTATTCCCACTATAATTGCCCCATAATGATTTATAATATACATGTATTTCTGCTTTTACAGGTAAAAGTAGAGGGGGAAAGTGGATTTTTCCTCCTATAAGGACACACATTGCATGTGTTTGCAAGTTCTAAATGCTTTCCTTTCTAGTAAACTCTCCATTAATGGTGGTTGACTCATGCTGCCTTTTGAAGTCGAACGGGAGCTTGGACTGGGTAAGCGCTGGCAGATTGAAGCCAATAAGAGGTTTATATTGCTGCAGGTTCAGGAGAATAGTGTAGTATAGTTATTGAGAAATTTTTTATTGCTGTTTAATTGTCAATACATAACACAGCTCAGCCCTTTGTAGCTACACATAGTTTCTTACAGTTAATGAGGATCACCATGGGTGAATATCTTTATTTCAGGGAAATATTTCATGCCAATAGTTTGTATAAGAAGCCTAGTGAACTGATCAAAGACCTGGAAGATCTGGGCTGTGATTCTTGGGTTAAAGACTGGTCATTTTGGGAAAGATGCTGTATGGGATGCTGTATGGTAGTCTTTACACATAGATTAAACTTAGAAAGGACAATTATAAGGCTACAGAGGGGGCTGCAGCCACCCCAAAATGTGACACCCCAATCTGCCCTGCCCCAGTGCTTGACCCAGCCCCCCAGCATCACCCCCTCCCTTACCAG
>NW_017728993.1:70042382-70052187 GCF_001723915.1 Gavialis gangeticus
CCCACATCCCTTCCATTCCCCCTCCCTTTCCACCACAACAGCCTTACCAGCCAGACGCTGCTTTTCAAGCTGTCGGGCTGCATATTGGAAATCAGATCCGTATTGCCTGATATATACCTCCTTAAAAATTGGCTATCGATATTGGCCCAAAATACTCTATCGGTACACCCCTAATATATATATATGTGTGTGTATGTATCGAGTAGCATCATGCCCACAACAGATTCTTGAATAACAAGTTTGCCAAGACCTGCAGAACCATGTTGATTGACATTAACTATCCTACCATCCTTTAATTGCTACACTTCACTTGCACAGTGAAAAACTAATGGGGAAGGCTTTTGAGGAAGACTTCATCTCATCTAAAGGAGAGAGCACTTCTGAAGATTGGGAGAGGTAAATGATGTACTCTTCCACTCCCTGGGGAGCAGATGCTTGCTTCTTTCTGGACTCCAGATGTCCTGGCGATCCATACCGCTGATTATAAAGAAAAGATTTAGGGAACCAGCCTTTTTGGTAAGAGAGATGCTGTCTGCCAAGAAAAGCTTCCTGGAGAAGAGCAGCCCTTTCACCCGGCTGACTTCTTGTGAGTGAAGGATGAACAGCATCTTGCAGTATCGTGTCCCTGAAGCTTACCTGTGGTGGTTGCTTGGGAACACACTGAGCAGATTAGGAGCAGGAGTTGCTCTCTCAGATTTTTATCAGCATTTTCAGGTTCTTTTTAACTCCTACTCGTGCAGCATTTGTTGAGGGATTATCTAGGTTTGGCAGCAGAGTGTGGGGGAAATGATTCCTGTGTTTTGTGACAGCTGGGAGGTCGTGGAGAATGCCCTGGTGGAGATGTCATGGAGAATGCCATGCAGTGGAGCCATTCACCAGTCCTGCAAAGTCAGCACTGGGGAACACCAGAGCCAACGCCTGGTGGAGTTGGATGAAACACAAAGCAGGTCAAACCAGAACATGACTCCTGCTGTTTCTGGCAAGAAGATTTCCTCCTCATCTCTACCTGCCTTTACACAAACAGGACTGCACCAGGAAGCCCTTTGAGCTGTTTGGGGCATTTTGAGCCCCTAGGAGATAAGATGTGCATTTCGTTAGCTGGAAGAGTTGGATAAGAAGAGCAGGTTCCTGATGTCTTTCTTAGCCCCTTGTTGAACAGCAGGGACTGCAGTGAGAAAGAGGTGTGGGGCAGGACCTTTTATGTGTTGATCACCTCTACAGAAGAAGTCTCCTGAGTCTCCAGTAATGGCAAGGGAGCTTTGTAACCTGGTATGATAAGAGCTAAAGTTTAGCTGTGACAAAAGCCACCAAGACAGCCTCTCAACTGAAGTATCAGAACCTGTCAAAGGCTACCGTACTATCCACAATGGAAGCTGGCTCAGATGAAGTGCTCTATGAAACGATGCCTGCCTTTGTCTCTTCTTGGGAAAATTCCCTGGAAACATCTTGCATTTGTGTTCTTGGAGAAGCCCTGAGAAGGGTCGTAGACTGTCAAAGGGCTAATGTGGTGTATTATCCAAGTGCTTCTGCACTAATTCTCACAGCCCTCTGTGAGGTAGGGCCGTGCCATTATCCCCATTGCACAGATGGAAGAATGGAGAGGCTAAGTGACTTGTCTTAAGTAACACAGTAAGTCTGTGGCAGAGCTAGGAATTAAATCCATGTCTTCCAAATACCAGGATAGCAGACAAACCAGTACTTGCCCTCCAGTACCTTATCACCATTGTTTTGACAAGCAGCTACTCCAGCCATGACTAATGTCACTGTCCCTTCAGCCTCGGAAAGGGAGTGGAAACCCTTTCTAGAAAAGCCACAGAGTGGTGCCAGGATGGCACTACCTACACAAATCACAAAAGCAAGAAGGCATAATGTTTCAGGGTCGCTGCTCTCCTACACTTCTCGCATGCACTGTTGAGCCCGTGCCAGAGCGGGTGGAATGGCAGGTCAGTGTTTGTGTCGCCTCACAGGTTCACGCAAGGCTTGGGATTGTGCTGGTGGTGACAACGTGATGCCTGGGAATTCTTGGCATGCTGTAGTGGAATAGGACCAGAAGGAAGCGTTGAGCAGGATATCCTGCCCAGAGTGAGTGGATCCGCTTCATCCCGATGCTGATATGTTATGCCACAGCCAATCGGTTCTGCTGAAAACCACGATAGACCAGGAGGAGATTTTTGACAGAGTTAATCCAAGCAACAGGAGGGGTGTGTGGAACGGCATGCAGAGAATGTGCATTCAGTGCCAGGCGCTTAACCATCTGAAGAGAGCTGTGAGAGCATCTGTCCGGCCTAGAATGAGCAGACCTTCCCCTCCTTCCCACAAGTCTTATTTAATGCTTCTTGATGGGGAGGGCTTAATTGTGGAGTTGAGACCTGCTTGTTCCTCACTGTGGAGTGTGTAATGCATCAAGCTAAGAAATGTCATCAGATAGAGGCGCTGTGGAGCATGGAAGATGTTTGGAACATCATTGGAGTGCAATGTTTTTGCCTAGCTCCCTTACCTGCACCCCCCCCCCCCCCCCCTTTGGATAGGTCATGGAAAATTATCCTCTGCTAGTAAAGCCAGATGCAGCTCCCTTCCAGAACTGAGAACCGAAGCAATAGCTTTGATAGCCTTTCCTAACATGAGATACCTGCAGTGTTGGGAAAAACTGTTCAGGCCCACCTGCTTACTGATGAACCTGGAACAAGGTTCTGTACCTCTAGCCCTGTCAAAGCTGCCGCCCCACAAGTAGTTCATGGCCTACAGAAACTTCCCAAACCCTCGGCTTTGGTGTTCACCACCACGCTACCACATAAGCGCCCCATGAAGGGAACTAGTAACATTTGCCCTCCTCTGTGGTGTATTATCAGGGCAGCAGCTGACATAACACCGAGCCTGAGACCGAATACATGCTGGCTTGCTTCTCTGCATGAGCAGGGTAACAAAGGGCACAAAATTCCCACTTTTTCCTGCAAGTGAGACTGAGCAAGAGGGAGCAGGCAATTGGAGAAACATGCTGACAAGCTGCTCTGACAAGCATGGCTCCAGTTTTTGAGTCCCACTATGTTTATTGCACGTCTCCCCCCATGGCTAGAAGCCAAACCTGGTCAGGGCTCTGTTGTGCTCTGCTCCAGATGGGCCAAAAAGAACAGTCCCTGCCCCCGAAGAGCCTTTGCTGTCCTGCTCCTGATGGGATCTCAAGAAGAGCTGGATCTACTCAAGAAGGGCCTCTCTCAGAGCTTGCAGTGCTGGCAAACCTAGTAAGCTTCAGGACAGGAGAAGACGGCATGGGTGGTGCGGTGCATGGTTTTGCTTTGGAATTACTGGCAACTCTCTTGCAGTGCCCCCCTGGAAGGGCAACTGATAAAACCAAGTGGTGGATGGATACAGGGGAACACTTATGCTACTCACCATTTACTTCTCTTCTTTCAGGAACAAAGCGACCCTCTTCCCTTCTCCACGTCAATTGCTCTTCAAGGAGGTGGCTCAGAAGCCACCTGAAGAATAGCAGCCTCCCGTAAGGAGATTGGTACAGATGGAAGTCTGCAGGGGGACCTGCCATTTCCAGGACAAAGCTGGAGTGGAGACTTGATGGTCACTGCTTGGAAGGGAAGCCGCTTACCCTCATCTGCCCTTTGGGACACAGGGAGCTGCCGTTCTATTCTTCCACTCCCTGCCCCATCAGCTACCCCCTCATGTTCTCTCTCCACGTTCCTGTCCTCCTCTAACTGCTCCCTATACTCAGTGATTTCCTGTATTTCCCCTTTCATCTTCCTCCCATGTTTCTCTTTCTCTTTCTCTGTCATGCCTTTCCCTGCATCAGTATAACTGGGGGGTAGGGAGGCCAACTGCAGCAGCAACCCCAGGTATCAACTTTGGGGGGGGTGAGCATAAAAATAGCCATGACTGCAGCAGCGGCTGAGTGAGCTGCCACAATCAGTATTGCAGCAACTGGTGTTGCCCCAGGCATCACATGGCTACCCCAGATGTGGCGCTGCCTGGCCATACCTCTGCTTTCCTGCCACCCTCAGTCTGTCTACTGTGCCCCGTTGCCCCTCCACACCTTCTTTGCCCTCAGTCCCATTTTAGCACTCTTACGTTCCCTTATCCCTAGCTTGGTCTCTGCTAATGGTTCACCATTTGCCCTCTGTGCAGTTTGGCTTCAGCCTCACTGGAAATTACGGGAAAAAACACCCATCTGTGCTGAAACAGCCTCATTCTTCTCTCTGGAACAGAAAGGGGCAAGGTGCCCATCTTGTTGGGGGTAGCCAGTGACTCCACATATATTGTCTGTACTGGGAGAATGACTATTTCAGCTAAAACTTCAGAAGACAGAGGCACAAATCAGAAGCCTTTTACAAATAACCTAAATTGTCCTAAATCAAACCTTTTACAAATAAACCAAATTGCAGGTGTTGGCAATACTGCCCATTCTCACTGTATGGGGCTCTGTCATGGTCCTCACCCTGGGTGCCTGTAGGCTCAGAGGATGTGGGTGAAGCCTTTGTCACACTTAGAAAGCACTAAGGAGGTACTGATCTGTCCTTACAGGGCCTAGACTCCAGTACATGCTCCCCAGTGGCATCTGTACCACAGCTGTCCTTCCCAGAGAGCCTACTGGGACCAGAGTCTAGCCTATGGATTTCACATCCCCAAACCTACTGATGGTTCTCAGAATGAAAATACTCCTGGTCTGGGTCTCCTGCATCTGATCCCTGATAAGTGGCCAAAACTGAATATCAGTGATACTTGTGATGAAGAGAGTTGGATTCAGCAACGCCTGGCTTTAGCCTTCACTCAACTTTATGAAATTTGATTCCAAATAGTGCCTGGCATATATTGCAGCAGGTCCAGGTCTTGATGGCCACCACATGTCAAATGAAGCCCATGGCACCTGCTGAGAGGTAATGCTACTTCTGCCCTCCCAGGCACAGAGATGTCTGGGTGTTTGTATCAGTAAATCCCCTAGTATTCTGGCCCCTTGTACTGCTTCTCCCTTTGGCTTCCAGGAGAGCCATCCTTATCATTGTTGCTGGTCCTTCTCTGTCATCGTCCTCCCTGTGACCCTGCTGCTGACGGGAAGATTATAATGGTGGCTGGAACTGTGAATCTGTCACTAACAGTGCAGTGATATCACGAGCCCAGGCATCCAGTCGTAAGGACACTCTTATCAGCTACATTCTTTGCAGCCAGGCGTAGCTGAGGGTCCAGCAAGAGGGTATGTGTATATAGGGCATCAGCAGCATTGGGAGCCCAGGTTGGGGAGAAGAGGTCCTTCCTATCATATAAGAAGCTTGTGATTGCCTGGGGCAAGATGTCTTTTCCTGCAGTTTGTTGTGCAGGGCTGGTTCTGGGTTTACACTGGGTTCAGAGAGAATTGGAAATGAGCGACTTTACAGTTCTGCACTCGGAAGCTAACCCAAACCTCCCCTTCTCCCAGTAAATGGACCAGAGCATAGGTTTGTGTTTACCAGATCCAGGAAATGCATGCGAACTTGGACTCGTCTGACAAAATGCCTCCTCAGCCAGGTCTATCTATTCCAGCCTGTACTCCTCTCCCCTCCTTACCCACTGGATGATGCTTGTTGATACTTTACTCCCCTCTCTGGCCAGAGGGTGCTGGGCTCTGCTATCTCTGGCCTGGCTAGATAACAGCTCAGACCCAGATGCCTTTTAAAGGAATCAAGGACTTCATAGATTTCTTCAGCTCTGAATACGAGCAGTCAAGTGATATGTCAGTGACGTACTGCTCTCCCACCCCGGAGCCTGCAGACGCCCTGTGGCATGTGCTGCCTGACGGACTCCAGCTCCAGCCAGCCCCACTCGCCATGTTCTCTGTCCCCTCCACACCCTCTCAGCTGGCAGCCTTTTCTGAGGGTAGCCAGCGTGGCTGCAGCTGCAAGGAGTGGTGTCTATTTTTTACTTGCCACCTTTGTGGGGTAAAGAGCTATACTTCTCCCCCTCAACCATGGCAATGAGTCCGCCTTATCAGCTCCATAGGCAAGAAGGAATAGAAACCTCCTGAACATATCTGCTTTCCCTCTCCTTGGCCTTGCCTGCTGTCTTGCACTAGTACAGTGGGAGCCAATCTTTTTGGCAGGTGCGCCACAAATCAACCCCACACCCTCCCTGAGTGCCACACTGATCCCCTTCCCCTGCCCAATCGGCTGCTGTGTCTTGCTTCCTGCCCTGTGCTCCCTGCCCAATCGGCCTCTCTGTTCTCTGCTGCCTGCCCTGTCTACCGCTGTGCTGCCTGTCCCCTCCTCAGTCTGCTGTATGCCACACATGACCTGTCCATACGCCTTGTATTAGGCTTCTATAAATGCCTTCAAAAGGAGATCTTTAATAAATGCAGTGATTTCACAGAATATCTCCTCCCACGTGATTTGCGGAGAATCCGTTGTAACAGCGGTAATGCCTGTGGCAAGGATCCCGCTTCTCCTACAGTGTTCTTAGGTAGAATTTAGTCTCAGACACCTTCATCAACTGATGAGAGCAATATGTGACAGCTGAGGGGCTTTGGGAGGGCTGAGGGAGACTGAAGCTATGAGAAGAAAGAGGAGGACAGGAGAGTGGAGAGATTTGGGCCACAGTTCTCAACTAGGGTATTGCAGTACTTCGGGGTGCCATGATCCCCTTTCAGGGGTGCTGCAGTGTAGGTGGCATTGCACCTAGGGGGACCCGTCTCATTTGCAGGAAGCAGGATCAGAAAGCAGCTGACACTGAAGCCTGTGCTCTTCCTGCAGCCCTTTTAGGTGGATTGTCTCAGACCCCTCTGTTTCCAGGAGGAACATGCATGGTAGGACTGGGAAGAGCTATGGCAAGGACCCACACTCCAGCCACAGCCCTTTGCACCACCTGGCTGGAGGAGTCAAGTGCAGGAACACCCTCCTCCGTCATCATCCACCACCCCCGTACTCCCTTGGGTCACACGGGAGTTTACCCAGAGCACAAAACTCTTCAGTTATTTCTCTGCTCCTGTCTGCTTTAGGTTCATCAGACAACCCTAATACAGGCAAGAGCATGAGGCAGTACCCCAGCGGAGAACCACTAAGGTAAACTTGAGGCAGTACAGCAGTGGTTCTCAGCTGGGGGTAGAGCATGCTGCCAAATTCAAAAAGGTTTTGGAAGGCTGCCCTGACTTTAAAAAGGTTGAAAACTACTAGATTAGAGGACTCAGTGGGAGTCTGAGGTGGTGCCTGTGTGCTATGACAAGAGCCAGGCTCTACAGATGGGGAAAGGGGTATGGAAATAGGCTTGAGAGCCATTGGGGCAGAACTTGTAGCAGGAATCACCCAAAGAATAGAGGTGGCCAAAAACAGACCCTTTAAGGGCTCTTACAAATAGGAGAGGAGCAGATAGTGGTCAGTAGAGTAGGAGAACCATGGAGAGAGAGAGAAAGCCAAGGACAGTAAGATCAGAGAGCTTGAGAAAGTCAAGTACAGAGAAGCATCCTTTTCATTTATCTGGGAATAGGTCCAGGGATGGTAGGGGCCCCTGCTTCAGCAGGGCCAGGGGAATGGAAGCCAGATGGCAAGGAAATTCTAAGCAGCTGGAGCCAACAGCAAGCTCCAGGCTTTCAAGGGATGGTAGTAGATGGAGAAAAGAAAGGATGGAGAGAAGGCCTCTGTGAGACGGGGCAAATAGCATCCTTGAAGACCGATGCAACAGTGCTGGGGGTGGGGAAGAAGGGTAGGCAAGAAAGCCAGGGACTTGAGGTGGCCACGAATGATGAGGTCAAGTGATGAGGCCAGGCAGTGGAGGAGCAACAAGTGGGTATAAGGGATTGGACACGGGTACCCTGTGCTACCCCAGCCTGCTGGGCTGTTGGGAAGAGTGGTTGAACACTGCTGTTTATAACCTTCAAAAAGGGAATGAAGCCACTGGAAATGTGGGAACTGGCATCTCCTGGTGTATGGGTATTACTGGGTTATTGTTAGAGCTATTTGGTCAGTCACCTCTGTTGCATAGGAACCGATAAAATAAAATAGCTGCTTAAAATAGAGATGCATTAAAAATAAATACCCAGTGTTTGCTTGTCAGGGCAGCCTGTATTCTATTCCTCCTTCTCATTGCTCCCCTTTGGGAAGGAATCCTCCTCAAATAAACAGGGAGGAAGCCTGTATTGTACTTTTAGGAGGACTCTACTAAAATTACTCTGACCAGTAGGTCTTTAATAGGTCACATGCAAATTTCTGGAGCTGTGCAGCAGGGTTGTAATTCCCTGTTGAGATCTGTAGAGAGAGTTCATGAATCTAACAGAACAGAGAGTTTCCTACTAAATTCTGCAGGGCTTTTCCATGTAGAAGCAACCTAAAAAGGCATTAGAAAGACTAGTGGTTCCAGGCCATAGTTATATTTCCTTTTTAACTAGCTCTGCTTCTTGCTGCTTGATGTTCTGAGCTTCTTGCTCATTCAAGTGTGTTTATGGGTAGGCTTGGTTTTTGGCAGATCCCCAAATAATTAAGAACCAGAACCTTGAACTTAAGTATTTACATATTTCATAGCACAGTACATCTGAGGATAGAGTAATTTACAAAAAGAGGCCATGTTGTTCCTATTTTACAGGCAGCAAAACTGATCTTGGAGAGGTCACTTCTCCCCTTCAAGATCACACTGTAGTTTCTCTGTGGTGGAGCCAGGGATAAATCCTGGGTTTCTTATCTTCCAATCTGCCTCCCTGCCTGATATCACTTCTCAACTTCAGTTTCATGTGCAGCACTGGCAGGAACGCACCCCATCCAGGCTGTTCTCCTAAGCACTCACACTTTTTGAGCAGGGCACAATGTCAGCTGCCCTTCACCACATACGAAGAACAATCACCAAGATGTCCTGGTGCTCAGAGAAGGTGAGCTGGCTGAGGCTGTCACCACGGAAGAAGAGGTGAGGCTGGTGGGCGCTAGGGTGGTGTGTGAACACCTATGGAACAGAACATCTTTTTTTGCTGTCTGGGAGACAGTGTGTGGCTGAAGCTGTGTTTGAGTAACAGCGTTTCTCCTCGAGCTTAACCATTGCAACCCCATAAGTTTCCTGTGATGTCAGCTGGGGATGTCTTTGCCTCCATCCAGTTTTGTTTGAAGTGAGGAAGCCCAATGTTCTTTTTCCAGGGTCAGCTCAATTAGTGTGAATTGGTTCCAATGACCCTTCTTTAGTCATCCCTCTCTGCCATGAGAGTCAATGTCGCAGGTGCCACTAGCTCTTCGGGGTTCCTAGCAGTATCTTCTTCTCAGTGGCAGAGTTAGAGTTGGTGGGACCCTGTGCGCAGCTTCATTTTTGCACACCCCCCCCCTTTGGGACCCAGCCAAAGAACATTCAAGACAGTGAAAGGGACTGAATGTATTTAAATCAGCTGGTCCGGACGATCTCCACCCCAGAGTGCTGAGGGAATTGGCTGAGGTCTTTGCAGGACCCCTGGCACAGCTGTACGAGCACTCATGGTGCTCTGGCATGGTGCCAGAGGACTGGAAGAGGGCCAATGTGGTTCCCATCTTCAAAAAAGGGAGGAAGGAGGACCCGGGAAACTATAGGCCAGTTAGTCTTACCTCGATCCTGGGTAAGCTTTTTGAGAGAATTATCGTGGCACATGTCTACGAGGGGCCAGCAGGGGAGGTTATGCTTAGGGGCAACCAACACGGGTTCATTAGAGGCAGGTCCTGTCAGACCAACCTGGTGGCCTTGTACGACCAGGTCACCAAATCCTTAGATGCAGGGGTAGCAGTGGACATAGTCTTCCTGGACTTCTGGAAGGCCTGCAACACTGTCTCTCACCCTATTCTCATTAAAAAACTGGGGGACTGTGGTGTCGACACCCACACAGTCAAATGGG